>NC_053392.1:36989405-37301309 GCF_905171765.1 Bufo bufo | reverse complement strand
TTGTGCCTGTAAGCCAAGACTCCCACCGGTCCTGCATTCCTTTCAGCTCTGCGGTCACAGGCCGATTAGTGGCTAAGCCTGCTCAATTTGAAAAGTCGGCAGGAGTCTGGGGAGTCAAGGGGGAGGAGGAGGAGGAGGAGCACGAAGAGCAGGCTTTAAACTTTTTAGGGATCCCTGGTGTTGTCCGTGGATGGGGGGAGGAGACCGAGAAAGACATTCTCCTGGGCGATGAGCAGGAGCCAGGCCTCTCCACCGCTTCCAATTTAGTGCAAAATTGGGCCTTAATACTCCAGTGTTTGAAGAGGGACCCCGTATAAAAAGCATAAAGGGCAAGGACCAGTACTGGGTGGCAACGTACTTAGACCCCCGGTGCAAACACAAAATGGCGGACATGTTACCAGCATCACAGAGGGCTGTCAGAGTGCAGCATTTACAGGCCTTGCTTCGAGAGATGCTGAATTCTGCTGTTGCAGGCGCTAGCAGAGGAATTTCCACCCACAGAGAAACAGTTGCGAGTACCAATCCTACAACGCATGCAAGAAGAGGGCGGTTTGAAGATGTGTTGGTCACTTCGGATATGAGATCATTCTTGCAGCCAACCCATCCAGATCTAGCCTCAGGGAACACCTAGACCGACTGGTGTCCGACTACATCGGGTTAACGGCCAATGTGGACACTCTGAGAAGCGAGGAACCCCTGGACTACTGGGTGTGCAGGCTTGACCTGTGGCCAGAGCTAACACAATTGGCCATGGAACTCTTGGCTTGCCCCTCGTCAAGTGTCCTGTAGGAAAGGACGTTCAGCGCAGCAGGGGGGATCGTGACCGATAAACGCACTCGCTTAGCTCACAACAGTATGGACTACCTCACATTTATAAAAAGGCATGGATCTCGGAGGAATTCAACACCTGTGATGACCAAGTTTAATTGAATTTCCTCATGCCAGCCCACACATATCCGCTACAGCCCAGAACAAATAATGGTCCCTGTCTTATGTAAATACAGCGGCATAAAAGGCCTTTTCTGTCCAGTGAATGCCTAATGTTTGGGACCTCGGAGGAATTCAACACCTGTGACGACCGCGTGTTATCGAATTTCAACTATTATCATTAGGGGTTTTTTCGAGAGGGGGCATTTCGTTAGCCATGTTTTTAATCCATTTTTATATTTTTTGTTCTTTTAAACATACAGTACAGACCAAAAGTTTGGACACACCTTCTCATTCAAAGAGTTTTCTTTATTTTCATGACTATGAAAATTGTAGATTCACACTGAGGGCATCAAAACTATGAATTACACATGTGGAATTATATACATAACAAACAAGTGTGAAACAACTGAAAATATGTCATATTCTAGGTTCTTCAAAGTAGCCACCTTTTGCTTTGATTACTGCTTTGCACAATCTTGGCATTCTCTTGATGAGCTTCAAGAGGTAGTCCCCTGAAATGGTTTTCACTTCACAGGTGTGCCCTGTCAGGTTTAATAAGTGGGATTTATTGCCTTATAAATGGGGTTGGGATCATCAGTTGCGTTGAGAAGTCAGGTGGATACACACCTGATAGTCCTACTGAATAGACTGCTAGAATTTGTATTATGGCAAGAAAAAAGCAGCTAAGTAAAGAGAAACGAGTGGCGATCATTACTTTAAGAAATGAAGGTCAGTCAGTCAGCCGAAAAATTGGGAAAACTTTGAAAGTGAGGGCTATTTGACCATGAAGGAGAGTGATGGGGTGCTGCGCCAGATGACCTGGCATCCACAGTCACCGGACCTGAACCCAATCGAGATGGTTTGGGGTGAGCTGGACCGCAGAGTGAAGGCAAAAGGGCCAACAAGTGCTAAGCATCTCTGGGAACTCCTTCCAGACTGTTGGAAGACCATTTCAGGGGACTACCTCTTGAAGCTCATCAAGAGAATGCCAAGAGTGTGCAAAGCAGTAATCAAAGCAAAAGGTGGCTACTTTGAAGAACCTAGAATATGACATATTTTCAGTTGTTTCACACTTGTTTGTTATGATTATAATAATTCCACATGTGTTAATTCATAGTTTTGATGCCTTCATAGTCATGAAAATAAAGAAAACTCTTTAAATAAGAAGGTGTGTCCAAACTTTTGGTCTGTACTGTATGTATGTGACCTGTATTTGTACTGGCCTTCAGTAAAATTTATATCCAGTGACCATCTAATATACCTCCAGCCACATAATCACTTGATGTTTTCTGTCCAGTGAATTAATACTTTTTGGAGCCTGTAGTCCACTGGACTGCAGTAAAATTGATATCCATTGACCGTCTAATATACCCCCGGCCACATAATCACTTGATCTTTTATGTACTGTGAATGCATAATTTTTTGGGCCTGTAATCTAACTGGCCAACAGTAAAACTGTTATACGGTAAACGCCTAATGTACCTCCAGCGACATCATCAATTGTTCTTTTCTGTGCAGTGAATGAATACTTTTTGGGGCCTGTAGTCCACTGGCCTGCATTAAAATTTATATCCATTGACCGTCTAATATACCTCCAGTCACATAATCACTTGATTTTTTTCTGTATGGTGAATGCCTAATTGTTAGGGCCTCGGAGGAATTCAACACCTGTGACGACCACGTGTTATCGAATGCAACATATTATCATTTGGGGTTTATTCAAGAGGGGGGATTTCGTTAGCCATGTTTTTAATAAAATTTTATATTTTTAGTTCTTTTAAACATATGTATTTGTACTGGCCTGCAGTAAAATTGATATCCAATGACTGTCTAATATACCTCCAGCCACATAATCACTTGTTCTTTTCTGTACATTGAATAATTTTTTCGCCTGTACTTCACTGGCCTGCAGTAAAATTGATATCCAATGACCGTCTAATATACTGTACCTCCAGCCACATAATCACTTGATGTTTTCTGTCCGGTGAAGCCTAATGTTTGGGGCCTGTAGAAAATTTCTAGGCTCCAGCATGGCACATTTTTAAGAGTTTCCCTTTAAGACGCATAAAATGGCCCCTGATTAAAATGCATATTTTTTGTGGGAATATTTGTCATTGATCCCCCTCTGGTATGTCACTGTCCATGTTGTGGGACGATTTGTGCACTTCTTGTAAGTATTTGGTGGCTGCAGGTTCGCCTGCCATTAAAGTGAATCGGGCCCGCGCGAACTTGCGGTTCGCGAACATTTGATCGCGTTCTCACGTTCGCGAATCGTTACGGCCGATGTTCGTCCATCACTGGCTCTAATGTCCTGTACAGGAAACCTTGTTACCACAAACTTTGAATTTGAATCCTGTCAAAGGTGAATGTGTGTTAGCTCCTACCGATCCAGATGGAATGGCATCATACAGAATGTCATGAAAACATATAGAATCACACAACATATATTAAACATACACAGATAATAAAAGTTATGAGAAAGGTTGTCCATTTCTCACATTACCCAATAGTTATCCTTAGATATTAAGAAGGTGCTGGGACTGATTACTTCATGAAAATTATAGACTGCAAATACAAGTCATAAAACTGAACTGGGAAAGATAAACTGAACTAAAAATGACCTCATGTTCTGTAGATACAAATGTGACCACACTTAACATTAACTCAGTTCCAAAAATTTGACTAAGTGCTTTAAGCTGTGACTTTTCATGCTGCTTTGCATTACATATTCCTTGTGGATACATAGAACGATATCTGTCTGCTCATTCTATCAGCATTAGCAGCTCACAATATAATCAAGTCGCATTTTATTACCGGAGCCATGCCTCCTTCTATTAATGACTTCCAGTATCTGACTGTGTGTTTCACGGCTGAGATATTATGTATCATCGGAGTCTTGATAAATGCATTTATTGTAGCTGTGTACCTCCTCGACTGGCTGAGGAGCAAAGCTGGGACTCATATCGACCAAATTATCACCATCCTCGGGATGACAAGGATTTGCTCCCAAGTCGTATCTTTTGTATATATCATTTTGAGTGTTTTCTTCCGTAACCAGAATTCCTTATTTGGACTCTATTTTCTTAGGAAGGTTGATAACTTCCTCAACCTTTCCGGCTCCTGGTTAATGACTCTTCTCTCCGTTGTCTACTGCCTAAGGATCTCCAGCTTCCACCACGTCTTCATTTTACGTCTTAATATTGCCGTATCCCAGAGA
This sequence comes from Bufo bufo, assembly GCF_905171765.1. Lineage (NCBI taxonomy): Eukaryota > Metazoa > Chordata > Amphibia > Anura > Bufonidae > Bufo > Bufo bufo. The sequence continues at coordinate 37,297,162 of NC_053392.1, read as the reverse complement.
GTTCCTCATCTCATTATTGCTTTGGTATTGACCGCATTTTGTTACATTTCACTATTATGTTGGGTTGAACACACTGAATTTCAAAAATATAATGGTCATAATATGACATCAGACGGCACCTGGACCCCAAAAAGAAGCGTTATATTAATGTTTACTTATCTGTTGGGAAATTCTGTGCCATTTATATTATACTGTACATCATCTACTGTTGTCATTGCTTCATTAAGTTATCACGTACATCGACTGAGACTGAACAAGACTCAAACCGGCAACTTGGAGCCCCATTATAATGTTATAAAATTCATGTCTCTGTCTATGATATATTATGTTGCATATGCAACAGCATGCACTATGGTTGTATATTCTCAAATTTTTTTCTCTTTGGACATTATTTGGGTTTACCTTACTATCGATATTTTTCCAAATTTACATTCAATGTATTTAATACAAAAGACAAAAAAACTGCGGAACAGTTTCTGCAGGATCTTCCAATGTGCAACCAACTGCTTGCTAAATGGACGAGTTAAAGACCTCACTTTGGGGGGTCCAGTAGAAATCATAATGGTATGAATTTTAACATGATATACATTTTCCCAGATAGAGATGGAAAACATTTTCTTTCCCCTTGTTAGGATGGATCAAGACTAAACTTTTTTGTTTTATTAAAAACAACCTGATTTAACTGATTAACATAATGACATTTCGAGTTGCAGGTCTAGAAAAACTCCTTCCCTCTTCTCTGATGACTAATGTACATGTTATATACAAATCATAGAAGCATTCCATTAAAGGGGTTGTCCCATGAAAAATATTCTACAGTTTTCAAACCAGCACCTGGATCGGAATTATTTAGTAATTGCATGTAATTAAGAATTTAGCATAGCCACTGAGTTATTCAATAAAATGTATCTGTATAGCGCCATCTGCTGTTTGCTTTTTTCTTATTTCTTTGACCTGCTCACTGAGAAGCCCGCACATGCTCAGTTTCATCCTTCATCTGCCTCCTGAGTTGTGATAGGTAGATCATTGACACACCCATTTAGCTGCAGCAGATAAGACCCTCCCCTTTAGCGGTCAGCTTGATATAAATCTATTAGAGCAATGAATAGGGATATCTCTGGATCCATGTGAGGTACAGGGCTGGTTCTAGCTTTATTAGAAATAGACTGTCATGTCCTATATGATGCTAGATTTTTATTTTTTACATTAGTCATAGGATAACCACTTTAAGCTTCTGTGTTGCCCTTGCACAGAAGGGTTAGCCTCATTCCATTTTCTATTGGCGATAGTCTATACAGGACTGAATTGTAGGCAATTGTCCGTAAGGTCATTAGAGAAGATGGAGGTGAAAATGAACACAAGGTCAATATGGGTGGCACTATAATTGGGAGCCTACAGGGGCTCTCACTGACCAGCCCAAACAATCCTCACTTCTAGTTATTCATTATATATTTAAAAAATTGCATTCAGAGGCCACGTCAGCTAGTCACTTGGCCCCTTTTTCCAGCGGATCTGATGTATTTTCTAGCCAAAAACATAATAGGTGAAATACACTTAACCACTTCCCGCTACGCTAACGCCGAAAGGCGTCATTGCTGCGGCGCTCCCAGGCTACACTAACGCCGATTGGCGTCATCTCGCGTGAGCTGAGATTTCATGTGAACGTGCGCACACAGGCGCGCGCGTTCACAGGATCGGAAGGTAAGCGATTGGATCTCCAGCCTGGCAGCGGCGATCGTTCGCTGGCAGGCTGGAGATGCGATTTTTTTAACCCCTAACAGGTATATTAGACGCTGTTTTGATAACAGCGTCTAATATACCTGCTACCTGGTCCTCTGGTGGTCCATTTTGTTTGGATCGACCACCAGAGGACACAGGCAGCTCAGTAATAAGTAGCACCAAGCACCACACTACACTACACCCCCCCGTCACTTATTAACCCCTTATTCACCCCTGATCACCCCATATAGACTCCCTAATCACCCCCCTGTGATTGATCACCCCCCTGTCATTGATCACCCCCTTGTAAGGCTCCATTCAGACGTCCGTATGATTTGTACGAATCCACTGATACATGGATCGGATCCGCAAAACACATACGGAAGTCTGAATGGAGCCTTACAGGGGGGTGATCAATGACAGGGGGGTGATCACCCCATATAGACTCCCTGATCACCCCATATAGACTCACTGATCACCCCCCTGTCATTGATCACCCCCCTGTAAGGCTGCATTCAGATGTCCGTATGTTTTTTATGGATCCACTGATACATGGATCGGATCCGCAAAACACATACGGACGTCTGAATGGAGCCTTATAGGGGGGTGATCAATGACAGGGGGGTGATCACCCCATATAGACTCCCTGATCACCCCCCTGTCATTGATCACCCCCCTGTCATTGATCACCCCCATGTAAGGCTGCATTCAGATGTCCGTATGTTTTTTACGGATCCACGGATACATGGATCAGATCCGCAAAACACATACGGACATCTGAATGGAGCCTTATAGGGGGGTGATCAATGACAGGGGGGTGATCACCCCATATAGACTCCCTGATCACCCCCCCTGTCATTGATCACCCCCCTGTCATTGATCACCCCATTGTAAGGCTCCATTCAGATGTCCGTATGTTTTTTACGGATCCACGGATACATGGATCGGATCCGCAAAACACATACGGACATCTGAATGGAGCCTTATAGGGGGGTGATCAATGACAGGGGGGTGATCACCCCATATAGACTCCCTGATCACCCCCCTGTCATTGATCACCCCCCTGTCATTGATCACCCCCCTGTAAGGCTCCATTCAGACATTTTTTTGGCCCAAGTTAGCGGAAATTATTTTTTTTTTTCTTACAAAGTCTCATATTCCACTAACTTGTGTCAAAAAATAAAATCTCACATGAACTCACCATACCCCTCATGGAATCCAAATGCGTAAATTTTTTTAGACATTTATATTCCAGACTTCTTCTCACGCTTTAGGGCCCCTAGAATGCCAGGTCAGTATAAATACCCCACATGTGACCCCATTTTGGAAAGAAGACACCCCAAGGTATTCCGTGAGGGGCATATTGAGTCCATGAAAGATTGAAATTTTTGTCCCAAGTTAGCGGAAAGGGAGACTTTGTGAGAAAAATAAAAATCTATTTCCGCTAACTTGTGCCAAAAAAAAAAAAATTCTATGAACTCGCCATGCCCCTCATTGAAAACCTTGGGGTGTCTTCTTTCCAAAATGGGGTCACATGTGGGGTATTTATACTGCCCTGGCATTTTAGGGGCCCTAAAGCGTGAGAAGAAGTCTGGGATCCAAATGTCTAAAAATGCCTTCATAAAAGGAATGTGGGCCCCTTTGCGCATCTAGGCTGCAAAAAAGTGTCACACATATGGTATCGCCGTACTCAGGAGAAGTTGGGCAATGTGTTTTGGGGTGTCATTTTACATATACCCATGCTGGGTGAGATAAATATCTTGGTCAAATGCCAACTTTGTATAAAAAATGGGAAAAGTTGTCTTTTGCCAAGATATTTCTCTCACCCAGCATGAGTATATGTAAAAAGACACCCCAAAACACATTGCCCAACTTCTCCTGAATACGGCGATACCACATGTGCGACACTTTTTTGCAGCCTAGGTGGGCAAAGGGGCCCACATTCCAAAGAGCACCTTTAGGATTGCACAGGTCATTTACCTACTTACCACACATTAGGGCCCCTAGAATTCCAGGGCAGTATAACTACTTCACAAGTGACCCCATTTTGGAAAGAAGACACCCCAAGGTATTCCGTGAGGGGCATGGCGAGTTCATAGAATTTTTTTTTTTTGTCACAAGTTAGCGGAAAATGATGATTTATAATTTTTATTTTTTTCTTACAAAGTCTCATATTCCACTAACTTGTGACAAAAAATAAAAACTTCCATGAACTCACTATGCCCATCACGAAATATCTGGGGGTGTCTTCTTTCCAAAATGGGGTCACTTGTGGGGTAGTTATACTGCCCTGGCATTTTAGGGGCCCGAATGCGTGAGAAGTAGTTTGAAATCAAAATCTGTAAAAAATGGCCTGTGAAATCCGAAAGGTGCTCTTTGGAATGTGGGCCCCTTTGCCCACCTAGGCTGCAAAAAAGTGTCACACATCTGGTATTGCCGTACTCAGGAGAAGTTGGGCAATGTGTTTTGGGGTGTCATTTTACATATACCCATACTGGGTGAGATAAATATCTTGGTCAAATGCCAACTTTGTATAAAAAAATGGGAAAAGTTGTCTTTGCCAAGATATTTCTCTCACCCAGTATGGGTATATGTAAAAAGACACCCCAAAACACATTGCCCAACTTCTCCTGAGTACGGTGATACCAGATGTGTGACACTTTTTTGCAGCCTAGGTGGGCAAAGGGGCCCACATTCCAAAGAGCACCTTTTGGATTTCACCGGTCATTTTTTACAGATTTTGATTTCAAACCACTTCTCACTCATTCGGGCCCCTAAAATGCCAGGGCAGTATAACTACCCCACAAGTGACCCCATTTTGGAAAGAAGACACCCCCAGGTATTTCGTGATGGGCATAGTGAGTTCATGGAAGTTTTTTTTTTTTTTCCCAAGTTAGTGGAATATGAGACTTTGTAAGAAAAAAAAAAAATATCATCTTTTTCCGCTAACTTGTGACAAAAAATAAAAAATTTGAGGAACTCGCCATGTCCCTCACGGAATACCTTGGGGTGTCTTCTTTCCAAAATGGGGTCACTTGTGGGGTAGTTATACTGCCCTGGCATTCTAGGGGCCCTAATGTGTGGTAAGTAGTTTGAAATCAAAATGTGTAAAAAATGACCTGTGAAATCCTAAAGGTGCTCTTTGGAATGTGGGCCCCTTTGCCCACCTAGGCTGCAAACAAGTGTCACACATGTGGTATTGCCGTACTCAGGAGAAGTTGGGCAATGTGTTTTGGGGTGTCATTTTACATATACCCATGCTGGGTGAGATAAATATCTTGGTCAAATGCCAACTTTGTATAACAAAATGGGAAAAGTTGTCTTTTGCCAAGATATTTCTCTCAACCAGCATGGGTATATGTAAAATGACACCCCAAAAAACATTGCCCAACTTCTCCTGAGTACGGCAATACCACATGTGTGACACTTTTTGCAGTCTAGGTGGGCAAAGGGGCCCACATTCCAAAGAGCACCTTTCAGATTTCACCGGCCATTTTTTACAGATTTTGATTTCAAACTACTGCGCACGCATTTGGGCCCCTAAAATGCCAGGGCAGTATAAGTACCCCACAAGTGACCCCAATTTGGAAAGAAGACACCCCAAGGTATTTTATGATGGGCATAGTGAGTTCATGGAAGTTTTTATTTTTTGTCACAAGTTAGTGGAATATGAGACTTTGTAAGAAAAAAAAATATATCATTTTCCGCTAACTTGTGACAAAAAATAAAAAGTTCTATGAACTCACTATGCCCATCAGAGAATACCTTAGGGTGTCTACTTTCCGAAATGGGGTCATTTGTGGTGTTTTTCTACTGTCTGGGCATTGTAGAACCTCAGGAAACATGACAGGTGCTCAGAAAGTCAGAGCTGCTTCAAAAAGCGGAAATTCACATTTTTGTACCATAGTTTGTAAACGCTATAACTTTTACCCAAAATATTTTTTTTTTACCCAAACATTTTTTTTTTATCAAAGACATGTAGAACAATAAATTTAGAGAAAAATTTAGATATGGATGTCGTTTTTTTTGCAAAATTTTACAACTGAAATTTAAAAATGTCATTTTTTTGCAAAGAAATTGTTAAATTTCGATTAATAACAAAAAAAGTAAAAATGTCAGCAGCAATGAAATACCACCAAATGAAAGCTCTATTAGTAAGAAGAAAAGGAGGTAAAATTCATTTGGGTGGTAAGTTGCATGACCGAGCAATAAACCGCTAAAGTTGTGAAGTGCCGATTTGTAAAAAAGGGCCTGGTCACTAGGGGGGTATACACCTGTGGTCCTTAAGTGGTTAATAGATATAAAATTATATTTGATTATTATTATTTTTTTATAAATTAAACACAAAGGTGTGATCTGTTGCGTATAGGCTATAGTATACCTATATAACAAATATCCTGTTTACTAAATTAGAACTTTGTAACAACACAAGTATAAAAAAACAAGTAACATATTGAGGGTCGCTTATCAAAGATTTGCATTTTATGCCAATCCTTGATATCCCTGTGCTGCCGTAGGATGTGCTTAATTTATGATGAAGTTCATGTCAAGTCATAAGTTAGGCATGTCTTCCAGCAGTCCATGCAACTAGTTTGAAAAGGAATCCAGTTTTCAATAGTCATTTACGCCTCTTTCCAACCATAAATGTTACTGAATTTGCCGAGGCCGATGGCCTAGACTCTGCGGTGACCCACCACTTCCCAGGGGTAAGGATAGAGTAAAAATGGCTATGCGACAAAACAGAGTCTTGTGGCTTTATTTTTAAGCCATAAACTGACATAGTAAATCACCCCTATTATATTAAAAATAATTACAGTTTTTAATTTTAAAATGTTATTTACTGAAATTATACAATCATATATTGGTATGATGATGACTTAAAATAAAAAATAAATCTCTTCCATTGTCTATTTCTGTATTTGTTTGTAGAGTGTTTCTCAGTCACCATGATAGACTAGGATAGACTTTGAAGGCCTCCATACTGTCACAAACTTACCTGTCCATCCTTCAGTGGTGCGCTCTCCAGCTTCGGTGCCACTGCACTGCTAAGCAATTCCCCCTGGTGATAATGCAGTGCTCTGTTTCTCCCCACAGCAATCGTGTGCTGGAGGAGATTAGCAGTGGTCTAATTGCTCAGCTGCTCTATTCCTGTGTGCTAGTGTTCTGACTATTGGATTCATGAATTTATCCGTTTCTGATCCTGGGTCTCGGTGCTCTATTTAAACCTTTTCTTGGCCATGTACCAGTGCCAGTGATAGTCTTGTTTGGGCTCACTAGCTAGGTTCCTGGTTCTTGGATTAATTTAAATTGTTTGTGTTTCTGCCCTCGGCTTGTCTTTTGACCACACTCTGTCTCACGTGATTTGTACTGTGCATCCCATCTGGTTCTGATCTCGGCTTGTCTTTTAACTTCTCTCTGTCTCTCGTTTTGGTACTGCATTGTCCACCTGGTTCTGACCCATTGACATACGACTATCCCTGTGTTTTGTGTTTGTCTCTTGGCGTCTGTCTGTCTTTACACCTTAGTAGTATAGGGACCATCAACCAGTTGCGGTCTTGCTCTTTAGGACTCATGCTACAAGTAGGTAGGAAAAGTGGGCTGGGTTCCAGGTCAGGGATCATTGTCCGTGTCTGTCCCTATCTACAAATGTTACACATACAGATGTAGCCAAGCTAAAATTGACTCTGACAACTCTGATAACACATGTTACAGTGTTATATCATGCCATCTTGTGACAAAAGCCATTCATATTCATTGAAAGAGTTAGTTACTTTGTGCCATTTTTTTTCTTAACGCATTAACCATCAAGTTTACAGTAGCTCGGCTGCATCTGTACATATTAATGTATTGTCAAGAATGGTAGATTTTTCCGCCAGTCTAGTGTATGGGCAACTGCAGATGATGTTGGGGTAGAGAATGATAGGGAGAAGTGAATATTTTGGCCTTATTCTTTTGTTTACCTGGGAGATACGTTTCTGGATGTGGCTTTCACTATTTTTTCAAATCTTTCACCTATCTCTCCATTTTATTCACATAATTGTGTTCTAGAACATGTGATCTAGACGTGAAAGTGAGTTTATTGGTGCTTGAGCAGTGCAGATCTTAGCATGAAGAGCCTCCTGAAATAAACCGTGCCTATGCTGATGAACTCTCGCCGGCACAAGAGCAAGATTTCAGGGCTGAGCATCCAAATAGTGAGGAGGAGGTGATGAGATAGTGGTCCGAGGAGTTAGGCCAGCCATAAAAATAAAAGTTATAATTATACGCAATGGTTCATCTGTTTGCAGCAATAGAGGGATAATTTTTTTTCACCATGACCAGTCCTACCATGCTTGGTTTAAAAGGACTTTTCATGGTGACATATGCTCTTTAAGACATTTTTCTGGCCACCTGCCACTTGGGTCTTCTCCTTACAATTTTGCATGTTCTACACATTGTGTACATTAACATCAAGTGTTAAGAGGGTTATCCAATGTTTAAAACATGGCCCCCCATATAGAGTATACTCCCCGGCACCAGCAACATTTCTGATCCCTGCACGGCAGCTGCTGCATCACCTGTGATGCTAGGGAAGCTTGTCCCCATCACGGCCTGCTATTGGCTGCTCCTCTGTTGGGGGTGCCAGGTAAGTATAATCTATATAAGGGGCCCGGGCATTGGGGGCATGTTTTAAACATTCGATAACCCCTTGAGTATGAGGATTTATTTTGTCTAGGGTGCTGTCCAGGGGCGTAACTAGAAGTGACTGGGCCCCACAGCAAATATTTGTAAGGGCCCACCCCAGCGCGCTTCGCACCTCCCTCCTCCTGTGTAAACCCCACTCCTTTGGCACAGTGTAGAGGTATACTGTATATTGTGTGGCACAGTGTAGCGGTATATTGTATATTGTGTGGCACAGTGTAGCGGTATACTGTATATTGTGTGGCACAGTGGATGCTATATGTGTATAACATAAACATATTTCACATGAAAACTTACAGTTACTTGACCCTTGGGGATCTCGGACACCACTTCAACACTTGGCCGGGGGCTCGGCGGAGCTGATGTTGTGATTTATCCTAATGAGAAAGATTTCATAATAAGGATTTGGAGAAGGGGCAGTGGGGTCGCAGAGCAGGGAGAGGCTGGTGCTGCTACTAGGGGGTCATACCATGGGGGAGTAATAAAGCCCACCATAATGCCCCCCCCAGTAGTAATAATTCTCCTTATAATGTGACAGTGCAAAAATACCCCCTTGTAATGCCCCCAGTTGAGCTAATGTCCCCATAGTGCCCCCATAATGTCCCAGTATAAAATACCCCTATATAGTGCCCCCAGTAAATGCCTCCATAGTGCTCCTCTCCCCCCTTCCTGCTAGTGCCCCCCATAATGTACCAGTATAAAATGCCCCATATATAGTGCCCCAGTAGATGGTAGATGCCCCTCAGTGTCCGGCCTCTGATAGGCTGCCGGCCTAGTGTCCCCCATAATGCCCCCCCATCATGTGCCAGTATCAAGTGCCTCTCTCCTCCCCCCCCCCACATGTCCCAGTATCATAGTGCCATCTCCCCCCCACAAAAAAAATGCCAGTATCAAGTGCCTCTCTACCCCCCCCATGTGCCAGTATCAGGTGCCAACCCCCCTCCCCCCCAGGTGCCAGTATCAGGTGCCAACCCCTCTCCCCCCCCCATGTGCCAGTATCAGGTGCCTCTCTCCCCCCCATGTGCCAGTATCAGGTGCCAACCCCCCCTCCCCCCCGGGTGCCAGTATCAGGTGCCTCCCTCCATGTGCCAGTATCAGGTACCAACCCCCCCTCCCCCCCCAGGTGCCAGTATCAGGTGCCAACCCCTCTCCCCCCCCATGTGCCAGTATCAGGTGCCTCTCTCCCCCCCATGTGCCAGTATCAGGTGCCAACCCCCCCTCCCCCCCTGGGTGCCAGTATCAGGTGCCTCCCTCCATGTGCCAGTATCAGGTGCCAACCCCCCCTCCCCCCCAGGTGCCAGTATCAGGTGCCAACCTCCCCTCCCCCCCAGGTGCCAGTATCAGGTGCCAACCCCTCCCCCCCCATGTGCCAGTTTCAGGTGCCTCCCCCCATGTGCCAGTATCAAGTGCCCCCGCTCCCCCCATGGCAGTAACAGTCGGGTATTAAAAAAATTAAAATAAACACTTCTACTTACCTCCATGTCAGCGATGCGATGCAGCCTCTTCCTGTGTCCCTCCCTGTATGTCCATATATGGAGTCAGTGCTTGTATTTCAGAAAAGGTTTCTGCTGGGATTCGAACCCACGACCTTCTGTATCAGAGGCAAAGCATCTAACCACAAGACCATAAGAGATGCCTTGCTGCTGACTGAAAAAATATGAGACTTCTACTGTTATAGCTGGCTAAGTGTACATCTATACACATGACAGCTGCTCATATATAGAGATATAGCAGAGCTGAGTGTGCTGGGACAGGTGTCATATACAGATATAGCAGTGCTGGGTGTGTTGGGGCAGCTGTCATGTGTATAGATGTACACTTAGCCAGCTATAACAGTAGAAGTCTCATTTTTTTTCAATCAGTTGTAATGCAGCCTTTATGGTTGTGAGGGTAAATGCTTTGCCTCTGATACACTCAGACATTGGAGGTTGTGGGTTCGAATCCCAGACACATCAGAAGACTTTAGGAGACAGTAAGATTAGATCACATTAGCGAGGGGGCCTGGTCAGCTGCTGTGAAGGGGCCCTGAACAGTAAGACATCGATATTTAATGAACTTGAAAATAAACTGTCACACACGCTGCCGGGACACCGGGCCCCAAAGCAGCTGCTTCCCCGGTAGTTACGCCACTGGTGCTGTCTCTATCTATGATAATCCTGGGACTGAACTTTCCTAGTTGTCTTCCTGCATTAGGAAGGAAATAATGGATATCACCCCACAAATACCCTTCTAGAAAAGCTAGATATGTGAAGACCTAACTTTACATTCACACAGTTGCATATAGTATAATATAATAATATTGGCAACTGATTTTTTTGGGCAAAGTTATATAAAATTATTTTCCTCATCACCTCCTTAGTCATAAAAAGAAGACACTATCCTCAGATGAAAGACAACACAGAGTAGAATGGACAAGCAGATGGAGGAAGCAGGTGGAGATGTAAATGACTCAGATAACCAAGTCATGGGAGACCACATTACACAAAGTGCAGTAATTTCCAGAATAGATTCAGTCAGATAACAGATTGTAAAAACATCCTCGACATCATTATGGAGAGGATGACTGGGTCAGATGTGGTCATTAGTGTTGAGCGAATCGAAGTGGACTTTGATCTGAATTTCAGAAAAAAAGTTGATTTATCACCAATCCAAATATCCTTGCATTTTGTGGTAACATCCATTTTTCCTGAATGGTGGTAAAAAACTAAAAAATACATACTCGTCTCATCCATTTACTTGTGGAGAGGCCGTCATGGCCATCTTGATTGAAGTAAATGCACCAAGTCTTAAATTAAGGTAGAGTCAGACTACAAAGAAGTTGCAGCAGACAGCTAAAGCAAAGTTATTTAGTCAGCCTGTCAGCACAGCAGAGCCAGAGAGCAACAGATGTAGCAGAGTAGAGTTTGTTTGCCTGCCAGAGTTAATGCTAAAGCCTGCTGGGAACCAGGACAAAGCCTGAAACTGTGGGAGTAACATTTATTGAACTTCCTCACAAGGTCTGGACTCAATTTATTTCTTCATCCCCTAATTCAACTACACTCTATTTGTCTGCGTCGGACGACAATGCCTGGGGTTACAGGTAGGAGCACCGTGACACATGCACAAAACATTAGGGGACATTATAGGCCACCCTATACCGCTCGGCCATTCATACATCTGTGTACTATCTACTATACTACTAAATAAGGGCCCTGTGCCCTTGTTGCTTCATTGCAACTGGCATCATGAAACACTTATCTCATCTTATAAGGGACCCCTTGTAGCAGTCGTGCCTTGCAGTGTCATCATCACAGGTCCTTTTAGGCTACTGCATTTTGAACTGATCACATGACCTGTGATGTCACCACAGGTCCTTCAGCTCTTGCAGGGCATTAGATTCAATTCCTCAGGACGGCAATACAGTTGTATCTATTTAGCAGGCGGGACATTCGGGGCCTGGGACAAAACATCAGGGGCCCAGGCCCCGAATGTTTTAACCTAGCAACACCCCTGCCATCAAGTATGGGAAACATATATGCAAATTTTAGTAGCTTACATCTGCTGGCATCAGTTATGCATAGTGTTTTATTTTTTATTTTTTAAGTAAGATATTCAAATTAGCTTTCCGTCCAAATAGAAAAGAACACTGAGCATATCTGATGCCTGCAGGCAAAGCAGCGTTGGTTGAACTTTCATGTATGGTTGTCTTCTGGTCACTGCTATCACTGTGACCACTGCTTATGTCTAGTGTTGAGCGATGCGAGTTTTGGCTCATAGATCTAAAGTCGCTTTGGTCAAAACTTTGTTTGAATGCTGTACAGTGATCTATGGGTCCCGGCGAGGTGAAAATCTCCGAAGTCTTGGAAGACTTTGTTGTATAACTTGAGACTTAAATTTTTGAACTTGAAAACTGTTTTAAGACTTGGTACCGATCAACTTTGGATTAAAGCTTTAAAATGGGTTTAAAGTAATAGAATCGATGGCTGAAGCTACTCACCGAAGTCTCACGATACTTCGGAGATAACGAATTTCACCTCCCCGGAGACGGGCTCCATATAGCATTAAAACAATGTTTTGAACTAATTGTCTTTGGAACTATGACCACCTTACACTGTAAAGCAAGTAGACAAGTGAGTAACTTTAAAGGAAATGTGTCACCAAATTTTTTTCTGCCATTTAAAACCAGATAGTAACATGCAGCCAGCCAGTTGCAGGGGCAACACGTGGGGTGCACGGTGGACCGATGAGGGGCCAAATAATAACACACAGTTCATCAGTTTACTCACGGTTAGCAGAAAGCCTCCCTGGGCTGGCAGCACAGTGTTGAGGTGGACAGCACGAAATCCTCCGGGGCACGCTCTGTGGTAGGGAAGCATCAGCCAAGATGGTGGGTGAGGTGCCCTTGATGTTAGGGGTGCTTAGGGTGCTTGTTGCGGCTGAGTCTCTTGATGGTTTTTGTCGTGACGCCAGTACCGTTAATGATGGTACAACCATAGGTAGTAATAAGGAGGTAGACAGTGGTAATAATGAGGTAGACAGTGGTGAAATGCAACTCACAACTTTTACTTTAGATGTCTTTGGTTGCAGCAGTACAAAAATGCAGTTACTTGATGGTACAGAGTTAATTCTGCAAATCCACTGTTTCTAGGCTTTTCAGGTTTCTAGTTTTGGAGCAGTGGGTTAGCTTCAATATCAGTGCAATTTTGGTGAGGTTGCCGGAGGCTATGGTACCCTTCACCTGAATATCTCAAAGGTCCTCTATGCCTGGTTTACGGCTTTTATCCTCTGGTCTCACTCTATTCAACTGACTAACTAGGCCTGACCTAGGTATATATAGGACCTGAACTATATCCCCATCTAGTGGCGGGATGTATAAATTACACCTAATCTGCCTGTTAACAGGGATTTTGCAGATACATAAATACAAAGTTATACCATACTGTACAATGCAATTGCTACAATCAAAAAGTACTTTTAAGCAGTGCCCACACACACGCAGTGGGACGCTGCAAACACACATCTGTTATTATTCTCTGATTCTAGAGTTTTTAAATTCTATTTTCTGAACATGGGGGCGGCCATCTTGCCTGAGCTGTTCTAAACAGCATTTAGAAAGCATTAAAAAAAATTGCTTTACGACAGCCCCATGGGCCATAGACACAACGGTCAGGAGGGAACCTCATTGACTTCTATGGGAGAGTTTTCTAGGCAGGCTCTGTGACTTCTGTAGAGGTCATTGTACAAAGAAAGACTGTGACAATCACCTACTGTGAATGGTGGATCATGTCTTATCTGTCATTCTAATTCTGCCAGAATGATATCACCTCTGTGTATAGATAAGCAGGTAACTGCAGTAATGTGATCTGTCCAGACTAGAGATGAGCGAAATTCATAAAAAAATGTGCTTCATGACGAATTACTTTGCCATGAAGTACCCCGGGTGCAATGACAGGGAGCTGCAATAGCGCCGCCCCCATCATTGTACCCCTCAGATGCCACGTTCATCCATGATTGCGGTATCTGACTGTAAAATTAACTGTAAAAAAAATTAAATCAAACTCACCGCCTCCATTTGCTCGCGGCGGGCTGGCCGACGCCATCTTGCTTAAAGATTTCGGTCAAAATCCTGTGCGGTGTGAGATTACGTCATCACTCCGGCTGGCGTGGTGACGTATGACGTCATCACTCCGGCTGGCGTGATGATGTAATCTTGCGCCGCATGGGATTTTGACAGATATCTTCAAGCAAGATGGAGGCTGTACTATTTCAGGTTAAATCACGAAGCACAAGAAGATTCGGCTTCTAGACGAATCAAATTTATCCTGAAATTCGGATCGAATTCCACTTCATGGGATTCCATTCGCTCATCTCTAGTACAGAGTTAGGCTACTTTCACACTCACGTTTGGTGCAGATCCGTCATGGATCTGCACAGACGGATCCGTTCAGATAATACAACCGTCTGCATCCGCTCAGAACGGATCCGTTTGTATTATCTTTAACATAGCCAAGACGGATCTGTCTTGAACACCATTGAAAGTCAATGGAGGATGGATCCGTTTTCTATTGTGCCAGATTGTATCATGGAAAACGGATCCGTCCCCATTGACTTACATTGTGTGCCAGAACGAATCCGTTTGGCTCAGTTTCGTCAGACGGACACCAAAAAGCTGCAAGCTTAATGTTTTTTGTTTAAGTATAGATAGTGACATGGAAAATGAAAGATAACATCAAAAATTTGTAAAAAAATATAACGTGATTTACACAATAGGTCTTTTCCTGATGACACATTTTCTTTAATAATCTTGATAAATGTAATTTCTCACTGGGCAACATTCAGCTGTATGTCTTCATCATTTCACTGCAATATCATCAGCAAGCTCTTTAACTACAGTGGCTTCCTTGTCTCTGGGTCTCTCTGTCCAAGACATTTATGCCACACCAGTACCCAATTTTTCTAGGGCTCTTGTTTAGCCCTTTGAGCATTTTAGTTGGTATAGGTCATCTTTGATTTTCTTTCTACTAGAGTAGGACTCTCTTTCGTGATGATGCAGTTGCCATCCTTGAATGTACGTAGCTATAGATGTGTCCTTCCTTACATTTACTCTGGGTTCATATAGCACATTTTCTTCTGGTATTCTTCTGGTTTGTGAAAGAGGAGAGAATGCTGAGGAGGTAACATGTCCATTTTCTTCTGAAGCCATAAACTGGCTAGAAATGAGTCTACCTTTCAAGATTCGTATGGGTTCTGGTTCCCAACATTTTTGAAAATGTTTGTTTGGTTCATACCCAAATCAATTCTACCGAACCAAAAGGGCTCCAATTGTCCTAGAAATTAGCATATAACACCCTCTAGTGTCTTAGGACCTAGAATTTTTAGGAAGACATATTATCTCTTTTCATTAATTTGTTATCCATTTTTACTTTTTCCCTCCACCCTCTCAGAGAGATACTGACATACATACATGGCTATGGGTAAAAGCATATTTGACAGCTTTAAAAACCAACACATTGAACCGTTGCATGTGTTAGGCTTGTTCATAATTCAAAGCCTCTAAAAATTGTCCCTTATCGGGAGCAGATGGTGAATTGTTGGGACCAAGTATACAAAAATGATGCCTTGTTGGGGTCAGATCGTCTGCCCATGTGACACACAAGTGTTAATTGAAAATAGAAATAGTGGCTCGTTATGAACGAGCCTACAAAAATTCTCCCTTTTAGGGTCTATTCACACATCCGTGGTGTATTGCGGATCCGCAATACACCCGGCCGGCAACCCCCATAGAACTGCCTAGTCTTGTCCGCAATTGCGGACAAGAATAGGACATGTTCTATTTTTTGAGGAGCCACGACCCGAAAGTTTGGGGCTGCGCTCCGGAAATGCGAATGTGGAGAGCACATAGTGTTCTCTCCGCATCTCTTCCAGCCCCATAGAGAATGAATGGGTCTGCACCCGTTCCCGTTCCCGTACGGATGCGGACCCACTTGCGGATGTGTGAATGGGGTCACCTGCTGTGGCCCCCAAGGATGAGACATATGATACCCAATTTGAATATACTGTATCTGTGACTATATTGGATAAGGTATAAGTGAGATAACATGTTTTGTGTGACTGGCCACTGGAGGCCCGTAGTCAGGCAGTCCCGTTAGGACTAATGGAGCAAGACGTTGACAATTAATATAAAAAGAAAAGTCATCTTATAGCTGCACAGGATTTGCTTTCTTATCGAAATGAAATGTTAAAAGTAGCTTCTTATTTATTTTGTGAACCAGGTTAAGGGGGTGGTATGTCCTGGGGAAAGGCTAGAGGGGCTGGTGAGAGGAAGTGGCAGGAGGGCAGAAAGTTGCAGTTACAGAGCAACGGACTCAGACGTGTCTGCTAAGTTGTTTACCTGAGGTGTCCTGTGATCACCCAGAGATCCAAGGCCTCATGTTATGTTATGTTATGTTACCAAGTCCTTGTATAGCGCTCTAGAGGAACTCAATCCGATCGAAGCGCTTAGCGACGGCTATATTGGTGGGCCCCTACGTCATCCTACACAAAAAGCCAGGTCTTAACCAACTTCCTAAATTCCAGGTAATCTGATGTTGTTCTAATGTGTTCTGGGAGGGAGTTCCAGATCTTGGGGGCCAATACTGAGAAACGTCTGTCCCCCCTTGTCTTGAGGCGGGTTCTTGGCACCGACAAAAGGGAGGCTGAGGTGGATCTCAGTTCTCTAGGAGGATGGTGACGTGTTATCTTTTTTTGCAGGTAGATGGGACCTGTTTTGTGGAGAGCTTTGTGTGTTAAGCAGCACAGCTTAAACTGCACTCTCTCTTTCACTGGGAGCCAATGGAGTTCCCTGCGTGCTTTTGTAACAGAATCTGTCCAATCTAGTTTCTTTATGAGCCGGATGGCACTATTTTGACAGTGTTGCAGAGCTCCCAGATCTTTCTCTGGCAGCCCCGCATACATTGCATTACCATAGTCCAGGTGGGAGTTGACTAAAGCTCCCACCACGACCTGTCTGCATGTGTTGGGGAGAAACGGTAGGGCTTTTTTTAGAAGGAATAGGGCGAAGTTTGCTTTCCATATTACTTCTTTAATCTGGGGATGGAGGCTCATTTCTTGATCCAAGATTATCCCCAGACTCTTTCCTTGTGTGGCGATGGCAACGTTTTCCCCGAAGATAGACGGGGCGGCAGCCTCAGGTGTTTTATGTAGTGCAATAAGCTCAGTCTTGGTCGGGTTGAGTTTGAGGTGGTTGTGTGCTAGCCAGTTCCTGGCCTTATTTAGTCCTTCTTGCGTGAGCTTATAGTCATCGGCGGATTTCGATACTCTCAAAAGGATCTGTGTATCGTCCGCATAAGACTCATAGCTGATATTATACTCCTTCAGAATAGCGAGCAGAGGCCGGACATAAATGTTAAAGAGTAATGGCGAGAGGGGGGATCCCTGAAGGACTCCCCACTCCACCTTCTCGACTGGGGAAAAGAATGAGCCCAGTTTGACTCTCTGAGTTCTGTTTTTCAGAAAGGAATCAAACCAGGCAAGTCCGTGGTTATCTACTCCGATGTCAGCTTTTAATCTATTTAGGAGGATGGAATGGCTGATAGTGTCAAAGGCTGCCGACATGTCTATGAGGACCAACCAGGTCCCCCCTCCCTCGTCTGCGGCCCCTAGAGCTTCATCCCATAGGCTAACCAGGGCTGATTCCGTGCTGTGTGTTGGCCTAAATCCCGACTGGTGTTCATCTAGAAGTCGATGCTTTTCTACGTGCAGCTGGAGTTGGCTTGCCACTGCTATCTCCATGATTTTAGCTATTAGGTGGATGTTGGTAATCGGTCTGAAGTTGGCCATTATATTTATGTCTGCTCCTGGTTTCTTGAGGAGGGGAGTTATGATTCCTAACTTGAGAGTCTCAGGGACATTGCCACTGAGAAAGGAGTCATTTATAATTGTTAGAATTAACGGGGCAATGGTAGTCGTGCATTCAATAAGAGATTTAGTTTGGATATTGGAGAGGGGATAAGTTGCTTCGGACATGTTTTTCATACTTTTTGTTAGGTCTTCAAGTTTTAATGGGCATAGGGTGAAAGTGTGAGTAGGGTTTGTCACGTTGTTCTCTATGGGGGGGACAGTTGCCTGTTGAGATAGCAAGATGTCGTTTTGGATATCGTCGACTTTTTGTTTAAAAAATTTCGAAATGTCGTTGCAGAGGTCTTGGGATTCGGGGATGGTGGTTTTAAGGCCATCGGGGTTAGCCAGATCGAAAATGATCTGAAAGATCTTTTTAGGCTTTTGAGCAGCGTTTTCATCCACAGCGAGCAAGGGACGATTGTTGAATATCTACTGCCTACTAAAGAGGATCTGTAGTCTTCGTTTACAATCAGGAGCTGAGGACATCAGAGGCCTGCCTGCCCTGAGGCCAGCGTTGGATCGTCCATTAACCACCTCAGCCCCCAGTGCTTAAACACCCTGAAAGACCAGGCCACTTTTTACACTTCTGACCTACACTACTTTCACCATTTATTGCTCGGTCATGCAACTTACCACCCAAATGAATTTTACCTCCTTTTCTTCTCACTAATAGAGCTTTCATTTGGTGGTATTTCATTGCTGCTGACATTTTTACTTTTTTTGTTATTAATCGAAATTTAACGATTTTTTTGCAAAAAAATGACATTTTTCACTTTCAGTTGTAAAATTTTGCAAAAAAAACGACATCCATATAGAAATTTTGCTCTAAATTTATAGTTCTACATGTCTTTGATAAAAAAAAAATGTTTGGGTAAAAAAAAAATGGTTTGGGTAAAAGTTATAGCGTTTACAAACTATGGTACAAAAATGTGAATTTCCGCTTTTTGAAGCAGCTCTGACTTTCTGAGCACCTGTCATGTTTCCTGAGGTTCTATAATGCCCAGACAGTACAAACACCCCACAAATGACCCCATTTCTGAAAGTACACACACTAAGGTATTCACTGATGGGCATAGTGAGTTCATAGAACTTTTTATTTTTTGTCACAAGTTAGCGGAAAATTATGATTTTTTTTTTTTTTTTTTTTTTTCTTACAAAGTCTCATATTCCACTAACTTGTGACAAAAAATAAAAAGTTCTATGAACTCACTATGCCCATCAGCGAATACCTTGGGGTCTCTTCTTTCCAAAATGGGGTCACTTGTGGGGAAGTTATACTGCCCTGGCATTCTAGGGGCCCAAATGTGTGGTAAGGAGTTTGAAATCAAATTCTGTAAAAAATGACCAGTGAAATCCGAAAGGTGCTCTTTGGAATATGGGCCCCTTTGCCCACCTAGGCTGCAAAAAAGTGTCACACATCTAGTATCTCCGTACTCAGGAGAAGGTGGGGAATGTGTTTTGGGGTGTCATTTTATATATACCCATGCTGGGTGAGAGAAATATCTTGGCAAAAGACAACTTTTCCCATTTTTTTATACAAAGTTGTCATTTGACCAAGATATTTATCTCACCCAGCATGGGTATATGTAAAAAGACACCCCAAAACACATTCCTCAACTTCTCCTGAGTACGGGGATACCAGATGTGTGACACTTTTTTGCAGCCTAGGTGGGCAAAGGGGCCCATATTCCAAAGAGCACCTTTCGGATTTCACTCCTCATTTTTTCCTGAATTTGATTTCAAACTCCTTACCACACATTTGGGCCCCTAGAATACCAGGGCAGTATAACTACCCCACAAGTGACCCCATTTTGGAAAGAAGACACCCCAAGGTATTCCGTGAGGGGCATGGCGAGTTCCTAGAATTTTTTATTTTTTGTCACAAGTTAGTGGAAAATGATGATTTTTTTTTTTATTTTTTTTTTTCATACAAAGTCTCATATTCCACAAACTTGTGACAAAAAATAAAAACTTCCATGAACTCACTATGCCCATCAGCGAATACCTTGGGGTCTCTTCTTTCCAAAATGGGGTCACTTGTGGGGTAGTTATACTGCCCTGGCATTCTAGGGGCCCAAATGTGTGGTAAGTAGGTAAATGACCTGTGAAATCCGAAAGGTGCTCTTTGGAATGTGGGCCCCTTTGCCCACCTAGGCTGCAAAAAAGTGTCACACATCTGGTATCTCTGTATTCAGGAGAAGTTGAGGAATGTGTTTTGGGGTGTCTTTTTACATATACCCATGCTGGGTGAGATAAATATCTTGGTCAAATGCCAACTTTGTATAAAAAAATGGGAAAAGTTGTCTTTTGCCAAGATATTTCTCTCACCCAGCATGGGTATATGTAAAATGACACCCCAAAACACATTCCCCAACTTCTCCCGATTACGGAGATACCAGATGTGTGACACTTTTTTGCAGCCGAGGTGGGCAAAGGGGCCCATATTCAAAAGAGCACCTTTCGGATTTCACAGGTCATTTTTTACAGAATTTGATTTCAAACTCCTTACCACACATTTGGGCCCCTAGAATGCCAGGGCAGTATAACTACCCCACAAGTGACCCCATTTTGGAAAGAAGAGACCCCAAGGTATTCGCTGATGGGCATAGTGAGTTCATGGAACTTTTTATTTTTTGTCACAAGTTAGTGGAATATGAGACTTTGTATGAAAAAAAAAAAAAAAAAATCATCATTTTCCACTAACTTGTGACAAAAAATAAAAAATTCTAGGAACTCGCCATGCCCCTCACGGAATACCTTGGGGTGTCTTCTTTCCAAAATGGGGTCACTTGTGGGGTAGTTATACTGCCCTGGCATTTTCCAGGGGCCCTAATGTGTGGTAAGTAGGTAAATGACCTGTGAAATCCTAAAGGTGCTCTTTGGAATATGGGCCCCTTTGCCCACCTAGGCTGCAAAAAAGTGTCACACATGTGGTATCGCCGTATTCAGGAGAAGTTGGGGAATGTGTTTTGGGGTGTCATTTTACATATACCCATGCTGGGTGAGAGAAATATCTTGGCAAAAGACAACTTTTCCCATTTTTTTATACAAAGTTGGCATTTGACCAAGATATTTCTCTCACCCAGCATGGGTATATGTAAAATGACACCCCAAAACACATTCCCCAACTTCTCCTGAGTACGGCGATACCAGATGTGTGACACTTTTTTGCAGCCTAGATGCGCAAAGGTGCCCAAATTCCTTTTAGGAGGGCATTTTTAGACATTTGGATACCAGACTTCTTCTCACGCTTTGGGGCCCCTAGAATGCCAGAGCAGTATAAATACCCCACATGTGACCCCATTTTGGAAAGAAGACACCCCAAGGTATTCAATGAGGGGCATGGCGAGTTCATAGAAATTTTTTTTTTTTGGCACAAGTTAGCGGAAATTGATATTTTTAATTTTTTTCTCACAAAGTCTCCCGTTCCGCTAACTTGGGACAAAAATTTCAATCTTTCATGGACTCAATATGCCCCTCACGGAATACCTGGGGGTGTCTTCTTTCCGAAATGGGGTCACATGTGGGGTATTTATACTGCCCTGGCATTCTAGGGGCCCTAAAGCGTGAGAAGAAGTCTGGAATATAAATGTCTAAAAAATTTTACGCATTTGGATTCCGTGAGGGGTATGGTGAGTTCATGTGAGATTTTATTTTTTGACACAAGTTAGTGGAATATGAGACTTTGTAAGAAAAAAAAAATAAATTCTGCTAACTTGGGCCAAAAAAATATCTGAATGGAGCCTTACAGAGGGGTGATCAATGACAGGGGGGTGATCAATGACAGGGGGGTGATCAATGACAGGGGGGGTGATCAATGACAGGGGGGTTGATCAATGACAGGGGGGTGATCAGGGAGTCTATATGGGGTGATCACCACAGTCATTGATCACGCCCCTGTAAGGCTTCATTCAGACGTCCGGATGCGTTTTGCGGATCCGATCCATCTATCAGTGCATCCGTAAAAATCATGCGGACATCTGAATGGAGCTTTACAGGGGGGTAATCAATGACAGGGGGGTGATCAGGGAGTCTATATGGGGTGATCACCACAGTCATTGATCACTCCCCTGTAAGGCTTCATTCAGACGTCCGGATGCGTTTTGCGGATCGGATCCATCTATCAGTGCATCCGTAAAAATCATGCGGACATCTGAATGGAGCTTTACAGGGGGGTGATCAGGGAGTCTATATGGGGTGATCACCACAGTCATTGATCACGCCCCTGTAAGGCTTCATTCAGACGTCCGGATGCGTTTTGCGGATCGGATCCATCTATCAGTGCATCCGTAAAAATCATGCGGACATCTGAATGGAGCTTTACAGGGGGTTGATCAATGACAGGGGTGTAATCAATGACAGGGGGGGTGATCAGGGAGTCTATATGGGGTGATAACCACAGTCATTGATCACGCCCCTGTAAGGCTTCATTCAGACGTCCGGATGCGTTTTGCGGATCGGATCCATCTATCAGTGGATCCGTAAAAATCATGCGGACATCTGAATGGAGCTTTACAGGGGGGTAATCAATGACAGGGGGGTGATCAATGACAGGGGGGTGATCAGGGAGTCTATATGGGGTGATCAGGGGTGATCAGGGGCTAATAAGGGGTTAATAAGTGACGGGGGGGGGGTGTAGTGTAGTGTAGTGGTGCTTGGTGGGACTTTACTGAGCTACCTGTGTCCTCTGGTGGTCGATCCAAACAAAGGGGACCACCAGAGGACCAGGTAGCAGGTATATTAGACGCTGTTATCAAAACAGCGTCTAATATACCTGTTAGGGGTTAAAAAAAACACATCTCCAGCCTGCCAGCGAACGATCGCCGCTGGCAGGCTGGAGATCAACTCTCTTACCTTCCGTTCCTGTGAGCGCGCGCGCCTGTGTGCGCGCGTTCACAGGAAATCTCGCCCATCGCGAGATGACGCATATATGCGTGACTCTGCGCAGGGCTGCCACCTCCGGAACGCGATCCTGCGTTAGGCGGTCCGGAGGTGGTTAAGAGAACCAAGCTGCCATTCAGGCCTGCACTGAAGCATTTTCCGCTCAGTTTGTGCACACTTTGAATGAGACTTAAAGGGAATCAGTCACCTATTTTGACCCTATTAAACCGTTAAAATAGCAATGTGCAATAAAGAACCTTCTTACCTACATGTGTCTTCTTTCTTTTATTCAACTTTTCATTCTCATAAAAAAGCAATTTTTCTGATATGTAAATGAGGTTACAAGGTGCCCAGAGGGGCGTTATTACTCTGCTCTGGTGCCCAGTAACGCCCCTCTTTAGTGCCCAGCCGGCCTTTCTTCCAAGCCCAGCACGCCACCTCATAAATAAATGTCCTCCCACATACTGGCCGAACGGCGCCGCCCCCTCCCGATTACGTCATTACTGTGCCCTGTTAATGTTGGGGACAGGAGGGTGACCATGGAGGAGGAGGTGAAGTAAGAGGATAAGTCCCAGGCGTGGGAGCCAAGCCGAAACAATTGTGTATATAGTGTATATAGTTTTCTCCTCTAGAGTCATTAAAGTTATTTTGTTTTACACAGCGCACTGTCCGTGCGTTTATTCTTGTGTGGTTCACTGTATCTCATCGGAGTTCATCGGGTCCCTCTCTTACATTGACAGGCAGACAGCAGTAGTGGCATGATGGCGGCTGTAGAAGCAGCAGCAGTATGGAACATGATGGTAGGCAGGCAGACTAAAGATGGGGCACCATCAGCAAGACAAGATCTATTCATCAACATCAGCTGAAGGAGTGTGACAATTCTCCCCAATACAGGCTTGGTTAATTTTGACAAAAGTGATGTTTTAGAAAAAGGTAGAGGACATCTTCGTCTGTTTTGGTGTCACCACATCCTCTGCGGCGCTGAAAACCCTCTCTGAGATGACATTGAGGGCTGAGCAAGAAAGAAGACAGAGAGCATACTGGGCCAATTCAGGCCACTGCTCTAGTTTGTCTGATCAGAAGTCCATGAAGAGCAGGTTATGGGCCAGAGACAAGACAGAGCCTAGGTAGGTCTGAACCTGGGTGTTCATGTAAGAGGTCTCCACTTGTTGATTTGCCTCAACCTGACATGGCACACGAAAAAACTTCTCCACCATGTTGTGGAGACTAAACTAGAGAGGGGCATCCCTTTCAAACACGATGTCTGCTCACCGAAAGCTGCATACACAGTGTTATTCTGGTAATAACATGATTTGGACCCATTTTGCATTGATAGTGAAGGTCTAAAAGCATGGCTATCCACTAATCATCAGACTGCTTAATGTGAATGATATGCCTGTCAGTGTGTAAGCAAGAGAGCATACAGGTCGTCATTCTCGCCAGTGTTTTTTGGTTCTGCCCCCCCACTGAGACAATTGGGTGTTGTGGCCGGTGTCATTGTCATCATCATCCTCCTGCTCCTCCACCTCCTCCTTTTCCTTCACTGGCAGCTTCTCCTCATCATCATCCTCCTCTTCCTCCATGGGAGTTTCTACTTGTAGGTCCCCAATAGCTACAGGGTGGACAGAAAGATGAATCTGCTGTTCTTCCGCTGTTTTCTCCTGCTTAATGAGAATGACCATCTGTTCTAAGATAAATATGATGGAGATGACATTGTTCATGCTGCTGTTGTCCCTATTGACAAGTGGCTTATATACTTGCATTCCTGACCAGTAGGAGAGAGTTTGCCTCCCTGGAATAGAAACAAGCTTCCTAAGGAATCATCGGTGATAAGAGCCATTATTGAGGGCCACAGACACCTTTGCGCATGGTGGAGGACTTATAGCTTCTGGCAGCCACACCATACTTCTGAGAGACATATGAGTTTGCCTGTTCAGCTTGTAGGAAAAGGACAAGGAATAGAACTGAACACATCAACAGGAACAAGGTACACCTTACCCACAGCTCCAAGTCAACCCTAAAAAGCCTAGAAACAGTGGATTTGCAGAATCAACTCTGTTAACATCAAGAGACTGCATTTTTGTACTGCTGCAACCAAAGTCATCAACAGTAAAAGTTGTGAGTTGCATCTTACCACTGTCTACCTCATTATTACTACTAATGGTTGTACCACCATTAACGGTACTGGAGTCACGACAAAAAACATCAAGGGACTCAGCCGCAACAAGCACCCTAAGCACCCCTAACATCAAGGGCACCTCAACCACCATCTTGGCTGATGCTTCCCTACCACAGAGTGTGCCCCGGAGGATTTTGTGCTGTCCACCTCAACACTGTGCTGCCAGCCCAGGGAGGCTTTCTGCTAACCGTGAATAAACTGATGAACTGTGTGTTATTATTTGGCCCCTCATCGGTCCACCGTGCACCTCACGTGTTGCCCCTGCGCTACTGGCTGGCTGCAGAACCTTGTGGATTAAGTGGTCTAACAGCAGATTTTTTTGTCACTGCCAGTTCAGGAGAACATTCCGTGCTAGGTAACAGTGGCTGAAATGTGGGAACAGTCTCTTGGACAGCACCTTACGCAAGCCAGAGTACTTTAAAAAAAAGCATTGCATGACTATGTTAATTACGTGTGCACACAGGGAGCATGTGTTATTTCCCCTAGGTTTAGCAGGTACACTATGTTGCTGCCATTGTTTCTCACCAACTTGCCCAGTTGGAGTGTAATAGAGCAAGCAGGGTGTTTGCTGCTTGATGTACTTGGCAACTGCTCGCCTGTGTGGCTACTCTTGCCCAGGCCAATCAGCTCCAACACCTCATGACAACACTTGACTTGACAAATGTGATAGGAAGGAAGGGGAGTGGAAGCAATACTGTGCCCTGTTAATGTTGGGGACAGGAGGGTGACCATGGAGGAGGAGGTGAAGGAAGAGGATAAGTCCCAGGCGTGGGAGCCAAGCCGAAACAATTGTGACAGAGTCAAAAGGACCTGGCCTTGTTGCTGTGGTGCTTCCTCATCATGGGCCATGAAAAACATGTACTATCACTGCCCATAACAGATCCTCCAGGTGAGAGCGGTGGAGTGCACCTTGCTGCACAGCGACAATCGCAAGGAGTGGCCCATATACGCAGGTGAGAGAACAATGCAGGGATGGGAGACAAAAATGCTGGCTAGCTATCTTCCAGTGAGACTGAGCGCACACCATCAGCTCCCTAAAGGCAGCAGACTCTACTAAATGTTATGGCAGTGACTGCACTGTTAGCAACTTAGCCAGGTGGGAATTAAGCTTAAGCAACATTGGATTGCTGGGCATTTAAAGTTGTTTCCTGGCCACGGATTCCGCAGTTGATTGCTGACAAAGGAGCAGAGGAGGAGTAGTCTGAGTAGTTGAAGCAGAAAGTGATGACGACAATGTGAAAGACACCGTACTGCCTGAGGATGCGGCCTGGCTGCCGTAAGGGAGACCCGTAGAAGGAGGAAACTTTTTGTGGTAGCTGGCTGCTGCTACTCTTTGCCTATGGGATGGGGTGATGTCACTTTGTGGATTTATAGAGCTGTGGTGCCTTTGTTTGTGTTTGACTGCCCATGGCTTATTTTACTCTTGCAGAGCTTGCACATGGCAATGCTTCTGTCTTCTGGCAGCATGGGGAACAACTGCCAGAAGGGAGATACTTGCACAGAGCTAGAGGCAGCCCAGCTTTGCATACAGATGTAGCAGGGTTTGCACTCAAGCTCTTAACTCAAATTTCTTAACTCATTGCGTTATCTTGCGACAAAAGCCATTAAAAAGCAATTGAAGTTTAGATAACACGTCTCATAAATCACGAGGACCTCTTTTCATCGCCATGCCTTGATTTGGCCCTCTCGCCAAGCACGCTTGAAGAGGGAAGATTTTGTGCCCTGATTCCCAAACTCTTGAGCATCCACAGTCACAAGAAGATGACGGTGGGGAACGGCAATTACTGTTTAATGAGGTGGATGATGATGAGACACAGTTGCCAATAAGTCCTCGGTAATTAATGTCTCAAGAGGTTGATGAAGAGGATAAGACACAGTTGTCAATCACTGAGGTTGTGGTTAGGTCAACAAGTCAGGAGGATGAGCAGAGTGAGGAAGTGGAAGAGGAGGTGGTGGACGATAAAGTCACTGACCCAACCTGGGAAGGTGAAAAGCCGAGCGAGGACAGTAGTACAGAGAGGGAGGGATCTGCAGCACCTCAACAGGCTGAAAGAGGCAGTGGGGTGGAAAAAGGGAGAAGGCGGGCCACACTAAACAGGCCCGCAACTGTTCCACGGAGCACCCCCTTGCAGAAATCTCCCTTGCCAAGGTGTAGGTGTTCCGCAGTATGGCGTTTTTTTGAGGAAAGTGCAGACGACAAAAAAAATAGTAGTTTGCAACCTGTTCCACACCAAAATGAGCCGGGGCGTGAACACTACCAACCTCACCACCACCAGCATGATCCGCCACATGGCATCTAAGCACCGTCATAAGTGAGCCAAACGCCTGGGTCCACAATCTCTGTCTGCAGGTCACACCACTGCCTCATCTTCCCCTATGTTACATGCTGGCCAATCCCCTGTCAAAGGCGCAGGCCCGGATGTCTCCTGCCCTGCACCTGGACCTTCGCAAGCACCTACAGAGACCACATCCACTTCCGTGTCCCAGTTCAGCGTCCAAATGTCCTTACCCCAGGCCTTTGAACACAAGCGCAAATACCCAGACACCCACCCACAGACCATAGCACTAAATGAGCAGCTTTCCAAATTACTGGCCCTGGAAATGTTGCCATTTAAGCTTGTGAACACTGAGGCCTTCCGCAGCCTGATGTCGGCGGCCGTCCTGCCACTATTTTTCAAGGTGTGCCGAGCCCACCCTACTCCAACATGTGTCCTGACCAATGCAGTTACTGGGAAGGTCCACTTAACCACGGACACATGGACAAGTGCATTCGGCCAGGGACACTACATTTACCTAACGGCACGCTGGGTGAATGTGGTGGAGGTCAGGAGCAAGTCGTATCCTGGGATGGCACAGGTGCTACCGACGCCAAGGATTGCGGGCCCTACGTCGATCAGGGTTTCTGTCAGCACCTACATTAGTGGCTCCAACCCCAACTTCTCCTCCTCCACTTCCACCTCCAAATTATCCACGTGCAGCACCAGTCAGCCATCAGTCAGTAGCTGGAAGCAGTGTAGCACTGCAGTGGGGAAGCGGCAACAGGCCGTGCTGAAGCTGATATGCTTAGGGGACAAACAGCACACTGCCGCAGAGGATAGGAGACCAGACTGAGCTGTGGCTCTCGCCAGTCAACCTACAACTAGGCATGGTTGTGTCTGATAATGGCCGTAACTTGCTGGCGGCTTTGGAGTTCGGCAAGCTGACACACATTCCATGCCTAGCCCACGTCTTAAACTTAGTGGTTCAGCGGTTTCTCAAAACCTACCCCAATTTGCCTGAGCTACTGGTGAAGGTGCGCCCCATGTGTGCACATTTCCGCAAGTCATCAACAGCTTCAGCCGGTCTGTCAACACTGCAGCAGTGCATGAAATTGCCAGCTCACCGGCTGTTGTGCGATGTGAGCACGCACTGGAACTTGACGTTCCACATGTTGGCCAGGCTTTGTGAGCAGCAGAGGGCAGTAGTGGAATATCAGCTGCAACATGGTCATCGCCTTTCCAGTCAGCTTCCGCTATTCACAAGCGAGGAGTGGGCATGGATGTCTGACCTCTGTGAGGTTTTTTGAAACTTTGAGGAATCAACACAGATGGTGAGCGGCGTTAATGCTATTATCAGCGTAACCATCCCACTTCTGTGTCTACTCAAATGCTCGCTGCTCACAATTAATTAAGGACGACGCTTTGCATGTGGAAGAGGTGGAAATGGGGGAAGACATTACACAGGGTGATAGCCAGATAACCCTCAGTTCGAATTGGATGATGAAGAAGAGGAGGAGGAGGAAGAGCAGGAAACGGTTGCCTCCGCTACAGAGGGTAGTAGCCATGGAAGTTTAATTCCATCTGTTCTGCATGGGTGGGCAGAAGAGGAGGAAGGGGATAAGGAGATTGAGAGTAATCTTGCTAATGACGACAGCAAAGTTTTGCCTGTTGGTACTCTGGCACACATGGCTGACTTCATGTTAGGCTGCCTTTCCCGCGACCCACACGTTATACGCATTTTAGACAACACGGATTACTGGTTGTTCACCCTTCTTGACCCCCACTACAAAGAGAACTTCTTATCTCTCATTCCTCTGGTGGAGAGGACGAGCAAAACGGTGCAATACCAGAAGGCCCTTGTTGAAAAATTGCTCCAAAGATTTCCATCTGACAACGCTGGCGACAGAGTCTGTACTTCCTTGGGCAACCGAGGAGGGGAGACAAGGGGAACAAACAGCAGATCCAACAGAGGCAGGGCAACACTTTCCAAAGCCTCACAAATAACAAACGTGACCCTATCTGGGAAGTGTTTATAAATCACCAAAATAAAGCCTATTTAGGCTAATAACCACACTTGTCCCAGATATTAAAACTTAACTTTTACTGTAATTTTTATAAAACACTATTCTAGTTGCACGTACATGTGAGCAAAAGAAACAGGGTAAAAACTATCTCATGCCTTGTCAGTGCTGAGGCATATTTGCTATATCTGCAATGTCAGTCGGGGGTGCACTCCCCATACAGTCACACACTTGAACTGTATTTTAGCAGACCAATGCAACACCGTCCTATATGTATTTTGATTGGGGATGATGCTAACGGCGAACCATGTTTGCTCTGAGATAGCTCACTATTAATTTGCTGCGCTAGCTGCCAGTTCTGACACAAACATGAAAATCTAAAAGCACTAGTTTCTGTCCCCCAACATGTTTCGCCAGCTAACCTGGCTTCATCAGGGGAAACTGACTTTCCAAAGCCTGGGACAGTTTCATGACACCCTGCCAGCACCCTCACCCTGATGCGTGGCCTACTGTCACAAGGAGGGAAAAATTTTGGAAGATGGTGAAAGAGTACATAGCAGACCGTGTCAGTGTCCTCAATGATCCTTCAGTGCTTACAACTACTGGGTGTCCAAGCTGGACACGTGGCACGAACTGGCGCGCTATGCCTTGGAGGTGCTGGCCTGCCCTGCCACCAGCGTTTTGTCTGAACGGGTATTTAGTGCTGCTGGGGGCATAATAACTGATAAGCGCATCCGCTTGTCAACTGAAAATGCTGACCAGTTGACTCTTATAAAAATGAACTATACCTGGATTGTCCCTGACTTCTCTACTCCACCAGAGGAAAGCAGCTGAACATAAAGGCACTTTACATGTGACTTTTATGGTGTATTGAACACACTGTATTCCCATGCACTCCTTCCACCACAAAAAAGGGTATATGGTTCAATCTCCCTTTTCTCATCCTCCTTCTCCATCATATCAAAATGCTTATTAGGCTGCCCTCGCTCCTAATGTTTTAGGGGATCAGCTCAGCACCGGGCCCTCACCCATAATGTTTTAGATGGTCAGCTCAGCAGCAGACCCTCAATCTAATGTTTTTGAGGGTCACCAGCAGGCCATCAATCAGAATTTTTCAAGGGTGTGTATGATGCCCTCCTTTATGTGTAATAAAGGGTGTATTGGAGTGCCGGTTCCTTGTAATTTTTGGCAGCCCTTTCA
The DNA here is from genome assembly GCF_905171765.1 of Bufo bufo. NCBI lineage: Eukaryota > Metazoa > Chordata > Amphibia > Anura > Bufonidae > Bufo > Bufo bufo. The sequence goes on along the minus strand of NC_053392.1, from coordinate 37,266,845 downwards.
CTTAGTGCATAGGCTTTATGAGTGTAGGAGTCCCACTACATGAACAATTGTACCACAATGTGAATGAGGCCCTCCTTTATGTGATATACAGGTTGTATCGGAGTGCCTCTTCCTTGTAATTTTTTGCAGCACTTGCACTTTATACACAATTTTTGGGAATGTAGCCATTAGCATTTACATTTTAGGGATTACGTAAAATATAAATGCAGTCTGCCATTGTTTTTTTTTTTTCTTTTATGGCATTCATAGCTGACATAACATAAGTGAATATACTTACTGTACATGTTGCTAAGATTATATGGATAAGAGCATACTTTTCTTTAAAAGTAACACAATTTAGTACATATACTAATATCTGGTTTTATTTTTTTAATGTTATTTTCTTTTACTCAAAATAAAGAGACACAAACTCGTCAATAGTGAATAAGGCTGTTTTTATTATTCCTTTCACTATTACATAAGAATAGACTGAAATTAGATAATTCACAAAGAAACTCTCATGTTGTAAATATATAACTATACGGGGGACCAAGGATATTAACAAGAAAGGTTATCAAACTTGGGGTTCTTCAGCTTGGAAAAAGAAGGTTTAGGAGTAAGGCCTCATGCACACGACCGTTGTTGTGTTCCGTTCCGCAAAATGGGGTTCCGTTGTTCCGTGATCCGTTTCCGTTTTTGTTTCCGTGTGTCTTCCTTTATTTTTGGAGGATCACCAGACATGAAGGAAAGTAAAAAAAAGTCTAAGTCAAGTTTGCCATGCAAATGATAGGAAAAAAACTGACGCAGACGCGCGGACGCGGATGACAATCTTGTGTGCCTCCGCGTTTTTTCACGGTCCTATTAACTTGAATGCAAACCGTTTTCCGTGAAAAAAATAGGACAGGTTATATTTTTTTGACGGACTGGAACCACGGATCACGGACGACAAACGGTGCATTAGCTGAGTTTTCAACGGACTCATTGAAAGTCAATGGGTCCGCAGAAAATCATGTCAACGGACATGGAATAAAACAACGGTCGTGTGCATGAGGCCTAAGGGTGAGGAAACTGGTTCTACCAGTTCGTGATTCAGTCCGAATTTCTCATAAAGTCAAATGAAACTGAATCTTTTGTGATTAGTTTCAGACTAGAGAGGAGAAAGAGAGACTAGTTTACTAATGTGTGTTCCTTAACAATATATGTGTTGTCTAAGCGGTACTCTTTCTGGAGAGTCCCTAGTATGCTGAGTATGTGTATGGAGTATTGTAGGCCAGGTGATGCCTCTATAGGTTTCTGGGAAAGATATTAATTAAGTAATTAATTATTTAGTTTTCCTAAACCTAACTGATGCCAGCAGATGTTAGACATAATAATATGCATATACACTCACCTAAAGAATTATTAGGAACACCTGTTCTATTTCTCATTAATGCAATTATCTAGTCAACCAATCACATGGCAGTTGCTTCAATGCATTTAGGGGTGTGGTCCTGGTCAAGACAATCTCCTGAACTCCAAACTGAATGTCAGAATGGGAATGAAAGGTGATTTAAGCAATTTTGAGCGTGGCATGGTTGTTGGTGCCAGACGGGCCGGTCTGAGTATTTCACAATCTGTTCAGTTACTGGGATTTTCACGCACAACCATTTCTAGGGTTTACAAAGAATAGTGTGGAAAGGGAAAAACATCCAGTATGCGGCAGTCCTGTGGGCATAAATGCCTTGTGGATGCTAGAGGTCAGAGGAGAATGGGCCGACTGATTCAAGCTGATAGAAGAGCAACGTTGACTGAAATAACCACTCGTTACAACCGAGGTATGCAGCAAAGCATTTGTGAAGCCACAACACGCACAACCTTGAGGCAACAGCAGAAGACCCCACCGGGTACCACTCATCTCCACTACAAATAGGAAAAAGAGGCTAAAATTTGCACAAGCTCCCCAAAATTGGACTGTTGAAGACTGGAAAAATGTTGCCTGGTCTGATGAGTCTCGATTTCTGTTGAGACATTAAAATGGTAGAGTTCGAATTTGGCGTAAAACGGAATGAGAACATGTATCCATCCTCTGATGGCTACTTCCAGCAGGATAATGCCCCATGTCACAAAGCTCGAATCATTTCAAATTGGTTTTATGAACATGACAATGAGTTCACTGTACTAAAATGGCCCCCACAGTCACCAGATCTCAACCCAATAGAGCATCTTTGGGATGTGGTGGAACGGGAGCTTCGTGCCCTGGATGTGCATCCCTCAAATCTCCATCAACTGCAAGATGCTATCCTATCAATATGGGCCAACATTTCTAAAGAATGCTATCAGCACCTTGTTGAATCAATGCCACGTAGAATTAAGGCAGTTCTGAAGGCAAAAGGGGGTCCAACACCGTATTAGTATGGTGTTCCTAATAATTCTTTAGGTGAGTGTATTTTACACAGAAGTCAATAGGAGCATTGTCTAGACTACAATAGTCAACATCGGTCTCCGTAATAAAAATAGTACCCACCCAGAGGTTCCCCCTAAGGCTTTGCAACTAGAAAAGCTATTCTTTTATGCTTTACTCTGATGAAGGGCTTTTTGTCCTGAGAGAGCAGCAGACATGAAGCTGGCTTTTTTTCTAAATTAGCTATGTAAGCATGTTTAGAAGGCATGTCTGCCAATTACTGTGTGAAAATAATGTGGGGCTCCTATTGGGATCGTCTCACTTTTTACCTACTTGCTGTGCAGCAGCAAGTTGGTGTAATTATAGATCCTGCTGTCTTCACTTCAATGGGGTTGCTCCTTCCTATTCACCTAAGAACATATCATAGCAGAAACAGACAACACTTTTAGCAATTTTATTTCATCACTTTATTTCAACTTCAGATGAACCAGAGAGCAGTCCAAAGTAACATTCACCTGAAAGTGAGAAGTAAGAATTGCAACATCTGACAAAGCTTAGACCTCTCTCAATAAAACATGTAAGGGCTCTTTCACACTTGCGTTGTCCGGATCCGGCGTGTACTCCACTTTCCGGAATTACACTCCGGATCCGGAAAAACGCAAGTGTACTGAAAGCATTTGAAGACGGAACCGTCTTCCAAATGCTTTCAGTGTTACTATGGCACCCAGGACGCTATTAAAGTCCTGGTTGCCATAGTAGTAGTGGGGAGCGGGGGAGCAGTATACTTACAGTCCGTGCGGCTCCCCGGGCGCTCCAGAATGACGTCAGAGCGCCCCATGCACATGGATGACGTGATCCATGCGATCACATGATCCATGCGCTTGGGGCGCCCTGACGTCACTCTGGAGCGTGTGGGGAGCCGCACGGACGGTAAGTACACTGCTCCCCCGCTCCCCACTACACTTTACCATGGCTGCCAGGACTTTAGCGTCCCGGCAGCCATGGTAACCATTCAGAAAAAGCTAAATGTCGGCTCCGGCAATGCGCCGAAACGACGTTTAGCTTAAGGCCAGATCCGGATCAATGCCTTTCAATGGGCATTAATTCCGGATCCGGCCTTGCGGCAAGTGTTTCGGATTTTTGGCCGGAGCAAAAAGCGCAGCATGCTGCGGTATTTTCTCCGGCCAAAAAACGTTCCGTTCCGGAACTGAAGACATCCTGATGCATCCTGAACGGATTTCTCTCCATTCAGAATGCATTAGGATAATCCTGATCAGGATTCTTCCGGCATAGAGCCCCGACGACGGAACTCTATGCCGGAAGACAAGAACGCAAGTGTGAAAGAGCCCTAAGCTTTTTCTGTTTCCAGAAGAACAAGTGAACCGGAATGACCCAAGAGATATGTGTCTTATTTGGTTGACTTGCCTTGTGTGGTTCTCTTTGGTGTGCTCTTTATCATTAGTGAGACTAAAAAGTATGCATGAGTATTGTATGCCAGGTAACACTACTCTTGGGTTCTGTGAAGAGTATATGCACACCGCATATCTTTGTTAAAAGTAATAATATTACAAGATATGGGTACTAGGCTTCTGGATAAGGGACACTGAGCATGAGATTTATTCTGATGCCCAGATTTGGAGTCAGGAAGGATGTACTCTTATATGAGGTTACTGGAGAACACATAAGGTTTTTTCATTCTTCTGGATACACATGATAGGATTATAAATGATATATAAAAACTGGGCACACCTAGGAATTTGGGTCACTACGTTTTAATGGGATTGGTGCAATAACATAAGATTTGTCTAAAATCACATGCGGCTAAAATATTCGATATTCATATATAACAATCACTAATGTATATAATTAAAAGAACATGGAATCGACACAGCAATAAATATGATGTAGAAAACTAATGATAAAAATGATAAAAATGAAAAATATTCCTCAGAATGGAGAAAAAAAAAATATAGCAGCGTTGGTCTATGGGGTAGCGCTAACCAGATATAGCAGCAGTGCTGGCGATAATAATAGCAGGAAGGTTCAGATTCCTATATTCATTCCGATTAGCAGCAATAAACAAGAGCAAAGTCTTTCAAGTCCGTGTAACACGCAGTTACAGCCCTCAACATTGGGCCATTGAGACAAAATCACTGAATCAAGTGATATCTAGCACGATATTGCCCAGACTACTGTGCAGCGGCGTCCCGCTGTATGACTAACTTAGCGGCGTCCCGCTAAGGGTAGGTATTGTGACTTGTAATGGTTGAACCGGCTTCAATGTCAGAACAGTCTTACCGGGAATTTCGACCTCTGCCGTCCTGCGGACCTCAATGGAGTATTGTCCTCATGTCCTGCAGGCTGTTTGCCGCGTTGGTGGATCTCTGCACGTGAGCCTGCCGGTTTGAGTACGGACTCCGTCTTGGAGCCACCTCTCACGCGGGATGTCAAACTAATATTCGGCACCGGTCTTTCACCATATTGTTGTAGTGCACTACCATTCAAGTGGGGGGTCTGACCAGACGCGTTTCGGGGTTAAAATGTCCCCTTCCTCAGTGGACAGCAACCCTGTGCGTCCTACTACCATTTATTGATATGATAGGATTATAGATTGGACTTGAGGAACAGGGGTCTTTTTCATCTGCAAAGGTTTTCAATCCTCCAAATCAGTAGTAATAAGTCTGAGCAACTGGACTTATTGTATTTTTGAAGAAGTTTCACTAGTCATCCAATTGGGTTTTCCGAATGTGCTTCAGTAATGGAGGTAAAATGTTGATTCCATGTGCCTGAAGCTATTAGGTGCAATTAAAAAGTCCTGGGAGGGGAGTTAGAACAGCATTGTAAGTGGCATACAATAGATTTTGCAACTTGTAAAGGGAACCTATCATCAATCTTGCAATATGCAACTAATGATATGGTGGCTGTAGGTCACACCACATTAACATAACTGCTGCGTCTGATGCATAATTTGATGCATCTATAATCTTGTGCATGTGCCTTAAATACTGTCAGCATAGTGCGCATGTCATGAGAGGTGTTGGGATAGAGTATTTATATTGTGTGCTCTAGATTTTAGATGAGTTGGAATGACTTGGAGCTTTCATAGAAATGTCAGTGGGATGAGCGGGCTTGCGGCAGTGACTCCATGACAAGGGCAGGGTAGGAAGACACCACAGTGACTCCATGTCCCGCACTCACACATGGAAAGGTACATTTTCAAAGTGAATTGACATCAAAATGCCTAGGCCTTAGAGTATTAAAAGACACAACAATGAGGTTGCTGTGATGTGACTTAGAGCACCCTTTGATTAGTTGAACATGATATAATACAGTGAATTGGAAGACAGGTTAAGGTAGGAAGGAAGGAGGGAAATGCAGCTGCAAAAATGTTTTTCTTTTAAATAAAATTCAGGAAAGGTATCGGGTTATCTCAGATCATCCTGTGCAGCTCTGTAATCCCTGCCGAATCAGCATCAGTCAGGTAACAGGTACAAAGGTTATACTTTAAGTATTCTCTCTTTTGTAAATAATTGGGTTACAATAAGCTTTTTATTGCACAACATATGTCCATGTTCTTTGCTGCAATCCCAGACAAAGTCACAGACAGGAACAACACTTCCTTGTCATCTTAAACAATACATTTGAGGAAATATTGGCAAACACTACATTTCATGCAGAACTTTAGAAAACTATGCTATTCATTGGAACAGGGCTTCCAGCAATCCATGCAATCCAACTCAATCATCAGAAGTGGCAAAATTAATTTCAGGCACAAAATTTTTGGCAGCAAACCTGCTTTTACTGTTGTTAATTTATTGGCTTATTATCTTTATCCGAACCCTTGACTTGGATTCAGAGCCCCAGCTGAGGTGGAGACATCTAGCCATACCATGCAGAATCTTGAAAAAATAACTCCTTAGCCTTGCAGTCATATATATCAAATAAATGGAATGTAGCACTAGCAAACAATTGCCTAATAAAAATTCTCCAGCAGAACCAATAAGGTACACACCAAACATCTTACCAATCACATACAAAGCAAAGCAAAAGAGCGAGACAATAATAAATTTCACGGTCTTAAAATAAGCGTCCAGTTGTCTTGTTGCCTTTTTGCTGTGTTTCATCTTGTAGATGTGATGGCACAAGAAGCCTAGAAGGACGAAGGAAGAGATGACGTAAACAAGGAAGGGCAGAACACTCCACAGCAAAGATATTGCGCGCATAATGTATTGAGCGCCGTGCAGGTTGTTTTCCTGAGTTGAATTTTTTGGGATGTTCACCAAAAATGTCAGGCATTCTGCTGAAGAGTAACCAATTGACAGTAGCACACAAGTAATAATCAACCAATAAACTCCCTGTGAAATAATCTTCCTCAGACGTTGAAATAAGATGTTTTGGAAGTTGCCTATCTTCAAACTGTAAAAGACCGAGACGAGAACCGCAAGCCAAATATTGCACTCTGTAGAAAAATTGACAACAACTCCAATTGTGATCATAAAGGCTGTAGAAGGTTTTTTACAGAAGGTTATCCAAAATAAGTAAAGTAGTGAAGTAAACTGAAAGAGGATCCTTGATGTTCCCATAGCAGTGATTAGGAGGTCAGTGGTGGTCAGTGGTCGTTTTTTCAGCCAATCAATAACACTGGCTACTACAATAAAGAAATGTATCATGAGCCCTATTATACATGTGATCACTGTTGTACTGACGAGATACAACTGCTGGATGTAGTGTTTTCCCTGCTCCGATGTGACCATCTCTTCAGCGTACTCTGGATGAGATCAATGTGACTGATTCACTAATTGTATTTACACCGTATCTCTTCAGATAATGCAAATAGTAATGCAAAACTCAAAGTCTAAAAATCTCTATACAAATCAGAAGAAAGAAACTTATTTGAATAAGTACAAATGCAAAATACAAATGCAATAGCATTCTGCAACCAGCACTCTGCCCTGCCTCTATGCTGGATGTTGAATGAGGCATTGGTGTACATTTTGGCCAAAGCGTAATAAGCCACTCACCACGTCAAGGTCGCCTCCATGATTGGTCCCTAACACTAGTTCCTACCTGTTTATGGGCCATGACAGCCACACAAAGTCCAGGGAATGCAGGTACAGCATACACGCCAAGCACACTCTGCTTTTAACCCCGTCCGGTGCCATTACAGCTTTCATCGGATCCAGGGATGCAAGTACCAACATGCATGCTGAGCCCACCATATACTTCTCCTGGAGCCAAATGGCTACTGGTAGGTGCTATATAAGCAGACTCAGTTTTATACTGACTTTAAAACCAGCATACAGGGTTGTGCTGACTCAATCACCCACATTTTTTATTTGAATAAGTGTCTCTGGCAGCTTAGTATAGTAAGAAAGGCATATAAATGGATGAGAATGCAAATGTAAAACACACCACATATACTGTATGATTAATAGTGTCGAATAGCGAATATTAATTGCGAATATCGCCACTTCGAGAATTCGCGAATATTTAGAATATAGTGATATACACTCACCTAAAGCATTATTAGGAACACCTGTTATATTTCTCATTAATGCAATTATCTAGTCAACCAATCACATGGCAGTTGCTTCAATGCATTTAGGGGGGTGGTCCTGGTCAAGACAATCTCCTGAACTCCAAACTGAATGTCAGAATGGGAAAGAAAGGTGATTTAAGCAATTTTGAGCGTGGCTTGGTTGTTGGTGCCAGACGGGCCGGTCTGAGTATTTCACAATCTGCTCAGTTACTGGGATTTTCACGCACAACCATTTCTAGGGTTTACAAAGAATGGTGTGAAAAGGGAAAAACATCCAGTATGCGGAAGTCCTGTGGGCGAAAATGCCTTGTGGATGCTAGAGGTCAGAGGAGAATGGGCCGACTGATTCAAGCTGATAGAAGAGCAACGTTGACTGAAATAACCACTCGTTACAACCGAGGTATGCAGCAAAGCATTTGTGAAGCCACAACACGCACAACTTTGAGGCGGATGGGCTACAACAGCAGAAGACCCCACCGGGAACTACTCATCCCCACTACAAATAGGAAAAAGAGGCTACAATTTGCACGAGCTCACCAAAATTGGACTGTTGAAGACTGGAAAAATGTTGCCTGGTCTGATGAGTCTCGATTTCTGTTGAGACATTCAAATGGTAGAGTCTGAATTTGGCGTAAACAGAATGAGAACATGTATCCATCCTCTGATGGCTACTTCCAGCAGGATAATGCACCATGTCACAAAGCTCGAATCATTTCAAATTGGTTTCTTGAACATGACAATGAGTTCACTGTACTAAAATGGCCCCACAGTCACCAGATCTCAACCCAATAGAGCATCTTTGGGATGTGGTGGAACGGGAGCTTCGTGCCCTGGATGTGCATCCCTCAAATCTCCATCAACTGCAAGATGCTATCCTATCAATATGGGCCAACATTTCTAAAGAATGCTATCAGCACCTTGTTGAATCAATGCCACGTAGAATTAAGGCAGTTCTGAAGGCAAAAGGGGGTCCAACACCGTATTAGTATGGTGTTCCTAATAATTCTTTAGGTGAGTGTATATTCGTAATTTCGAATATTCGAGATTATTTTTTTCCATCAGTAACCTCCCTTCTTGCTTGTGGGCCAATGAGAAGGCTGCAATATCTTTGTCAGAGCTTAGCAACATCCCTAGCAACCAATGGGAAAGTTGCCTACCCCTTACTATATAAGAACCTCCCCAGCAGCCCTTGTATGCAGTATTTTGCAGATCTGAGAGAGACAGCAGTGACATTGCTGTGCTCTGTGCTTTCCTGTGTCATTACATTAGATAGTTAGCTTATATATATATAATACAGATAGTTAGTGGGAGATAGTCAGTGTAGGATAGATAGTGATATAGTGTAGCTGATAGGTTCTGCTGTCTATACATACATACATAGTGCTGTGATGTCACAAGTTCACAACAATACTTAGTGCACCAATCGCTAGTATGTAGTCAGACCTGTTAAAATGTGAAGTTGCACATATTGCGCCAAAATATTTGCATTATTAGTGCCGATTTCGCAATCGCAAATATATTGGAGCACTCTATCTGCATATAAAGAGTTCTGCCGTGCCAACCATTTTCTCCATTTTATTTACAATTGGCCACTATGACCATTAATGTCCCTGGGCTGACACGTATTATTAATTATAAAATGTAACTTATTGATTTTCCTAGTCTACGACTTAAAGTCATAGTTTTATTAAAGACACGGAGGCGAGTATTGCTATCTCTTCCTTTACTGTTCCACCAATAGCAGCAAAGAAAATTTACATAATGAACATCGTAACCATAGTAACACAATGTCCCTCCCCAGACAGCCCCTATAACAGGCAGCTCCTCCTCTGGGTCTTCCTCTTTCTTTGAACCTGGCACCGTAACTGGAAATCAACTGGAACCGTCAACTAGAACCGGAAACTGGAAGCGAAACGACACAGCTCCCACCGAACCACTCAATCGAAGCCAACGTGGCTAACACCTTAGAAGGAAAATCAGAAGGACGCAGATCCTGGAAGTCAGCAAACTCTCATCCTTAGAAGGAAAATCAGAAGGACGCAGATCCTGGAAGTCAGCAAACTCTCATCCTGAAATAAAATAAAGAATATGGCCAGAGTAAATATCATTCTGGAACAAATCAAGTCAGATAGTCGATAACCGGAATGAACCGTAAAACCATCTATCAAACTTCAATAGTAAAAATAAATACCATAAATACCATAAATATATAAACAAACACAATAAAACATAACCTCCTCCGAAAAAACAATACATAAATAAATAAATATATATAAATAAATAATTAATAACTGGGCGGGCCGCAAAGCAGGGTGGGCAATACTCGCCTCCGTGTCTTTAATAAAACTATGACTTTACGTCGTAGACTAGAAAAATCAATAAGTTTTACAGCAAGACACAGAGGCTCCTATTGCTAGTTCAAAGCTGAGAAATCACAGAAGCAAACAAATGAGGAGGAGGACGAAAATAATACTCCCTGAATGTCGTGACACTAGACCAGTCAGCCAGACGTAAGATGTCCTCCATACGCGCACCAGAAATCGTCAAAGTGGTGGCAGATGCACCTCTCGCCGAATGCGCCGTAAATATCGCAGTATCGATACCCGCAAGAGACATAACCCACTTAATCCAACGAGCTAAAGTCGGACTGGAGACCGGCCCAAAAGGATGTCGAATAGAAAGGAAAAGCTGTGGGACCAAGGGAGAGCGGTAAGCCCTTGTCCGGGATTCGTATTCCCGCAAGCAAGCCACCGGACAAAGAGCCGGAGAGGACGGGAAACTAGGGTATGAAACTTCTCTGATGTGAGTCTTGGTACGTCTAGAAATATTGAAGGAGACACCCTCCGGAGTGAAGGATCTAGCGTCATGATCCAGAGCCCGAACATCCGACACCAGTTTGCAGGAAATAAGGCAGAAAAGTACAAGTAACTTAGCAGATAATTGTCTCAAGGAAAGATCCGGATTGCTGGGCCAAGCAGTAAACAATGACAAAACCAAAGAGACGTCCCAAGTGGTCACAAACCGAGGACGTGGAGGGCGAGCAAGACGCGAGCCACGAAGCAAGCGGCAAACCAAAGGGTGCTGGCCCGCAGGCCTACCGTCAAAGCCCTGATGAGTAGAGGAAATAGCGGACCGAAAGAGGTTGATAGTTCTATAAGCTTTACCAGCCTCAAACAAGGAGGTAAGAAATTGTAACAAATGACTCACAGGTGCCGAAATGGGATCAAAGTCCCATTCAAGGCACCAACTAGACCAAGATCCCCAAGCTGCCCGGTAAGATTTTCTGGTGCCGGGAGCCCATGCATTGTCCAGGAGGCGTCTAGTTGTCTCCGAAACACCCTCGACTTCTCCAGGAATCCTGAGATTCGGCACGCCAGCAACTGTAGGGATCCTTCCAGCAGAAGCGGATGGCTCAACCCCCTGTGATCGCGAAGAAGATCTACGTGGTCTGGAAGAAGAAAAGGTATGTCCACAAGAAGCTCCAGAAGAGCCGGGAACCAACTCTGAGTCCCCCAAAAGGGAACCACCACCATCAATTCGGCCAATCGCTGCCGTCCGTAAAACAACGGGAACTCCGGTCCGCCCGGGTGTTGTGGAGGCCGGGAAGGTATTCCGCCTGGACCATGATGTCCTTGGAAAGGCAATAGGACCAAAACTCCTTCGCAAGCCGAGCCAGAGTCGCCGACTGGGTACCACCCAAACGGTTGACGTAACGGACAGCAGACACGTTGTCCATACGCAGGTGGATGCAGGCATGAGCCATCCCATTGGTGAAACTCCGAATGGCAAAAGATCCGGCCAGCAGTTCCAGCGCGTTGATGTAAAGGCGCATTTCGTCCGTCGTCCAGCGGCCGCCCGTGGAGACACCGCTGCAGTGGGCACCCCAGCCCTGCAGACTCGCATCCGATTCTACCGTAAACTCTGGTTGAAGGCCGAAAATCGCCTTGCCATTCCACGCCTCCAAGTTGTCGATTCACCAGTGAAGTTCCTCCCTGGCTTCTGAATCCAAAGTCACCACATCCGCAAACGCCGCACCTGAGTGGAGGTGTGCAATCTTCAGGCGTTGCAGGGCACGATAATGCAGCGGAGCAGGAAACACCGCCTGGATGGAGGAGGTGAGCAGGCCGATGATGCGGGCCAGATGCCGCAAGGTCAACTGAGGGGTAGACAGGGCGTGTCGCAGTTCCTTCCGAATTGAGCGCAGCTTCGACGTCGGGAGGCTGAGGGATTCGGACACTGAATCCACTGTGAACCCCAGAAATTCCATCCTCTGTAGAGGGGTCAGACAAGATTTCTCCAAATTGAGAAGAAAACCGAGGCGTGAAAGCAGATCCGACGTCCAGCCTAGATGGTCCAGCAAGACCGACCTGGACTGATGCATGATAAGAATGTCATCCAGATAAACAATCAGACGTACACCCCGACTGCGAAGCCAAGACATGGCCGGACGCATCAGCTTGGTGAAGCACCAAGGAGCGGAAGACAGGCCGAAGGGGAGACAAGTGAACCGCCAAGTCTCCCCTCCCCAAAGAAAACAGAGAAGGTCCCTGGATTGGGGGGCAATTGGTACCGTCAGGTAAGCATCCTTGAGGTCCAGTTTCACCATCCAATCCCCCGGCATCAGTAAGTCCCTGAGGAGGTGAATCCCGTCCATCTTGAAGTGGCGATAGCGCACTATGGAATTCAGAGACCGAAGGTTTATAACCGGGCGCATCTGACCGCCCTTTTTCTGGACCAAAAAGATATTGCTGAGGACCCTCCTGTGAGAAGGAGGCGCCCTTTCTATTGCACGCTTGTGGGAGAGCGATATTAGCTCTAGGTCTACCAGAGAGCAATCGGGTCTTGACAGAACAAACGGGGGGGGAGGGGGGAGAACGTAAGGGTAGTCTATAAGCTCGATTTGGAAGCCCATGACTGTAGACAAAACCCATGGGTCTGAAGTGTTGTCTGACCAGGCACGGAAAAAATGACGGAGTCTGCCCCCGATACAAAGGTCCGAAAAATCCCCCGCAGGGGGAAAACTTACCAAAGGGTCTCCTGGAGTTGGGGTTCCCACGGAAGGACCTGGAACGCCAATTGCGGAAGGACCTGGAACGCCAATTGCCGCCTCTGGCTGGGAAGAAAGGCAAGGAGTTTCTATGATCCTGGAAAGGAGGTCTCTGGTGATAGGAGCCTCGGCCCGCGCCGCGGGCATGAAAGGCGGATCGGCCGGACAGGCGGCCCCTGCTACTGCTGGCCCTGGTGGAGACCCGTCCCTGAAATACTCTACGCATAGAGGATTGTGCCTTGTCTAAGGCCGTAAATGCTCCAACAAAGCGGCTCAGATCTTTGATAAAAGAGTCGCCGAATAACAGCCCCTGAGCATCCTTACCTGCCTCCGTAAGGGCAAGATTAGCCAGCTTGGGGTCTATTTTAAAAAGAATGGCTTTACGCCGTTCAATAGCCAAAGACGTATTGGCGTTGCCAGCGACACAAATCGCTCTCTGAGCCCAGCCTCGGAGCTCGTCGGGGTCTATCCGTGAGCCATCTGCTCTGGCTGATTCAGCCAATTCTAAAATTTTAGTCAGGGGCCCGAAAACGTCCAGGAGTTTGTCCTGGCAGCTCCTCAATGCGGAGTCCAAGCCCCTAAGGGGGGTCCAGCCAGATTTTGCCAAAAACTGGGTCATTTTTGGGTCGACCACCGGGGTGTCACAGACTTTGTTAGGGACCAGGGGTCTCGGGCACTCAGCCCGTAGCTTATTGCGAGCTTCCTTACTCAACGGGTGGCGAACCCGAGATTCTAAATATTTGCCCACATGGTCCGACGGAAGCCATTCCGCCGACCGAGGGTGGTGGAGGGTGTCTGGGTTGAACATAAGCTCGCCAGAAGGGTCCGCCAAGGCAGACGCTGAATCAACCGCAGTGGAAGTAGAGGGGATGGGGTCACTGACCTCATGTCCCACATCAGGGGTATCCTCCTCAGAGGGATAACTATGATCCTCAAACACCTCCAAATCTGCACCCTTATCAGAGTCAGAATCAGTGCCCGGTTGTGCTCTAGCACATTTCCAAGTACGCGCCCTTTCTGCCTGGCGCGGCAAGGCTCTCTTGCGTGATCGTAGCACGCTCTCATGGGTGGCAGTACGCTCACCAGTTCTAGTATCCTGTGAAACAGGAGCATCAAAGGCATCAGATGATGGATTCCTAACAGGGGCAGTCTGCAAAGCCTCTCTAGAAGGGTGTGCAGCAAGGGCCTGGGAAATAGTGGCAGCCAGTATATTGGACATAGAGTCCATAGCAGTCATTATGGCGCTGGAGACCGACTGCTGCAGGGTCAATGTGTGAGGGACATCCCTCTCAACCCCCATATCATCAGTAGGATGATGGCAGGCCTGGGCTAAAGGCTGGTCAGAGGCTGACATGATGAAAATTCTCTATGTGACGCACTGCAGACTATAGGGCCGACAGTGGGGAAAAATGATCCCTCACAGTACTCACAGAACCTAGCGCAGGAGTGGTTAGGCAAAGCAGGGGTTAATCACCCCAGAAGCGATGCGGCAGGAGCAGGAGAGCAGAGAGAAGCGACCGATCCGATGAACAGCCGAACGGCACTGAAGCTGGCCGCCGAAATCCCGCGATAGTTGGGATCACAGGATCAAAAATGGCCGCCGGGATCTCGCAAGAGTACGCGGAGCCCGGGAAAGCCGGAGAAAGAAGATCCGGCCATCACAGAAAAACCCTGGAGCCCCGGACGCCGATGAAAAGCGGGGTGCAAAGCGCAAGTAAAAGGGGGAGATGGAGGGGCAAGCGCCAGCTGTATGAGCGGGGGAAACAATAATAGGAATATACCTAGAAATAAGAATAACAGCCTCTGGAGGCGGGGGGAGAACCCCCCCAAATGGGAGCACATAGGCCAAACAATAAAAACACCCCCAGAGCAATAGTTAAGGGGGGAAAACGTATACAGATAATAAGGGGATAAAACAGAATTATGATGCCCCACAAACTGAAAATAACAATTAAAATGAGGCACTAAAACGTTGAGAGAAACAAAATGCAGCACTTATCTGGTGGCAGCAGCAAAGAAAGAGAAAGACCCAGAGGAGGAGCTGCCTGTTATAGGGGCTGTCTGGGGAGGGACATTGTGTTACTATGGTTACGATGTTCATTATGTAAATTTTCTTTGCTGCTATTGGTGGAACAGTAAAGGAAGAGATAGCAATAGGAGCCTCCGTGTCTTGCTGTAAAACATTTATTTCTTGTCTTTAAAAATAAAATATATCTAGAACTCTAAAGATTAAAATTATCAGTCATGTCTGCCTACCGTATATGATAATAGCATTGGGTCTGATTATTAGATACATCCATTAGAGGGCACTATACACTGGTAGCTATTGTCTCTTTGCTTGCTTTATTGTGGCATCGTCTATACTAAGATAGCTTACACTGTTATTTTCACAGTGCGCTAGCCGCAATTGCCTTAATGGACTAACTCCTCTTCCTCATATATCTACCAGACCCAGATACAGGCCCGACATATACTGGCTAAAACACTAATATCGCTTGCTGCCCCCCGACATGTTTCGCCAAATCCTTGGCGTCTTCAGGGGTATGGGCAGTGGAGTGTGTGTTGGGGGCGGAGCCAAGCTTATAAAACCTCCCTGCATGTGTGACAATTCTAATGACCAATGTGTGTCTTTGTTAGTTTTGGGCCTGAACTCTTGGCCAATCAGTGTGTGTCTACCAGATCCGTCCTAGTGTTGGTTCCTCCCACTTCCTTATTGCCCAGTGAGCATTGAGCTGCGCCGTTCGAGTTGCACTAATACTTAGTGTGACAAACTGCCATTTGCCACTGGGCATTATAGAAAACTTATGGCTAGCCTCCTGCCCTACGACTATGGCCCCGGGACATATTACCCTTCAAGAACAGAACTATGCCGCATGTCTGGACTGTTAATAGGACCGAACGCGGTCAGCGGTGTATACTAAAGAATCTATGGAACTGTTTTGGGCAGGAAATTGTGCATGCGGTCGGTCATAAAGGACTTCCACTAAACTTTTGATCCGCTGGAGGGATTTGTGTGATTTTTGGAAGTGTTTATGTTTGATGTATGCTGAGTTTAAATATGTAATTTTTATGGAGATGGAATGTATGGTTTTAAAGTTACAGTGTATGTTTAAAAACTGTATTTTTACTGTCTGTGATAGTTATGTTAATCCATAATTATATCCTAGACAGAAGGGAGGATTTTGTGTATTTGGGTGGTGATTCCTCTCCTGTTGTTCTCACATGTGTATTGGTGGTTTCCCTTTGTCCTGGGAGATAATTGAATTCTCTTCGGGTGTCTCCAGGGCAGAGAGGAGGAAACCATGATGCATTGTGGGGACCTGCATAAATACGGGCGGGTAGCCCTCAATAAAGAGTTCAGTTCAGTTCATGTTTTTCTAACCCTTCAAAGCGCAGCCTTGTCTCGTTATTGGAGGGAATTGCTGCATCACGCTGGGGATTGCTATGCTCTGCATATTCCCTGGAGGAGAGATCTTTCTCACACGGTCCTGAATGCTGGAGGTTCATTCAGGGTGGAAGGAAGACGGCGCGGCTCCAGTTAAGCTACGGCGGTTGTGGAGTCTGCAGTGGTTGTGGTGTCCAGTGCGGTGCTTGTGGTCCTCGGCGCAAGCTAGGAAGCGTCCATTAACGGAAGCGGATCCGTTACACTTAGTATTATTTGCTCATGTGGTTGGTTCCTGCGCTGGTCTAAGTGTTTACTTATTGGCTCCATATCCGTCATAATCCTGCACACACTTCTACTGCTGTTAACATGTAGATTGTGCGAAGCCTGGTATGTTATGTCTCTGCGCATGTCATATGACTTAGCTGTTTGCGATCGTAGGATGTGCCCCGTCTGTTCAGAATAATAGAGCAGGTATCACGGATTGCCATTGCGCATGCGTTAGGACTTAGTTCCTACCTGATGTTTTATCATTTCTATTTTACATGTCAGGACCCTTTGGATTCATTGATGTCTCTTGATTTTCATTTTTTAACATAGTGAAGTGCCCTCTCTCTGTGTAGCCCATTGGTCTACTGATGTACATTCATGGATCTATTTATTAATTCTCAATTAAGTATTAGTTTATTCTTGGGACTGTACATTTCATTTATGAAGAAATATATATGCTATCACTATGTTTTAACGGTATAGTTATACTAATATTATCTCCCTTTCTAACACTTGCCAATTTTGTTTATTTGGGTTCCTTACTCCATGTTATTGTCTTTACTGTGGTCCTGGGGTCTTGATAAGTATTGGGATTCTCTTATTATTAATCTTTCCCCTATACATTATATTATGCTTCATGTTGAGTGAGTACATGCCATTATTAGCTCTATATAATTTTTGCTCTCTTTTTTTATATATAGATTTACAATACCATCTAAAGACCCTGGTTTCCCTAAATACTCTCTAAGATCCATAAGGTAAGTGATTTTTTTATTTTATTTATTTATTTATTTATTAGTGTTCCTGTGACTAGGAGATAGTGTCTATTTTATATCTGCTACTGAAAATTTTAATTTATCTATTTTTTTATCTATTTTTATTTATTATTTTTATTTTTATTGTTTTTATTTTATTATTTTCTTATATATTTTTTGTTAATATTTTAATATTTTTTTATTATTTTTATTATTTTTTATTTTTTTAAATATTCTTTGTTATTATTATTACTAATTTTTATTAATTTTGTTTTGTCACCTTGTGTCCCTTATGTCTCAATTTTTAAGTGTTTACGTACATCAATTTTATTTTTTCTGTCTATACATTTCAGTTGGTAATTATTGTGATAACTATTATTGGTGTTAACGTGAACTAATGTGGTCTGAATCTTTTTGTTATGGGAATTCTAGTTCTCATGGGCTCTTTATATGTGGTTTCGATTTTTTGATTTTATTTTTGCTCATAATATATTCACTATTTTTTCTTTTGATTTTCTTATTGATTTTTTATTGATTTTTTTATTTTTATTATTTTTATTTCTTTGTACCTAATATGTATTTCTTTTGAAATTTGTTTCCGCGATACTATATCACTCTGGTCATCTGGTTTCTGGCAGATCTATTCATCCATTTTCTCCAGTCTCAGGAAACTTCTAGCAGCTTGAAAAATGTAGCTATAGTGACCCACGCCTGTATTTCACGCGCATTACGCAAATATTACATTGCCGATTTTTTTTTGCGATCAAAAAAATAATCTCTAATTTGCGAATATATGACGAATATTCTACCAAATATTTGCGAAATATCTCAAATTTGAATATTGCCCCTGCCGCTCATCACTAATGATTAAAAGTGAAACTATGGCAAATTAATCAAAACACCCCACCCCTATTGGTGCCCATGTCTCGGCAGGACTCTCAAGCCTGAAGAATATTCATCAGCAGAAAAACAACAACAAACACTCTAAGGCCTCATGCACACGGCCATTGTTTTGGTCCGCATCCGAGCCGCAGTTTTGACGGCTCGGATGCGGACCCATTCACTTCAATGGGGCTGCATCCGTTGCTCCGTTCCGTGGTCCTCAAAAAAAATATAACCTGTCCTATTCTTGTCCGCGCTTTGCGGACAAGAATAGGCAGTTATAATGAAGGCTGTCCGTGCCGTTCCGCAAATTGCGGAACGCACACGGACGCCATCCGTGTTTTGTGGATCCGCGATTTGTGGACCGCAAAACACACAACGGTCGTGTGCATGTAGCCTAAAGAACATTTTTTTATTCTATTCATTAAAACATACATGACAGTTTTAGCAAAGTGCTGGTTGTTGCCTTTCTATTCTTGATTATTAGAACCTTTACTGTCTTTTGTGAAATAAATTGTTTGGATTCACTATTATCAGAAATGAGCTAAGTTTTCAAAAACTAGATTCGGACGCTTTGCCGAATTTTCCCCAAAAGTTTGTTTTGATCCAAATTAATTTGTGATGAAGCGTGATAAAAATCAGCTATTTCCCGACTGCAGAAAGCCTGCTCCCTAACATGCATAGCTAGTCCACTGTTGTACTGAAACAGTTACTACGCGTCAGTATCACAGGCAGGTGACAGGCGTCACTCTTAGAATAAGTTCACACTTCACTTATTTGGTCAGTTACGGGGCATAAACTGACCAAATATCACATGTGAATTAAGCCTTACAGGTCAATGTTAGCATCAGGTATAAAGAACCGTGCAGTGACCCAAGATTCTACTACAGAGTGAAAAAGTGCACTCTTTTTACACCATCAGCTGATTTCACATAGATTTCTACAGTACCTGTCCTGTTACTTGCTGATACAAGTAGTGCCCCCACATCACTGTTTATTTTGCCTTTCTTCTCATCCGTCACAAGAACAACCCCAGAAAAACGGATCCTCTCTTTTGAGCATCCTCTTTCACTCGGTCAGCATTTGGTCAGTAATCAATCAGTATTGCTAAGGTAAACAAAAACAGGAGTGGGTCCAAAACAGAGATGACACATGAATGAAATATTTGGATGTGTTCTGTGTTCTACCCACACCTGCTTTTGGCTTGGCCGTGTGATATTGTCACGGTGGGGAGTGGGGGAAACCCCCACTGCATAATGGGAGCTGTTACTAAGCCCGAAAACAGGGATAGGGAGCAGGTCACCTCCTACAGCCGCCTTAATCCTATCCCTGACCTCCTGACTGTATGAGCCGCCCTCTATGGTCCCTGCAATATGGAAGTCAGGAATAAGATTAGGGCGGCTGTAGGAGGTGACCTGCTCCCTATCCCTGTTTTTGGGCTTAGTAACAGCTCCCATTATGCGGTGGGGGGTTCCCCCACCGTGACACTATGTCCAACTAGGATGCCCTCACACAGGTAAGATAGACATCCAAAAATGAGCAGAGCTCCTACACATATGCAGGCAAACAACAAACTGACCTTCAGGCTCACAACACAGTATAAAAGAGCCAGAGGCCACACCCAGCTCCACCAAGCACACATCTTAACCCCGAACACACCAGTATGGGAAGGGACACACAACTTAAAGGGGAAGTGTCAAAACATGCAAAACAACCACATGTTGCCACCAGCAACAAGCATGCACAGCAAAAGTGTCATGGTCCACTACACCAGACCATGACACAGCCGTGACACTCCCACCCCTCAAAGCCCTCCCCAAAAAATAACGGGGAAAAAAAGTGCAGATTCCCTGTCAGCACATCCCTCATAACTGCCGCCAGCATGCCAGGACCACCAACTAGGCCCCTGGCAGCCAGCCAACAATCAGTAAGGAGAAACCATACTGAACACAGCGTCCATCTCAGACACAGTTCACACTCTGGGCGGCTATCAGCAAGTATTCCCAACCAGAACACAGCCAGTACACCAAAGGAATGCTGCCAGTAACCAGCCCAAGAGCAAGGAACAATTGAGAACGGAACGAGGGGACACACCAACACAAGCAATGGTTCAACAACAATGGAAACACCTGTTACCCAGAACTGCGTCATTAACAGTAACTCCCCTTTCACCCTCCATCCAGAGGATAAGCATGTGCGCCAGAAAATGGCAGGCGACACATGCTGAGCCCTCTTTCGAAGGCACCAATCGGAGAGGCTTAGTTGGACATACTGTCACGATGGGGAGTGGGGGAAACCCCCCACCGAATAATGGGAGCTGTTACTAAGCCCGAAAACAGGGATAGGGAGCAGGTCACCTCCTACACATATGCAGGCAAAAAACAAACTGACCTTCAGGCTCACAACACAGTATAAAAGAGCCAGAGGCCACACCCAGCTCCACCAAGCACACATTTTAACCCCGAACACACCAGGATGGGAAGGGACACACAACTTAAAGGGGAAGTGTCAAAACATGCAAAACAACCACATGTTGCCACCAGCAACAAGCAAGCACGGCAAAAGTGTCATGGTCCACTACACCAGACCATGACACAGCCGTGACAGATATTGGCCTTACCGATGCTCCTAAGACAGGATTTGTTGTGTTTATCATTTTTCCATCCTCTGACACATCAGAAGGAGTGTAAAATAAATGGTCATGTCAACAAGGCCCTACAGGAATACTAGTGACCCCATCACAGAGTGGGGAGGGTGACAACTTCATGAGGAGTCAACACAATGGCCCAGTCACAGCGTGGTGAGGTGGCAACCACACGAGGAGTCAACACAGTGGCCCAGTTTACAGCATGGTGAGGGTGGCAACCGCATGAGGTGTCAACATAGTGGCCCAGTGACAGAGTGGGGTGGGTGGCAACCACATGAGGAGTCAACACAATGGCCCAGTCACAGAATGGTGAGGTGGCAACAGCATGATGAGTCAACGCAGTGGCCCAGTTACAGAGTGGTGAGGGTGGCAACAGCATGAGGAGTCAACATTGTGGCCCAGTAACAGAGTGGGGAGGGTGGAAACCGCATGAGGAGTCAACACAATGGCCCAGTCACAGTCTGGTGAGGTGGCAACAGCATGAGGAGTCAGCACAGTGGTCTAGTTACAGAGTGGAGAAGATGGCAATGGCATGAGGAGTCAACATACTATAGTGGCCCAGTCACAGAGTGGGGATGCGGAGGGCGACAGCAGTGGCAGTAACAGCACAATGTGTTGGGTGGCAGTAGAAGAAGATGGCAGAAGAGGCAGCAGGTGTGTGGCATCAGGTGATTGGCAGCATCAGAATAGTGGCTGAAGTAGGTGGTCAGAGGAAACAGGTCTTTTTTCACAAAGTTTGGGTGTGGCACCCAGAATGATCTAGTCTGATGTATCTGGCATTTGGAGGCACTGGTGTGTGGAAAACCTGGCTGATCTACGCCTAATTCATCTTTACAAAGGTTAATCTCTTAATTTTTTGTGTGGAAAGGCAAGTTTCCTTGGGGTAACTATGCCGCTTGTCACACTAAACATCCACTCTGATGCAACACTACTGGTCGGGCAGGAAAGCTTGTCCAGGGCAAACTTGGCAAGTTTGGCTGCCCAGTATTCCAGGGGATCTTAGATCTGGGGTGGCAGGGTGCAATCCAAGTAGGCCACCACCTGCTGCTGCTGTTGCTGGGTGGTTTCTTAAGTAGGCGGGTGAAGAAAAGTGCTCATTAGAGACTCAGACTTATGTCGCTTCTGATGGAGCTGGTGCTGCTCCTGCCCCCCCCCCCCCCAGCCCCCTCTAGCAGTAATGGCAGTGTAATGTGAGCCCCCGTGCTTCCTTTGGTGTTCATGGCCAGAATACTCCAAAATTAGTTAGTAATGATTGCTTAATGCACACTATGTTTGTTCTCTGGTTATACCTGAGAGGGAAAGTGTTCACGGACACCCTACTCTTACGGGCAGAGATACCTTTTGGTAGCAGTCCTTATATGTCAGTATTTTCCTTGCAGCACTTTATGTTTATTCGGTACGCTTAGAGCATATCTTGACCTCAACACAAGCCAAGGGCGGCTTGCCTCTTAAGTAAGGGGGAATGTAATGTACCAGAGTGCCACTACCACTACTTTCGGGCAACTGGCTACCATCTTCTATGGGCTAACTTAGCTCAGCTGCTGCCTCACACACAAGCTTCCACTCTCATCCCCTGATGATGATCAATCCCCCTCTTCACCCGGCTCCCACGTGTGATCGGCTACACCATCATCCACTACTGTCTGCACATAACTGATGTCACCCTCACCAGTCTCAGTGCCTCATGCCTGACCTCTCGCAACACCTGATCCCACGCGAATATCATCATTGCTACTTGCCCGCCTACCAGAGGAAGCAGCAGATCTCTCTTAGACATTTTGGCTGGGCAGTAGATGCTGACTATTCTCAATAAGTTTGTCCTCGCTAAAAAGCAGACCAGATCCGACAGCATACAATACTTCCAGAGCAAAACGAACAGAAAATAAAAGAGGCAGGTTCAGGACAGGTGGGGGCACAGAGTTTGTTCCTGGACCATGTCAACTAAGCTTGGTGTCAGAGGAACTCTCCGACTCCTGGCTGGGGGTGTCAGATGTCAGTTGAGATGATGTTGAAGACCAAGTGAACCATTTAAGAGTTTCTGGTCAAACCACGACCACTGGATGACAGTGGCAGCTCTGTCCTGTCGCTGCAACTGCTGCTACCACCACCCCGTCCCTTCTGCTGCTACTTCTGTTAGCTCCAAAAACATTTTTGCCACTGCATGTTCATTTAGAAGGGACTGTCTGTCGGACATACTGTACTTTAACAATACCTGTAAGTGTAAAATAGAAGTAGAATCAAGCCGCAATATCACCCCAATTACACAATTAAGGATTAATGGATTTACTTACACAAAAAAGAACGTGAGCACCCTAAAATCTTTTCTATCAGTCCGCAATTTCACCCCAGAATCAAGAATGAATGGATGAAGTTATGTATAAAAGAACATGAGCACCCTAAAATTTCTAGTATCAGTTCACAATTTCACCCCAATGACACAATTAAGGATTACTGGATTTACTTATGTAAAAAAGAACCTGAACACCCTAAAATACAGTATGTACTATCAGTCCCCAATTTCACCCAAGAATCAAGGATGAATGGATGTACTTATGTATAAAAGAACATGAACACCCTAAAATCTGTAGTATCAGGCTGTAATTTCACCCCAATTGCACAATTAAAGGGGTTATCCAATTTCTGAAACAGCCCCCCCATGTGCCGTGCCCCTCAGAGGTAATATACTTACCCCGCTCCACGCTCCCTGTGCCGCTCCTGGTCCCTGCACCGCCACTGTTGCTTCTCCCTGTACATGGATGAAAACATCCGGTGTCAGGGGGGAGAGCAGCCAATGGCAGACGGGGACGGAGACAAGCCTCCTTAGCATTGTGGGTAATGCTAGGGAGGCTCATCCCCGTCCCCATCTGTCATTGTCTGCTCTACCCGATACCGGGACCATGAGCGGCGCGGGGAGCGGGGTAGGTATATTACCTGTGAGAGCCCGGCACATGGGGGGACTGTTTCAGAAATTGTATAACCCCTTTAAGGATTAATGAATTGAATTATGTATAAAAGAACGTGAACCCCCAAAAATCTGTAGTTTCAAGCCGCAATTACACAATCAAGGATTAATGGATTTACTTATATAAAAGAACGTGAACACCCCAAAATCAGTAGTATCAGACCGCTATTTCACCCCAATAGCAAAATCAAGGATTAATGGAATTCTGTAGTATTAGATCAGAATCGCTCCTATTAACCAGGCTTTACACTCTCCTATTGGTCCCTGCTCTCTCCCTACAATGTGGATAAAGCCTCCCTATTATATCCTTACACTATGAATAATCTGTCCCTAAACTACTCAATAGTTATTTTTGGGTGAATAAAGTCTTTCCTAAACACTGTCCCTAGTGCCTGTGACGTCTCTCCGTGCACTAAGTTAACTGGAAAATGGAAGAGACCGGGCAGGAGGAGACTTTTTATAAGGCTGTGACATAACAGGGGCTGGCTATCTGCTGATTGGCTGGCTGCATGGCATTATGGGTGGTCCCTCATTACTTCCTTCCTCTTTGTAACATGTGCAGCCATTTTAGAAAAAAATCTGATTCGCTACCACACAGCGCAAGGAAATTCGGCTTCGTGACAAATCAACTTTTTCCTGAAATTCAGATCAAATTCCACTTTGGCAACTTCAATTCGCTTAACACTAAGGGGGTAATTTATCATGTGGAAATACGCATTAAGTATTTTGTGTCCTTTCCTTTCTTTTAATTTGAGATTCTGACTCTATTAGGCCCTCACCTTGTGGATGATGTGTCCTTTGATTATATGTGTTTTTTACGTAATGTCATTTCAATATAGATGGTATTTATTTTTAATATAGCATGGCAATGTGCTACTTTGATCGGTATTACATCTTGGATTTGGCTAAACAGGATATCATAATCGACCATGATTTGTATTTCTTTTTGTTGACTACCACCCCAAGACCCCCATTTTATACATGCTTCTAATAATCCATAAATCCAAGGGCCTACTGATCGTCTTTGAAAGATTCATTATTTTCTAACATGACTATTGTTTTGGACAAAATGTTGCATGAGTATTCAACCATCACAAGATCATATATATGTGATACTAATGTTTTTCCTGATAAACTGCTGGACAAGATTGTACCAATATTGTACCACCTACAGGGCTATTGGCTTGCTATGATTTATCCAAGCTCTGCACATCTATTAATTATGATCGAGGTTTGGAAGTGGTACAATGTTGTTTAGCTAGAGCTTCTCTTACACCTTCTTGTAAAAATATTTTGATATCTTTACTTGAGATTATACTTTGGCTTTCCGGGATGAATTCTATATGAGTTGTGTGGGACTATGATGAGGTCTAACATGGCACCAACCTATTCAAACATCTACTGTACATGGCTCACTTGGAAGAGAGGTTTGTCTATGTGTATTAATGGTGATAGGGTGGTTGTGATACATTGACATTTTCTTGATTTGGACAGGTTCCTTTGGTTCTTTATCAATTTTTCATAACTTTCTTATTGACATATACCCAGACATTGAGTTCACTCTTGTTTACTCAGACAAATCTGTGCAGTTTTTAGAATCAGTGATTAGCATTAAAGGGGTATTCCCATCTTGCTACTTCATCCTCACCTGCAGCCAGCTCTGCTGTTCACTTCCTGGTTTCCTGCTGCTAAGGCTGGGCGGGCTTAGGCAGTTTGAGTGATGGTCAGCCACACCTCCTTATGACATCACACTGAGAACTCAGTCCTTGAGTGCTAGTTCATGTGAAGAGTATGAGTCATCCTTCTGGCAGCCTGCAGTGTCTGTGAGGCCTCTCCCCCTGCTGGAGAATCTTGTTCAGAGAGCCATGGGAAGTGAGCGAAGACAGTAACATGTGGCTGTCCTGCATTCTAATACAGTTTTACACACAAAACCCATTCTGAGCAGCAAAACAATAATTCCCTACTATACATCAGCCCAAAAGCATGTTAGCTAGTAGCCAAATGATCTGTGCTTTTGCCTCCCCTAAAATATTACCATCCCCCACCGACCAGCACATCTTTGCCAGTACCCTCTAGCACTGTGGCAGAACCGCTTCCTATACAGCTCTGCTACATCTATCTTTGCCAGTACCCTCCAGCACTGTGGCAGAACCGCTTCCTATGCAGGTCTGATACATCTGTCTTCGCCAGTACCCTCTAGCACTGTGGCAGAAGCGCTTCCTATACAGCCCTGCTATATCTGTCTTCGCTAGTACCCTCTAGCACTGTGGCAGAACCACTTCCTATACAACTCTGCTATATCTATCTTCGCCAGTACCCTCTAGCACTGTGGCAGAACAGCTTCAGATACAGCTGTGCTACATCTGTCTTCCCCTCCCCCACTAGCACTGTGGCAGAACAGCTTCAGATATACAGCTCTGCTATATATATATATATATATATATATATAGTTCCATATACGGGCGGAAAAAAAAAATGGAACGGACACGGACAAAAAATACTTTCTTGTGCATGAGCCCTAAGGGTAGGTTCACACTGAGGTTTTTTGAAGCAGGTTTTGATGCAGATTTCCCTTCAGATTTTTCAGCCAACGCCAGAAGTGAATCCAGAAGGATATTTTAAATTTCCGATTCCTTTCGAACCCACTTCTGGTTTTGAATGAAAAAACTGCAGGAAAATTTGCCTCAAAACGTCCTCCAAAAATCTGTGAACCTACCCTTACTCATGTCCTTTTACGCAAATAACTGAAAAATAACGGGGCATATCTGTCAAGTTTCTGGACAAAATGCTGTATTTATGAAGCGCTGCTCTGTACCATGCACCAGTGTTGATAAACCTGCGTTCACACTGCAATCAGTGGACGCTGTTGGCGTATGTAGCCACAGGCCTGTATTCACCTGATGGAGGCCAAAAAAGCTTCCTCCTGGCTTCTATGGCAATTTATTAACTCATAAAAGAGCGCGTCGGGACGCCTATTTCTATACAGCAGGTCATAGCTTTTTTTTGTATTATTTAGTAGCCATAGATTTTTTATTTTTTAACCGATTGTCTTAGGTAGGGGCTCGTTTTTTGCGGGATGAGATGACGGTTTGATTGTTACCATTTTGGGGGCATACGCCCTTTTGATCAATTGGTGTTGCACTTTTTGTCATGGTAGGTGACAAAAAATTGCTTTTTGGCATTTTTTTTTTTTACAGTGTTCACCTGAGGGATTAGGTCATGCGATATTTCTATAGAACTCGTCATTACGGACATGGTGATACCTAATATGTATACTTTTTCTAATTTATTTAAGTTTTACACAATAATAGCATTTTTGAAATAAAAAAAAATATAATGTTCATCTGAAAGGTTAGGTCATGTGATATTTTTACAGAGCTGGTCGTTACGGACGTGGCCATTCCAAACATGTTTAGGGTACTTTCTTTTCTTAATTTTTACTGAATTATAAAAGTGTGTATATGGGAAAATGTTAGCTTTTTTTTACACTTTTTTTACTCAGGCCCTCAGGTTCTTGAAGAGTCTGATGCCTCTATAATACACTGCAGTACACTGTATAGTGTACTGCAGTGTATTTTCTATTACATTTAGCCTGGTCAGGCTCCTGCCTTTAGCCTGATCAGGCTTAGATATACCATGGCAAGCTGGGTGCCTGTGAAGGCGTCCGGTTGCCATGGTAACCATCGGGGCTGACACAGCAGCGCAGCGCCCCATGGGGGAGGGAGCTCCCCCTTCCATACAGCGGTCCCTATGGAGCGTAGCTAGAAATTACTGGGCCCCATAGCAAAAAAAATTTATGGGCCCCCCATCCCAGATCTCCCACCCCCTCTCGGACCTCGCCCTAACATCCGCAGCTCCTCATGCACTTTACGCGTAGGACTGAGCACAGACAGTTGGTCACTGGCAACGCATTTGTGCCAGTGTAGGAAATGTATGAATCTAAATGTCTGTGTATTAAAGTAGGACTAGTCAGAACAGCCGCCCAGACTGCGGGACCACTCCAGGGGTCAAGTACTGGGAAAAAAATTGTGGGAACTCACCCAAGACCCCCCCAAAATAAATATATATATATATTTCACAGAAAATTCAATGCAACATAAAACGTAAACAAAAACTGGAATTTGCGCTATATGTCTGTTCAGACATAATTCGTCTCTTTCATATTATAAGCTCCCCTTATATATAATTTACTTACAGTTCTAAAGACTCAGGGGTGCTGGCAGGCTTAACCTCAGGGGTGCTGACAGGCTTGGCCTCAGGGGTGCTGACAGGCTTTGCCTCAGGGGTGCTGACAGGCTTGGCCTCAGGGGTGCTGGCTCGCTTGGCCGGGCAGAAGGAGTGTGGGAGACTGTGAGGCTCAGGGGTGCTGGCAGGCTTAACCTCAAGGGTGCTGACAGGCTTGGCCTCAGGGGTGCTGACAGGATTGGCATCAGGTGTGCTGACAGGATTGGTATCAGGGGTGCTGACAGGCTTGGCCTCAGGGGTGCTGGCTGGCTTGGCCTCAGGGGTGGTGGCTCGCTTGGCCGGGCAGAAGGAGTGTAGGAGACTGTGAGGCCTTTTTTCTCCAAGCTGCTCCGGAAAAAAAAAAAATCATTATACCTCAGGTCAGACCACCAATCAGACCCCCAATGTTAATCAGACCTCAGCTAACATCCCCAATAAGATCCCCAATGTTAATAAGACCCCAATAAGACCTCAGCTCAGACCCCAATATGAATGACCCCCAATCAGACCTCAGATAAGAGCCCCATGCCTCATAGCAGCCCCCAGTAGCCTTATTGCAGCCCCCAGTAGCCTTATGGCAGCCCCCAGTGCCTCCCACCAGCCCCCAGTGCCTCTCCATCAGCCCCCAGTGCCTCTCCATCAGCCCCCAGTGCCTCTCCATCAGCCCCCAGTGCCTCTCACTCAGCCCCCAGTGCCTATCCATCAGCCCCAGTGCCTATCCATCAGCCCCCAGTGCCTATCACCAGCCCCCAGTACCCTCTTCATCAGCCCTCCCCGGTATTAAAATCATTGGTGGGCAGTGCACCCCCCCTCCCCGGTAATAAAATCATTGGTGGGCAGTGCACTCTCCCCCCCAGTATTAAAATCATTGGTGGGCAGTGCGCCCTCCCTCCCCTCCCCGGTATTAAAATCATTGGTGGGCAGTGTGCCCTCCCCCCAGTATTAAAATCATTGGTGGGCAGTGCACCCTCCCCCCCATCATTGGTGGCAGCAGCAGCTCCGATCGGTTACCATGGCAGCCAGGACGCTACTGAAGTCCTGTCTGCCATGGCCAGTTACTCTGCAGCAATATACTTACATGAGCTCTGGTCGCCTGGCGCTCCTTCTTCTTGTAACTCACAGGTCTGTGCTGCGCATTGCTTATGCTTATAGCAATGCGCCGCACAGACCTGTGACGAGTTACAAGAAGAAGGAGCGCCGGGCGGCCACAGCGCATGTAAGTATGCTGCTGACTAACTGACCATGGCAGACAGGACATCCTGGCAGTGATGGGGGGGCGCCCCCTATCGTACCACCACTCGCCACATGAATATATATTTTTTTTAAATCCTCAGCCATCCTGAATTTGAAGGAGGGGGGGGCACAGTTATACACAGCAGCGCAGCCCCGATCTTCTCACCATTCACTGAGGAGATCCAGGCTGCGCTGCTAAACGCTGAAAGCCCGGACAGCTCCCCTCCTCCTCCGCTGATAACACACTATTCTCTCCCCCTACGGTGCTGATCTATATTCTTTTGTGCTGCATTTACTATGGAGGAGCCGCGCATGCGCAGTTCTATTTTAGACGCGACTCAAAGGAATATAGACTCTGCGCATGCGTGGTCACTCGGAGCCGCCGGAGACGTGCACGTTTATATTTTCTTTGAGAGGCCAGCCACTGGATAACAGGAGCTACTCTGCGCAAGCGCGGCCCATGGATGCGGCAGGCGAGAGATGGCCGTATCCATGGGAAATGCGCATCAACAGTGAAAAAGGAAACAACTGTTTTTAATAAGAATGGTAGGAATTTTAAAATGAAAAGTATTGGGCAAAATGTTCACTGGGGGAAAAATGTTTAATTAAAAGATGATCCATAAGATGGGAATACCCCTTTAAGGATAACAAATTAGTGATTGGTTCTTTCAAAAAAGCCACAGATCGTAATAACCTCCTTTGGTTTGACAGTTGCCATCCACAATCAATTGGGCTGCCACCATGATAAGGGAAACTCTATGCAAGAGCCTTTCCCTCAGTCACCTTTATTTGCTTTAGTTCCCAACAGCATTGGTAAATTTATCTAGGGAGAAAATATGGAGTACTATCAGTATAGATGTAGCAAACACCAACTTAACAGCTTGACTGCTCTATAAAGGAACTTGTTCTCAGAAATAGCAAAACCAGACCACCTATAGCAGCCCATTTCCAAAAATAATCATTTGGGTGCTGCACCCAGGGCTTCAGTGCATATTGAACTTCCAGTTGATGATTCTAGGGACAACATAAGAAACAATTGAGATGTGAAGAAGTAAGTGGTTGCTGGAAGCATTAGACAGAAAAGTAGTCATCAGTGTCAAAACCATATAGACAAATGCAATCATGTAAAACAGAATCGTAGACACAAGAATAGCCAAGCTAAAAAGCAAGAGATAATCAGAAGCCAAAAGAAATACAGGGGCTATGAACATACAGTCATGGTACAGAGATGTAAATCAGGCATTTCATCTCATTGTAAAGTTAACCACAGGCCTTTCAAATCCAATGGAATTTCAAGTGATTTCTAAACCCCATCAATTCGCTCCAGACTCTTCCAATTCAAAACCCAATCAAACGAGGTTATCCAAGAATTAATATTGATGGCCAATTTTTAGGAAAGGTCATTTATATCAGATTGGCAGGGGTCCGACACTCAGGGCCCGTGCTGATCAGTTGTTTGAAGAGACTGGGTGCTCCATGAGCTCTGCGGCCTCTTCCTCGTCTATGTGACATCACCATGAATCACTCACATAGTCTAGTTGCAGATCAGCCCCAATTAAGTCAATGGGGCTGAACTGTAATATCAAGCACTACCGCTATACGATATATGGCACTGTCTTTGGTAAGCGCCAGGGAAGCTGACGCACTCATCAGGGATCCAGTAAACTCCACAGCTTCCCGAAATATCTAATTGATGGGGGTGCTGAAGATTTGTCCCCCACCAATGTGATATTGATGACCTGTCCTTTGGATAGGTCAGCAATATTATTTCCCAGATAAGAGAAAATAAAACATTATGGAAGTTGCTTATCTTCAAAAGGTAGAAAACCAAGAGAAGAACCGAATGCCAAATATTGCAATCTGTAGAAGAATTCCCAATGACAACAATTGTGATCATACAGTATAGGCCAGGGCGCACTATGAACAGCACAGGCAGCTCATTGAATGCAGGCAGGTTATTATAGCTACTACATGATAAAGTACATGAAAAATATACTATATTGGACTGTAGTATTCAGATTAAAGGGGTTATCCCCATTTTCACCAAGGCAGCCCCCCTGACTTGAGCATCGGAGCAGTTCATACTCCTCTGCTCTCCTTTTCCCTGCGCTCAATCGCGCAGGGAAAGTGCATTTTGTGAAGTTCCAGTGACGAACCGAGCTCTCCATAGGGCTGCCAGGAGGCTTCCGCCCAGCAGTGAGCCTGGTGACTTAACCGGCACTGATGGGCTGGCTTAAGCGCTGCCCTAGCCTGTAAAACGGTTAGGGCAGCGCTAAAGCCCGCCCTTTAGAGCCGGTGACATCACCAAACACACTGCTGGGCGGAAGCCTCCGCCCAGCAGTGTGTTATTGTAAATAAAAGAGCCCTTGCCCTGCGCAGGGCAAGGGAAAGCACCGGAGCATGAACTGGGGGGCTGCCTTGGTGAAATTATGGGTATGTCCAGGTTCAGCTCTGAACCCGGACAACCCCTTTAAATTGCCATGTTGGCACTTTGCGATAAATAAGGGGGTTTTGGGTTGCGGTTTGGGCACTCAGTCTCTAAAATGTTCGCCACCACTGGTATAGGCTGTAGAAGGTTTCTTACATAAGGTTAGCCAAAATAAGTTAAGTAGTGAAGTAAATTGATGTTCCCACAGCAGTGATTAGCAGGTCAGCGGTGGTCAGTGGTCTTCTTCTCAACCAGTCAATGACACTGACTCCTACGATAAAGAAATGTATCATGCATCCTAATATACGAGATACAACTGCTGGATGTAGTGTTTTCCATCCTCCGATGTGACCATCTCTTCAGCCTACTCTGGATGAGGAAATGTGATTGATTTAATATGTCATTGTATTTATCTCTTTAGAATAGATAATGCAAATAATGAAGCAAAACCCAAAGTCTAAAAATCTCTATACAAATAAGTAGAGAAAATTATTTGGATATGTAGTTTAGTATAGTAAGAAAGGCATGTAAATAGAGATGGTTTGGCAAATTCAAAGATTTTAGACAAAATTATTATTTGTAAGATCCTCACCTGTCTCGCACTCCGGTGTGACCAAAAAGGGTCCTCGAGGAGCTGCGGGACAAGTTACGCATGTCTACATTGATACACCAGCTCCGACCCCTTTGCAAACCGCCGCGGGGATGCGTTCACATGTGCGCCGGAGGGGAAAACCGCATGGCTTTCGGGGACAGCTTTGCCGGGCTTGTGGCAGTACGCTGCGGCTTAGCTTGTCTCCGGTGCCTGCTGCAGATTCCATTCCAGTGTCCATGTCGATGCGCTCGAGCACTCTCGCAGAGCCTGTCAGGCATCCGCATTTACGTTTGAAAACGGGTTCGCAAGGGGATACGCGGTCGCGCGTACGCGTTTCTTATGTGCTTCGCTGACCAGCGAAGGGAATAGCACGCAAGTTTGGCCGCAAGTTCAAAGCAGATTAGGGGGTCGGCATTGGTCTAATTGACTAACGACCGACCAAAGCCTTGTACACAGGTGAAGGGCAGGATCATGACCTATGGGGAGTGGACACTTGGCGCACTGGGATTTGTTAGCAGGCACATAAAAGGTGGCTTCCCAGGTCAGTCAGTGCCCACTGTTATCCTTCCTTATTCAGGTGCAGGTCAGTACTGCTAGCTACTGGTAGCAGGTCAGTACTGCTAGCTAGCACAGAGACTTATGCACGGATCGGGACTATTCCTGGCTTTCCTTCGTTTTTTGTTTGCCTGATGTTTGCCCAGTGAATGTTTACCTGGACTTTATTTTGTTAATAAACCCCTTTGACTTCATCCTCACTGGTCTGTTTCGTTGGTGCCTTGCATTACAGAACAGTGGGCCCAACAAACAGTTGCCATGGAAAGAATCCAGCAGCAGCTAACTGAGTTAACAGGAGCAGCTAATCTGTTAACCCAACGACGCCTAAATGTGCCGTCAGTCGCTGCAGCTCAAATCCAGGAGCAACTGTCTAATGTGATGGGGGAGGTTCAAGAGCTGCTCC
Organism: Bufo bufo; assembly: GCF_905171765.1. Classification (NCBI taxonomy): domain Eukaryota; kingdom Metazoa; phylum Chordata; class Amphibia; order Anura; family Bufonidae; genus Bufo; species Bufo bufo. Next base: position 37,233,567 of record NC_053392.1, on the reverse strand, counting down.
AAGGAGCTTCCACGTTACCCATCACGATCACAAGACACCAAGTGGAACCGAAGATTCCTCTGCCTGACTACTTCACAGGAGATCGACAGGTATTCCTAAACTTCAGGGACTCCTGTCTTTTATATTTCTAGTTGCGGCCGATAGCTCCCGGCAATATCAGACAGAGGATTGGGATCATAATGTCCTTGCTGCGTGGAGATACCCAACGTTGGGGGTTTAATTTGCCCCAGGACCACGCCGCCTATTTGTCAGTTGAAGCTTTCTTTGAAGCCATGGCCGTTATCTACGACAACCCAGATCGTACCCGTACTGTCGAGAACCATCTCGAGCATATTCAGCAAGGTCGCCGCCCTGCCAAAGAATACGCTGCGGAATTCAGGCGATGGGCAGCTTTCACCACCTGGGGGCGACACAGCCCTCCGCCATCGTTTCCGGCTGGGACTTTCTGATGCAGTTCGGGATCTTCTTTTAGCTTTACCCACTCCCGTCTCATTGGAGATGGCCATCTCCCAGGCAATTGATGCTGACAGACGGATCCAGGAGAGGCGGGTAAAACGGTCGACTCGCTTTACACTTTCACGGCCACATCCAGGGGCCACCAAGCCGGCAGAAAAGCCAATGGAGGTTGGGTCCTCCCATCCTACACAAGCGGAACGATCTCGTCGCCAACAGAAAGGTCTGTGCCTGTTTTGTGGAAAAGCAGGACATCTCGTTAAGACCTGTCCCCTCCTGTTGGCGGGAAACGAATGTACCTAGGAGGCATAGAAGGGAACCTCCTGGGTGCTATTATCTCTCCTCCAGCTCAGGTCAGATTTGCAGGTGGAGTACCGAATGCCTCACTCGGTGCATATGTCCTGAATTGCCACTAGCCTCCACGGAAGTATTAAGTACATTACCCAAGCATTACCATCACTTCCAGGGCGTGTTCAGTCCACAGGGGGCTGATGTGTTACCTCCCCATAGGTCATATGATTGTCCCATATATCTGTTGCCAGGTACTATGCCACCCTGGGAACATCTATATAATATCACTGGGCCTGAGATTCAGGCCCTGCATGATTATATTAAAGAGAATCTCGAGAAGGGTTTCATTCATCCATCTACTTCCCCCGCTGGAGCCAGGTTCTTCTTCGTGAGGAGAAGGATGGAGGCTTGAGACCCTGCATCGACTTTTGCGCCCTCAATCGGATCAGGGTGAAGAACCGATACCCTCTGCTTCTGATTGACGATTTGTTTTCTCAGGTGGCAGGGGCCCGGATCTTCACCAAACTCGATTTGAGAGGTGCATATAACTTGTTACGCATCAGAAAAGGTGATGAATGGAAGACAGGATTCAAAACCAGGGACGGGCATTACAAGTATCTCGTTATGCCTTTTGGTCTCTGTAATGCTCCTGCGGTCTTCCAGGAGTTCATCAATGATGTCCTCAGGGATTTCTTAGGTAGATTTGTTGTTGTCTATTTGGACGACATACTAATCTACTCGTCGGATGTGGTGTCTCATCGGAGACACGTGTGTCAGGTTTTCCAGAAACTGAGGGAGAACCGCATCTTTGCCAAACTAGAGAAGTGTCTGTTTGAGGTAACGGAATTGCCTTTTCTGGGGTACATTATCTCAGAAAGGGGATTGGCTATGGATCCATCCAAACTTTCTGCTGTCTTGGATTGGCCTCGGCCTAAGGATCTGAAGGGAATGCAGCGTTTCTTAGGCTTTGCCAACTTCTACCGCAAGTTTATTAAGAATTTCTCTGCGATAGTGGTACCTCTCACTAACCTCACTAAGAAGGGAGCTAATCCTTCAAAGTGGACGAGAGAGGCAGACAGAGCCTTTGAAACGCTAAAGCAGGCCTTTTGCACTGCGCCAATCCTTACTCATCCAGACACTTCCCGACCTTTTGTCCTCAAGGTCAACACCTCCGAAGTTGGTGTTAGGGGAAGTTCTTTCACAGTATTCTGGGGTCCCTGAGAGGATACATCCCTGTGCCTTCTTCTCTCGGAAGCTCTCTACAGCCGAGTGTAATTATGACATAGGCAATAGAGAGCTTCTGGGAGTAAAATTGGCTTTTCAAGAGTGGAGACATTGGCTAGAGGGTGCGGAACATCCCATTACGGTTTACACTGACCACAAAAATTTAGAGTACCTAGAGACTGCCAAGAGACTCAACTCCCGACAAGCTCGGTGCGCATTGTTTTTCACCCGCTTCAATTTTCGCCTCACGTATAAGCCAGGTTCTAAAAATGTGAAGGCAGATGCTCTGTCCCGCTGCTTCCCTGAGACTGCTTCCATCCTGAGCTCTGAGCCAGAGACTATTCTTCCCACTAAATGTTTTCTGGCCGCCCTAGGGACCGCAGAGTTAATGGAGGACTTGTTCTCTCTTCTCGAGCCTTCACAGGCAGAGAGTCCTCCCAAAAAGCAAGAGGGGCGATGGTTTGTACTAATTAACCTTCGATTAAAGGTTATCCAACAGCTTCACGACTCCAAGTCTGCAGGGCATTTGGGTGTTAAGAAAACACTTGCTCTTGTTAAATGTCACGTTTGGTGGCCCAGTATGTCCGTGGATGTTAAGGCCTACATCCAGACATGTAGTGTGTGTGCTCGATGTAAACCGTCTTGGTCCGCCCCTTCTAGTAATTTGCTCCCATTGCCTATTCCTCAGGCTCCATGGACTCACATCTCTATGGACTTCATCAAAGATTTTCCAAGGTCCTCTGGAAGTACGGTAATCTGGGTAGTGGTGGACCGTTTTAGTAAAAGGGCCCATTTTATCCCACTTCCCGGATTGCCCTCGGCCAGAGAATTGGCAGATCTGTTTTTAAATCATGTCTTTTGATTACACGGAGCGCCGGATGATATTGTTTCAGATAGAGGTGTTCAATTCATCTCTTGGTTCTGGCGTTCTTTCTGCTCCCGGTTGGGTATAAATTTGTCTTTCTCTTCCGTTTTTCACCCAGAGACCAATGGTCAGATGGAAAGGACTAACCAGACCCTGGAGCAATATCTCCGGTGTTTCGTGTCAGACTGTCAGGAGGAATGGGCCGCTCATCTACCCGTCGCGGAGGTGGCTTATAACAACTATGAGCATGCTTCCACTAAGATGTCTCCATTCAGGTGCGTGGGGGGGCAGGGGTCCAAGGTTCTCTTCTCTGGCCGGCGGCGCTGAGAAGAATGAGCGCCCCGGCGTCTCGTGAAAACATAACTCAGTTGATCTTCTGCTTTACCGGGTATGGACCAATGAATCAAGGACCCAACTTGGAAGATGGCTGATGCAGCGGAATGTTCTGGGTGGAGACCCACACCTGATCTCCCACCAGGTGCATAATTCCTTGCAGTACCTGATTCACTAGAAGGGGTATGGACCTGAAGAAAGATCTTGGGTACCCGCCAGGGAGGTTCATGCTCCTAGACCTGTTCGAAAATTTCATTTAGAACACCCTGAAAGGCCATCGCCGGAAGTCTTGGGTCCGGTGGCCCCGCATAAAAGGGGGGGTACTGTCACGAGACGCCGGGGCGCTCACTCTCCTCAGCGCCGCCGGGGTCCCGTTTCTGTGCAGGAGCGAGGATGCGCACAGCGTCCTCGTCTCCTTGGTGATAAGGGGCGGGACGGACCGGCCGCGCATGTCTCCTCCGCACGGCCGGCGTCCCCAGTTTCCCCAGCTACCAGGCAGGATCTGAGCACCGAGCTGGGTACTCGGTGCTCAGCTGTACTTCCTGCTGCGGGTCATGTGACGCTGGCCACGTCACATGACCCCAGCTAGCCAGTATTTAACAGGCAGCCTGCTGGCCACAGGTTGCCTGTTAATTTTAGGTTCCTGGTGATTTGTTTGACTCCTGAATACTTACCTGATCCTGTTCCCTGATGATCATTTGCCTGCTCCTCCTGTACTGCGCATCCCTCCTGGTATTTTGACCTCTGCTCCCACCTGACTACTCTTTGCTGACTCCTGTGGTACTTCTCTACTCTTCTGGTATTTGACCCCAGCTTCTCCTGACCATTCTTTGCCTAACCCTCTGTACTGCGTGCTCTCTTGGTTCTGACCCGGTCCGTTCATGTTCCATATTTTGTCTTGTCTGTCTTCCCTGCACATATTCTAAGTTAGGGACTGCCGTCCAGTTGTCCCCTGTCATCAGGACTCGTGAGGCAAGTAGGCAGGGCCAGGGGTGAGGGTGGAGCGCAGTGGTCACTATCCTCCCCCCTGTGTGTGTGTGTGTGTGGACGTGACCGTTACATACGTACAAGGTTGCTCTTCCACCGTAGATTCAAGGAGTGAACACCTTTCATGTATCACTTCTCAAATCGGTTGCCGACTCTGCCCCCTTCATTCAGACCCCACCCCCGTTGGAGGTCCAAGGGGTGTCAGAGTTCGAGGTGAACAGGATTTTGGACTCTCGTTTTGTCCAGAGGTCTCTCCAATACTTGGTAGACTGGAAGGGTTTTGTTCCAGAGGACAGATGTTGGGTACCTGCTCATCAGTTGCATGCAGATGAGTTGGTGGCAGCCTTCCACCGGGATAATCCAGGGAAAGCTCGCTTGGAGTCTTCTGAGCCGCCTCTTTCAGGGGGGATAATGCAAGATCCTCACCTGTCTCGCACTCCGGTGTGACCAAAAAGGGTCCTCGTGGAGCTGCGGGACAGGTTACGCATGTCTACAATGATACACCAGCTCCGACCCCTTTGCGAACCGACACGGGGATGCGTTCACATGTGCACCGGAGGGGAAGACTGCATGGCTTTCAGGGACAGCTTGGCCGGGCTAGTGGCAGTATGCTGGGGCCGAGCTTGTCTCCGGTGCCTGTTGCGGATTCCATTCCGGTGTCCATGTTGACGCGCTCGCGCACTCTCGCAGAGTCTGTCGTGCATCCGCATTTACGTTTGAAAACATGTTTGCAAGGGGATACGCGGTCGCGCGTACGTGCTTCTTATGCGCTTCGCCGACCAGCGAAGGGAATAGCCCCTGGCCGAAAGTTCAAAGCAGATTAGGGGGCCGGCATTGGTCTAATTAACTAATGACCGACCAAAGCCTTGTACACAGGTGTAGGGCAGGATCATGACCTATAGGGAGTGGACACTTGGCGCCCTGGGATTTGTTAGCAGGCACATAAAAGGTGGCCTCCCAGGTCAGTCAGTGCCCACTGTTATCCTTCCTTATCCAGGTGCAGGTCAATACTGCTAGCTATTGACTGAAGTTTGCTGGGACTCCGTCCGTTCCAGTGGGACCCAGGACCCGGGACTTTCCGTGATACATCCGTTTACCTTGCAAGTTGCACAGAGACTTATTCACGGATTGGGACTACTCCTGGCTTTCCTTCGTTTTTTGTTTGCCTGATGTTTGCCCAGTGAAGTTAACCTGGACTTTGTTTATTTTGTTAATAAACCCATTTTACTTCATCCTCACTGGTCTGTTTCGTTGGTGCCTTGCATTACATTATTGAATCCAAATTGTGGTAAATGGCTCAAAACAAGCAGCCAGTTCACCTCCCGATGGTTCCTCTGTTTAGGCAGCACTTTGAAGGCTTTTCTATTTAACAGCAGAATGAGAAAGAAAGAGAACGACCAGCACTTGGAGAAATTTTTTTTTTTTTTATTATAATCATTAAAATACACAAACAACAATATTAGTAGCAAAAGCAAGAACCACTTTGTTTCAAGTTTAAAAACCATTCACTTCATTATTCACACATATGTTGAAGGACCCAAATGGGTTTATAATGTGTAAGCAGCAACATTAGTGATCAAAACAATGACTTGTACAGCCGGAAAGTGCTAAGTGCTCCCAGCTATCTAGCTGGCACTATCCAGCTATGTCGGATCCAGAGAACTGGAACAGCCTGCTGGATTGCTGGGCCACATGTGTGAAAGTAACCTTATGCTTTTTAGCCCCATTCAAGTCATTAATCATAGCTATTATTAAGGAACCCTATGGTTTTGATTCATGTAACATGTATGTGGTTATCGTTGGGTCATTAATAAGAATCATTGTCGATTGGTTCTAAAACTTTGTTTTTAATGCTGTTTCCGTACAGCATTAATATGTATTGGCTTAATGGAGCCAAACTTCGTCTCACCCAAAGTCACACAACTTATAATGTTTTTAAATACGCAATAGGAATCCGAAGTGAGCTTTGGTACCGAGGTACCAGTCAGTGCCAAAGCCCACTTTAGATTACTATTTTAAAATGTTTTTAAATACGCAGATAGAAATACAGTAGTAATTTACCGAAGTCTCGTGTGACTTCGGACAAGACAAAGTTTGGCTCCATGGAGCCAATACGTTTTAATGCTGTAGGGAAACAGCTTTAAAAATGAAGTTTTTAAACGATTTGCTCAAGCTTAGTCACTAACTTTGTTTTAGTGACGAGAATAAAGAAGACGTTTTTATAGGCAACAGGTGTTGGGATATATTAGTTTAGGTATATTATCTAAAATGTTTAACACTCAAGCAACTTGGAAATGTATTTTTCATTTGAGACATATCTCTGATCAGACTAGCTTTCTTAATTAGAAAAATTTGTACAAAGAATCTCCAGCATTAAATACTGGTGACTCATGCTTCAGTCAGAATAATCTGTTTCTCATAAAAACATGAGATCAAGGACCTCATGGAGGTAAGACATTGATAGCATTTGCATGACTGAAGCTATATGGTGTAATTAGACTGCCTTGGAAGAGGTGCTACAAAAGCATTGATATACTGCGTTTATTATACACATGAAAATTATTTTTAGATTTTAAGAATTCAGACATGGCCATAACTGTTATGTTTATTTTTTTATTGTTTATTTTCATATGTAACATTGAGAAAAGGGGTGATTTAATATTTTGTTTTTACTTTATAGCATTCAGTCCCCTTAGGGGACTACAACCTGGGATCTTTTGTTCCCCTTTTCTATTCACCATAATAGAGATCTATTAGGGTGAATGAAATTCAGACTCTCTCCCTGCTGAGCTGTGCCTCGTGTACAGCTCAGCAGACATATACAATGACAGCCCTGGGAAGAAATAAGCCAAATTCAGGGTATAACCCAAATCTCTAGGACCCTAATGTAAAATCTGTAACAGGCTCCCATCTATCTTGTGCCATTTATTCATCCTGGTGTCTTCTTATGGGGTAGAGGGAGCTGCACAGCAAACTCTGCAGTGTTCGGGAGAAATCACCATGAAAGTTTGGACAAAATAGAGAAGAAAAAGAAAGTGAATAATGCAAATCAGTTGAGATATCACCTGTGAATCACTGGATTAACATTTGCTATGCCTGTGAATGCTTCTCTCTTAAAATGTGTTTAAATCTCTTTATTAGAAAATAAGTTAACTTTAAATTGATTTGGGAGGGGGGATTGCCATCTGCCTAGGGCACAAAATACCTTGTCCAGCCCTGCCTGTAACTGAGAAGGAAAACAAAGATATGTAAATATGGTGCTATGCATTTTGATTGGCCAAGCATCAGTGAGCATCATCTTGTGAAGGTGAGATGTTCCTGAATTATGGCTATTTAAGTTTATTATGTGGTCTATCTCATTGTAAAGTTAACCACTGGTTCTAAACCCAAAAGCCATCAATAGAGATGACCTTGCAGTTCGCCCGGCAGTCGTTTTGCAGTGAACTTTGCGTGTTCACGATTCGCCGAACATGCGAACAAATGGAGAAATTCGTGCCCGCCATATTCTTTTACATTGTGAAGAACTTTGACCTATGACACATCCATCAGGTGGTACAGGACAGCCAATTGAGACATTTCAGCACATGGACACACCCCCTACCTTATAAATAAACCCGATCTGGCAACCATTTTACATTCAGTGTTTTGCCAGTGTAAGGAGAGGTTGCTGTGTGGAGCAGGGACAGACTGTTAGGGACACCAAACGCTAGCTAATAGGGCCACAAAAGTCATTTTAAGCACTAGTATAGGTGTGCTATCGATATGTGTGATATACAGAGGGGTGCGATATGCTTTTTGGTTTTAATAATTTCATTTTTTTTCATTTTGAGGGATATCTTTTCCATTCACATGTCTGCAAAATGGGTCCGCATCCGTTCCGCAATTTTGTGGAACGGGTGCAGACCCATTAATTTTCAATGGGGCCGGAATGTGCTGTCCGCATCCACGGATCCGCACTTCCGCATCTGTGCTTCCGTTTCCGCAAAAAAATAGAACATGTCCTATTCTTGTGTGCAATTGCAGACAAGATTAGGCATTTTCTATTATAGTGCCGGCGATGTGCGGTCCACAAATTGCGGAATGCACATTGCCGGTGTCCGTGTTTTGCGGATCTGCAAAACACTTACGGACGTGTGCATGGACCCTCATAGTAAAATTATTAAAGGTTACGTTTTATCTTCATGTATATTCTAATGGATTGCCTTCCTTGTACAATGTTATAATATACTTTCTATGTTAGAAAGTATATTATAGTGCATTTGTATTGTGCGGCAGTTGTGTGCGGTTCTGCTGCGATACTGCAGGTATATAGAGGGACAAGCTTTATTGGAACAAATAATTTCTACTGGTGTGATATACAGTCCTGATCAAAAGTTTAAGACCACTTGAAAATGGCAAAAAATCATATTTAGCATGGCTGGACCTTAACAAGGTTCCAAGTAGAGCTTCAACATGCAACAAGAAGAAATGGGAGTGAGACAAAACATTTTTTGAGCATTCAATTTAATGAAAACAACGAATAAACTGAAACAGGCTGTTTTTCAGCTGATCAAAAGTTTAGGACCACACCTCCAAAAAAAAAAACTAAACCTCCCCAAAACAGAAATCCAACTTCCAAACATGAACTCAGTAATGAGTAGCTTCGCCGTTATTGTTTATCACTTCCAAAATTCCTTTCGGCATGCTTGATGCAAACGTTTCCATGAGGTGAGTGGGAACATTTCTCCAAGTGGTGAAGACGGCCGCACGAAGGCCATCTACTGTCTGGAACTGTTGTCCATTTTTGTAAACTTCCCTTCCCATCCATCCCCAAAGGTTCTCAATTGGATTTAGATCAGGGGAACACGCAGGATGGGCCAAAAGAGTGATGTTATTTTCCTGGAAGAAGTCCCTTGTCCTGCGGGCATTGTGTACTGTAGCGTTGACCTGTTGAAAAACCCAGTCGTTACCACACAGACGAGGTCCCTCAGTCATGAGGAATGCTCTCTGCAACATCTGGACATAGCCAGCGTCCGTTTGACGCCCCTGCACTTCCTGAAGCTCCATTGTTCCACTGAAGTAAAAAGCACCCCAGACCATTATGGTGCCCCCTCCACTGTGGCGTGTAGAAAACATCTCAGGTGGGATCTGCTTGTCATACCAGTAACGTTGGAAAAAATCAGGACCATCAAGGTAAAAAAAATTCTCATCAGAGAATAAAACTTTCTTCCACCTTTTGAATGTCCCATGTTTGGTGCTCTCTTGCAAAGTCCAAACGGGCAGTTCTGTGGCATTCAAGGAGACAAGGTCTTTGAAGAAGTTTTTTGTTTTTGAAGCCCTTCAGTCTCAGATGCCGTCTGATGGTTATGGGGCTGCAGTCAGCACCAGTAAGTGCCTTAATTTGGGTCGAGGATCGTACAGTGTCTTGACGGACAGCCAATTGGATCCTCCGGCTCAGTGCTGATTACATTTTTTGGGGTCTTCCACTTTTTTGTTCCATAACCCTCAGGATCATTTAAGAAATTCCAAATGACTGTCTTACTGCGTCCCACCTCAGCAGCGATGGTGCACTGTGAGAGACCCTGCTTATGCAGTTCAACAACCCGACCACGTTCAAAAAGGGAGAGTTTTTTTGCCTTTGCCATCACAACGTGTGACTACCTGACAGAAAATGACAATTAATCCACATCTTTGCACAGATTTGGCCTTTTAAAGGCATGTGGTCCTAAAATTTGGATCAGCCGAAAAACAGCCTGTTTCAGTTTAATCGTTATTTTCAATTAATTAAATGCTCAAAAAATGTTTTGTCTCACTCTCATTTCTTCTTGTTGCATGTTAAAGCTCTACTTGGAACCTTGTTAAGATTCAACAATGTAAAATATGATTTTTTGCCATTTTTCAAGTGGTCTTAAACTTTTGATCAGGACTGTACCAGTCATCCCCCAAAAAAACTGATTGAAGCGGGGTGTTATATACCAATTTACTTTCTTTATAGTGCATTTGGGTACTGTATAGTGCATTTGCGCATGCACGTACGCGAAAATTATATTGCCGATATTTTGCATTGAAAACAAAAATGAATGGAGATCGCAAATTCGAATAATACATCTGGTATGTCACTGTCCATGTTGTGGGACTATTTGTGCACTTCTAGTAATTATTTTTTGGCTGCAAATATGAGCTGAAGGTTTTTCAGGTTCGCCTGCCATTAAAATGAATGGGACCCACCGCGAACTTGCGGTTCACGAACATTTGATCGCGTTCGCCCCGGCAGATGTTCGTCCATCACTAGCCATCAACTTTCTCCAGGGTTCTTCCAATTCAAAACACAAACAAATAATTACATCTAGTGTTGATTGCGAATATTCTACTCACAAATTTTTATCGCGATTATCAGCACTTCGAAGTTTCGCGAATATGTAGTATATAGTGCTATATATTCGTAATCGCAAATATTCTAGATTTCTTTTTCATCAGTAACCTCCCTTCTTGCTTGTGGTCCAATGAGAAGGCTGCAATATCTTTGTCAGAGCTTAGCAACATCCCTAGCAACCAATAGGAAAGTTGCCTACCCCTTACTATATAAGAAATTCCCCAGCAGCCATTTTCTGCTGTTTTTTTCAGTTGTGATAGAGAGAGAGAGAGAGCAGTGTCATTGTTGTAATAGAATAATGAGCGAGCACTCATACACTTGGCAACCAGATTGACATGTGCAGAAAATATTTATTAAATCCCCATAAAATACACGTAATAAAATGTATAAGAACAATGTAGCAATAATATACAACATTACAGTCACATATATTGTGGTAGATATGATCGATACTATATTCATATGACTCAATAGTGTCGATAAATTCAATAATATATATCACACCAAAAAACTTCAAGTATATGCTGTTATTAGGGAAAGAGGGGGTATTATCTTCTAGAGCTCTATCCCAATTTGGGAAACTGAATGTCACTGAAAATGTTGTAGGTGTATTCACTGGGAGCGCAATATGTTCATAAAGTGTCCACAGGATTCCTGATAATGTGAAAAGCCTCTTATAGCATATCCTTTTGAGGTCGATATGAGCTTTGAATTGAAGAAAACTTTAAATCGATATTTGGCTTACCGTCTAGCGTCTGCTGTCTCCCTATTGCTTCAATGGAGCTTTAAATATTTGCCGGCTTATTCAGTCGCTCCATACAGCAGGCTTGTTTAAATTTCGCGGGAGTTGCCACTCTGTTCCGCAATTTCCTTTGGTGCAGCTTTCGACGATAAGAATAGTTAATCCTTTACTGTAGAAATTTTCTTCTGTATGACCAAACAGTATTATCGGAGGCTTTTCAATGCAGGTACATTACTTGTTTCACCATACGCGTTACGGGTAGATTCACTCTCCCTTCCTCAGTGGTCCTTGTTGTGCTCTGTGCTTTGCTGAGTCATCTGGATCCTTAATCAGATACATTAGATAGTTAGCTCATATACTGTATATATATACTACAGATATTGGGAGATAGTCAGTTTAGGTTAGATAGTGATATAGTGTAGCTGTGCAGGGTGTTAGGTAGTGTGCTAGGATTTACTGTTTCTCTGCTGTCCATACTGTGGGGTTTCGCTCTGGTAGACAGAATTAGCGGACGCAGTATAGAGGCAACAACAAGTTCTTTGGATCAAACAGTTCAGTGTTTTATTCACACTTTAAGCAAGTGACAAAACAAGCAGTCATAATCAAACAAAAAGTCACCTTGCGGTATTGGTGGTAATTCACACCATGCGGCAATTCTGCCTTAAAGAGTGCTTGATTATAGCAGCACCAACATGTTTTCACGCTAAACAGGTAGCAAGCCTTCATCCAAACACAAGGCTCCCAGATCCCAACACAGAGACCTGGCTTCTGAGCCCAGCTGCCTATTTAAGGACAGCCAGGTGCTGCCAAAACCCGGACGGCACTTAAAATCCAGTCCGGTATTTGACCTCACCTGGCTGTAAATTAGCCCAGCAGCACATGCTGGGAGGAAAATACCTCTTTTCCCAGACAAAACCTCTCACTGTGTCCCCATACTTACATGCTACAGAAATAGTGCTGTGATGTCACAACAATACTTAGTGCACCAATCAGTAATATCTACTCAGAACTTATAAAATGTGGTTTCATGTATTGCGAACAAAATATGCTCATCATTAGTGCCAATTTGCTCAATCGCGAATATATTGGAGCACTCTATCTGCATATAAAGCTATTGTTCTGCCATTCATGCGGACTAAAAACAGTGCTGTAATGTAAAATTACTTAGAGTGATCAGGAGTTATTCCTCACAGTCACGAAAGTTGGTGCCAACCATTTTCTCCAGTCCGAAATATCGCGAAAAGGAATATTACCTATGACGCTCATCACTAATTACGGTACATCACACAAAATAACATAAATAATTCATGTTGCTACTACCTGGTTTGCTCCCCTAGACCACGATAAACCCCTTACTGCCCTATCTGACCAGGGATGTAACCATAAAGCCCATTACTGCCCAAGACCACGAAGAATGCAGCCATAAATCCATCTACAGCCCTAGATCACCTTGGATGTTGCCATTAATGACTTCAAAGCCCTAGACCAACATGGATGTAACCCTTTGTTTCACGGAAATTTAGAGCATACAGATGTTTTGAAGACAAACAAGAATAACTAATAATATTATTTTAAATACAGTATAAGACCTTGTAAGTTGCAGGTATGCTGATGGAAGAGTGCACACTATATTTACACAAGAGCCCTCAGTTGTCTGCGTCCATCGCTGAGACAAAAAGTAAATTATACAGATGTGTCATCGCTACCGCTCCCTTATTTCGCAATTCGTTACTAACTAAACGCGGTTTTATCTCCTCCAGTCTATCAATACACACCAATGCCAGTAGATGGCGGTGTTGAGTTAAAGTTAATATCGCTATCCGGCTCCTGTTACAGCCCGTAGTCATCCCGACACTATACAGGAGTTGGGCGATAGCACCTCAACATTAAATCATAAAAAAAATGTTCCTGTACCCCACTGCACCCGACTGTACTGTCCTGTACCCCTGTCCTGTAAAAAATATGTTCAGTACATATAAGAATATGTTAAAATTACACAGGCAGTAATATAACCCAGCTATAGCGCTTATTAATATCATACTGGTGCAATCCAAACCAAGTATGATATTATTAAGCTATCTATCAATTTATCGATCTAAAAGTAAAACTTTTTGGTGTGCACACCTTCTGCTGGTCTTGCATCAAAGTTTATTTAACAAATAGCACTGTGAGATAACATACTCCTAATGATTAAAAATTAAAAAAAAAAATAAATAAGCATAGAAAGATAGCCTAATCGCCTAATTAAATAAAAAAAATACATACAGTACAAATATATATTACTGTATATGGTGTTACTTTACACCCTACCCCCCACTCTCAGTATGGCTACATTAGGATCTAAGGCCCCTTTCACACGGGCGAGGAGGGGCTGGAGGGGTTAAAAATAAATAAAAAATAATAAACTCCTGTACAATGGACTAACTGTACATTCATATATTTATGTATCGATCACAATTATGATTCAGTACATCGAGAATATTAGATTATATATTTGCATATGCAGCTCTATAATATATCTGTATACACCGCTCCATTATGTCTTTAGATCTGTGATACAAGTGGATTAGATTTGGATAACACCTGGTGATACATTGTACCGGATTTTTTGCGGTCTACTGCATACAGATATATAATAGAGCGGTGTGTACAGATATATAATGAAGTGTATACAGATATATAATGTAGTGGATACAGAGTGTATTTATAAGCTATGTTCCTATAGTGGCTGAATGTTAATACAGTATCGAAAAACAACATGTACAGTATGGATACATTTGTATTTAGCAAAGCCTTTTGATCACTTCCTCCTTGACGGCACCCCCCACCGACCCCCCCCCCCCAACCCCCCCTTCTGCCAGGACAATTCCCACACCTATTCTTGCTATTCTTAATATTGGATCTCTTTCTCCACAATTGCGCAATGGAAACCTAATATGAATTATCATGTTAACACTGACACCATTAAAACAAATAATATTGTTACATGAAAAACTAAAATAAATAAATCAATACAGCTGCAGCGCTGGGTAAGTTTTAAAATACACCTAAAGTTTACAGGCAAAAATAGACCAATATATACAGCGTTGCTGCTATATTGATTTATTATACAAACCGGATTCCAAAAAAGTTGGGACACTATACAAATCGTGAATAAAAACTGAATGCAATGATGTGGAGGTGCCAACTTCTAATATTTTATTCAGTATAGAACATAAATCACGGAACAAAAGTTTAAACTGAGAAAATGTACCATTTTAAGGGAAAAATATGTTGAATCAGAATTTCATGGTGTCAACAAATCCCCAAAAAGTTGGGACAAGGCCATTTTCACCACTGTGTGGCATCTCTCCTTCTTCTTACAACACTCAACAGACGTCTGGGGACCGAGGAGACCAGTTTCTCAAGTTTAGAAATAGGAATGCTCTCCCATTCTTGTCTAATACAGGCCTCTAACTGTTCAATCGTCTTGGGCCTTCTTTGTTGCACCTTCCTCTTTATGATGCGCCAAATGTTCTCTATAGGTGAAAGATCTGGACTGCAGACTGGCCATTTCAGTACCCGGATCCTTCTCCTACGCAGCCATGATGTTGTGATTGATGCAGAATGTGGTCTGGCATTATCTTGTTGAAAAATGCAGGGTCTTCCCTGAAAGAGATGACGTCTGGATGGGAGCATATGTTGTTCTAGAACCTGAATATATTTTTCTGCATTGATGGTGCCTTTCCAGACATGCAAGCTGCCCATGCCACGCGCACTCATGCAACCCCATACCATCAGAGATGCAGGCTTCTGAACTGAGCATTGATAACAACTTGGGTTGTCCTTGTCCTCTTTGGTCCGGAGGACATGGCGTCCCAGATTTCCAAAAAGAACTTCGAATCGTGACTCGTCTGACCACAGAACAGTCTTCCATTTTGCCACACTCCATTTTAAATGATCCCTGGCCCAGTGAAAACGCCTGAGCTTGTGGATCTTGCTTAGAAATGGCTTCTTCTTTGCACTGTAGAGTTTCAGCTGGCAACGGCGGATGGCACGGTGGATTGTGTTCACTGACAATGGTTTCTGGAAGTATTCCTGAGCCCATTCTGTGATTTCCTTTACAGTAGCATTCCTGTTTGTGGTGCAGTGTCGTTTAAGGACCCGGAGATCACGGGCATCCAGTATGGTTTTACGGCCTTGACCCTTACGCACAGAGATTGTTCCAGATTCTCTGAATCTTCGGATGATGTTATGCACAGTTGATGATAGATGCAAAGTCTTTGCAATTTTTCGCTGGGTAACACCTTTCTGATATTGCTCCACTATCTTTCTGCGCAACATTGTGGGAATTGGTGATCCTCTACCCATCTTGGCTTCTGAGAGACACTGCCACTCTGAGAAGCTCTTTTTATACCCAATCATGTTGCCAATTGACCTAATTAGTGTTAATTGGTCTTCCAGCTCTTCGTTATGCTCAAATTTACTTTTTCCAGCCTCTTATTGCTACTTGTCCCAACTTTTTGGGGATTTGTTGACACCGTGAAAATTGGAATCAACGTATTTTTCCTTTAAAATGATACATTTACTCGGATTAAACGTTTGATCTGTCATCTACGTTCTATTACAAATTCTGTTTTTATTCACAATTTGTTTAGTGTCCCAACTTTTTTGGAATCCGGTTTGTATATAAATATATTTTATAAATATTTTATAAATTTACATATAATATAATTAGTGTAATATTGTATAATTATTTTTAATACAGAGGTCATCTATCTTTCTATCTATCTATATCTATATATGTCCATTATACTGTACAATACACTATATCTAAATCACCATACCTCATATGGATCATGGAATAAATAAGGATACAATATTACACTAATTATACTATATGTAAATTTATTTATAATATAAATACTGTATTAACCTTCAGCCACTATAGGAACATAGCTAATAAATACACTCTGTATCCACTACTTCAGAGAAAAACAAATAATAAAAAATAAAAAATATGGAAAACTGCATCAAGATACAAAACAATATACACTTAAAGGATAAAAAAACAGATGAATGCAATAATATTGATTGTGTATCTGACATACTTGAAGCAAACTATCTTATTACTTGAAATTGGGACATTCTCTAATAACTTTCTTATCCCCTAAACACTGAAGGTATTTAGATGCAAATCGCGATTCATATGCTAATGCCGCCCTTCATTAAGGTTGCAAGTACATAAAAAAGGATCGATTAATGGTGTACATTGCAGTATTATACCTCAGTATCGCTGACTACACTGCCTGCGCCTGACTCTGGTGAACAGCTAGCGGGGTTAAAAATAGGGCTGGAGGGGTTAAAAATAGGGCTGGAGGGGTTAAAAAATTAATAAAAAATAATTTAACTCACCTTAATCCACTTGTTCGCACAGCCCGTCTTCTCTTCTGTCTTCTTCTGTGCTGTGCACAGGAAAAGGACCTTTGATGACGTCACTGCGCTCATCACATGGTCCATCACATGATCTGTTACCATGGTGATGGATCATGTGACGGACCATGTGATGAGCGTAGTGACGTCACCACAGGTCCTTTTCCTGTGCACAGCACAGAAGAAGACAGAAGAGAAGACGGGCTGCGCGAACAAGTGGATTAAGGTGAGTTAATTTTTTTTAAAAATTTTTTAACCCCTCCAGCCCTATTGTACTATGCATTCTGTATTAAGAATGCTATTATTTTCCCTTATAACCATGTTATAAGGGAAAATAATAATGATCGGGTCTCCATCCCGATCGTCTCCTAGAAACCGTGCGTGAAAATCGCACCACATCCGCACTTGCTTGCGGATGCTTGCGATTTTCACACAACCCCATTCACTTCTATGCTTGGAAAACGCACAAAGAGGAGCATGCTGCGATTTTCACGCAACACACAAGTGATGCGTGAAAATCACTGCTTATCTGCACAGCCCCATAGAAATGAATGGGTCCGGATTCAGTGCGGGTGCAATGCGTTCACCTCATGCATCGCAGCCGCGAGGAAATCTCGCCCATGTGAAAGGGGCCTTACAAGTGGAGTACGTGTTTATTAACTAAAATCAGGAAAATAGCTAAAATAATGACCAGCAATAAAAAATAGCAATGAATAAAAAATAGCAATACATTTAAAATAGTGATAGATCCAGGAGCATACACAAACAAATAAATTAA
The DNA here is from genome assembly GCF_905171765.1 of Bufo bufo. NCBI lineage: Eukaryota > Metazoa > Chordata > Amphibia > Anura > Bufonidae > Bufo > Bufo bufo. The sequence goes on along the minus strand of NC_053392.1, from coordinate 37,216,130 downwards.
TATCCCATAAATATCATAGTTTATGTAGCATCACCTGAGTTAGATAGTGTTCCAATTCACAGAGGGGAATAAGACAAGTTCAGTTCACTTCCATATTCTAATATAATTGTAGCAGCATAGAATAGGAGAATAGAGAATATATATATATGTATCCAAGTTCACAGCAATTTGTTGCAGTATAGACCAGATGGCAGTAGTTGGTAAGTAACTATCAATGACAGCGCTTCGATCTTTTAATGCAGGGGTCCTCAAACTACGGCCCGCGGGCCACATGTGGCCCTCCGAGGACACTGATCCGGCCCGCCGGGTGTTTTGGCCGTTTCAGCAATTCTGGCAGGGCACAGCAGGAGATGAGCGCTGCGCTTCCATTGCGCTCATCTCCATAGTGATCTGCATCGCTGTCCTCAGGACAGCGATACAGATCGCTGTGCTGAGGCAGGGGAGGGAGAGGCGTGTCCCTTTCCCTTCCTCTGATAGGCTGCCGGCACAAGGCCCGCAGCCTATCAGAGGCCAGTGCAGGCGGCGCGATGACGTCATCGCGCTTGCTTGAGCAGTACAGAGCGGGACACAGGCCAGAATAGGCCTGCATCGCATCGCAGATGGTAAGTATGAGTGTTTTTTTAATTTTATTAAATTGGCCAATTTTTCTGCCACACTTATTACTGGCACATGGGGGGGCAGCAATTGGCACCTATTACTGGCACATGGGGGGCAGCAATTGGCACTTATTACTGGCACATGGGGGGCAGCAATTGGCACTTATTACTGGCACATGGGGGGGCAGCAATTGCCACCTATTACTGGCACATGGGGGGGCAGCAATTGGCACTTATTACTGGCACATGGGGGGGCAGCAATTGGCACTTATTACTGGCACATGGGGGGCAGCAATTGGCACTTATTACTGGCACATGGGGGGCAGCAATTGGCACTTATTACTGGCACATGGGGGGGGCAGCAATTGGCACTTATTACTGGCAAATGGGGGGGATGGCAGCAGAGAGGAGACTGGCACATGATGGGGGGAGAATTGGCACTTATTACTGGCACATGAGGGGGTGGCAGCAGAGAGGAGACTGGCACATGATGGGAGGGAATTGGCACTTATTACTGGCACATGGGGGGTGGTAGCAGAGTGGAGACTGGCACATGATGGGGGGGAGAATTGGCACTTATTACTGGCACATGGGGGGTGGCAGCAGAGAGGAGACTGGCACTTGATGGGTGGGGGAAGAATTGGCACTTTTTACTGGCACATGGGGGGGTGGCAGCATAGAGGAGACTGGCACATGAATGGGGGGGGGGGAGGAGAGTAGCACTAATTACTGGTACATGAGTGGTGGGGAGAAGCACTTTTCACTAGCACATGATTGGGGGGCATCTATGGGGGCACCTCTTACTGGCACATTATTGGGGGGCACTATGGGGACATTTACTGAGGCCACAAAGAAGGGGTATTTTATATGGGGGGCTCTGTGTGGCACTAATATTATCAGTGGTATTATCTGTTTCTGCAGTATAGTATTGGGGAGCTCTGGATCCGCCACTGGTTCTATTCGTCTTGCCGCGCAGGCGCACCTCCTTCCAGACCTGTGAACCTCATGTGCAGCTGCGTCACAGGAAGTCCGGAGAAGAAGAAAGGAGAAGGAGACGTTCAGGGGTAGGGAAATATGTTTTTTCACTTCAAAATAAGATATGTGCAGTGTGCATAGAAATTTGTTCATAGTTAAAGGGGTTTTCCCATCTTGGACAATGGGGGCATATCGCTAGGATATGCACCCATTGTCCTATAGGTGCGGGTCCCACCGCTGGGACCCGCACCTATATAGAGAACGGAGCCCCGAAAGTGAAGGAGGAAATGAATGGGAGCATGGGCAGTGCATGCGCGGTACGCTCCCATTCACTTTCGAGGCTCCGTTCTCTATATAGGTGCCGGTCCCACCTAACTATATGCCCCCATTGTCCAAGATGGGAATACCCCTTTAAACTATAGTCCGGCCCTCCAACGGTCTGAGGGACAGTGAACTGGCCCCCTGTTTAAAAAGTTTGAGGACCCCTGTTTTAATGGAATTTGCCATATAACAGAGACAGCAGGCAGTTAGTGAAGGACCTATTTATGGGATATTAATTTATTTGTTTGTGTATGCTCCTGGATCTATCACTATTTTATTAGAGATGTCCCGAACTATTCGCTGAATAACAGTTCCCGGCAAACATAGCTTGTTCGCGTTCGCCACGGCGGGCGAGCATATGCGATGTTCGGTCCGCCCCCTATACATCATCATTGAGCAAACTTTGACCCTGTACCTCAGAGTCAGCAGACACATTCCAGCCAATCAGCATACCCTCCCTCCCAGACCCTCCCACCTCCTATCAAAAAGCAAGGACAGCATCCATCTTAGATTCATTCTGAAGCTGCAGTGTCACAAATTTGACTAAGTTGTAATCGCAATGCGATTAATACAGGTTATATTAATCGCAATGCGAATTCAACTTAGAGCTGGGTTCCTAATGGTTGTATTGCTAGAATATAACGAAGATTGAGAATATAGTGCTATATTTGTTATATTCGTCAATTCTAGCAATACAACCATTAGGAACTTAGCTCTAAGTTGAATTCGCAATGCGATTAATGCAGGTTATATTAATCGCATTGCGAATTCAACTTACCACACTCTGCGTCAACTACGTAATTTTCCATGGGAGTTTTGCCATGGATCCACCTCCGGCATGCCACAGTCCAGGTGTTAGTCCCCTTGAAACAACTTTTCCATCACTATTGTGGCCAGAAAGAGTCCCTGTGGGTTTTAAAATTCACCTGTCTATTGAAGCCTATGGCGGTTCGCCCGGTTCGCCCGTTCGCGAACATTTGCTTAAATTCGCGTTCGCCGTTCGCGAACTGAAAATTTTATTTTCGCGACATCTCTATATTTTATATGTATTGCTATTTTTTATTCATTGCTATTTTTTATTGCTGGTCATTATTTTGTCCTGATTTTAGTTAATAAACACGTACTCCACTTGTAAGTGTTGCCTGCTACTATTTATTTATTTACAACTAGATTGGGTGAGCCTTTTAGCAGTGCACCTATCCATTATTACTCCTGGTTGAGCAACGCAATATTTTTATATGTGAAAAACTTGCATTAATTTTTACATTATTATTTTAGCATTTTTCCTATTTACATACATTTACATATATTTTATTGATTTATTTATATAAGGACCAGTCAGAAAAGAAAATGGCAGTCTACATTTTTTGATCCATGATAATATATATATATGTTGGTAAGGCTGAGGTTCAGCCTGCATTTGTGGGAGGGGCTTGAGCCTATTTAAACCCCCACTTACCTCATCACAGTGGGCGTTCCGGTTCTTGGTAATTCACTGGCTAGTGTTCGTGTGTTTCCTGGTACCTACGGTCGCCTCTTGCAGAGTTCGTGACTCCTGGTGGTAAGTAGGGGGGGCTCTTTCGCAGGGCAAGGACTGCGGCGGTCTGGCACCCTCCCTCCGCCTCATGCTACCGGTGCGTTCCAGCGTGGAGCGCACGGGCTTCCGGGTCCCCTCCTCCTCCGCTCGTCTCCCTGTGTTTCCTGGCGGTATGGCGTCAGGAAGCGCACCCGGCAGCCGGCCGGCTCATCATGCCGGGGAAAGGGGGAAGGGGGTTTTCCCTGGTCTGGCCGGCTCACCTCGTTCCCGGCACGGCGCACGAAGGCGTGCGTTCCAGGGTGGAACGCACGCACTTCCTGGTTCCGGTCCCCGCCCGCTCCACTAGCTTTCCGGCGGCAGCAGGGACGAATCGGCGCTAGCCGACATCTACCCGATCATCAGGAAAGGGGGGTTGTGTTCCTGGGCGAGGCTGCACCCCGGGTCCAGCATAGAAGCCGGTGCACATAGGCGTGCGTTCCAGGCTGGAACGCACTCCTCTTCCGGCGCTTCCAGTGACGTCACCCGCCCCCTGCCCGGTCTCCCTGGCTGCAATGTCAGCTTGCGTTCCACGCTGGGCGCGGGCTCACGGGCAGCCATGCCAGACGGGGAGGGGGGAAAAGAAAATTGGAAGAAGCATAAATAATTGATAAATAAATGAAATAAGTAAATTAATATAAAGTGTGTGCAGTAAACCCGCCACATAGTCTGTGTCAAAAAAAAAAAAAAAGGGAATGAAAATAAGTACGTTTTGCAAAACCCGCCATATAGTCCGCATAGACATGAACGGAAAAAATAAATAAATAAATAAATAAAAATAAGAAATTAAAAAATGAATATATATATAGAAGTATTTACAGCACAAACCCGCCATATAGTCGGTATCGTCAAACCCGCAAAAAAAAAAAAAAATATATATATATATATATATAAGTATTTACGGCACAAACCCGCCATATAGTCGGTATCGACAAAACCCGCAAAAAAAAAAAAAAAAAAAGATTTCCCCTGTTTAGACAAGGATACGTGTCCCACGTAGGACAGATCTGGCTCCACCCCACCTCGGGCACCTGGTTACGGCCAGGGTGTCTGGTCTTCCTGGTTCGCCCAGGCCACCGGGTTTGGTCATGTTGCCAAGTCTTTGTCGGCCGGTCACAGTCGGGTGTCCGGTCACGGTTGGTGGCGCCTCCTCCTTCCCTGGTACGCCCGGGGCTCGGTTCACTCCTGGTACGCCCAGGTCTTCATGTTTTTTCTTGTCTATCACACGGGTTCACGCACCTGTCCTTCGGCTTTCAAGTCTTCCAAAGGGGCCGTCCTCGGCTTCTCCCCGGGTCATTCTTGCTTTCCGTAACTCCTAGTTTCATGGCTTACCACTGCCCTTCGCGGGCCGCTGCTACGCGCAGCCTCTATTTCATGGCTACGTGCCATCTCTCCTGTCAAACCGCCTGGTACGCTCAGGCGGCTCTCTTTTCGGTCAGGTGTTCGATCCGATACGCTCGGATGGTCACTTGGCCTTAGGGTGAGCCCCAGCCTGGCCAGTTCGCCTGGTTCCGAAGGTTGGTGGGCACCCGTGTCCTCTGCACTTTCAAATGTTTTTCGCCTGTTGCTTTATTTACAGAAGTTTGTTCCCAGTTCTCCGTTCCTTTCGGTCCTGTTCAGGTAAGTTCGCACTGGCACCACCTCGGTCCCAGTCAAGTCATAACCACGCGTTAATTGTCTTCGTCTGTTCGGTTAGGCAAGGTTCGACTGAGCCGTCTCGTGAATTCCGTTACCGGTACTTGTCTCTCTGTCGTGCACCAATCCAAATTCCAGTACGTCGTCACCCTCTCTTTTTTTTTTTTCCCTTTATTTTGTTATGCCTTGTATTTTTGTTTAGCTGCTCTGCCATGTCTCGAGCCTCGGACATGGAGGACGGCCTTTCCATCTCCGGCTCGATCGTGTCAAGCCAAGCGGGTCCCTCATCCCTTCGGAGCTGGACCATCCCAAAACTGTTGGCCGAGTTGAACCGAAGAGGCATTCCACATCCGGCCACCGCAAGAAAGGCAGAGCTATACAAACTGCTCATGACCAGCCCCAGCACCGCGGCAGTGCAGCCAGAGGCGTCGGCCATCCATTTGTCCCTGGTGCAGCTACAGGCGACCCTGAATTCCCTGGTGGACTCGGTGGCGGATGTTCGGGCAAGGGTTTCAGAGCTCGAATCCCGGCCACCCGTTGTACCCCCGGCTCCCGTTCCGCTGATGACTCCCTCTACATCAGGCTGGCTGGCTACAGGTACGCCAAGACCCATTCCACATGTGTCCCCCTCTCACTTCATTCCTGATAACCTTAAGAGAGACATCCTGGCAGGGAAAGATGTCAATCTGGCATCAATCCTCATTGCCGCTCAAGATGTTCCCGAGAACCGGGTCATCAACTGTGGCGATGTGTCGGTGGTCCTTCGGGCCAAGGATTCGCGGCTCAACCGCAAGTTGTCCATCCCGGAATTTGTCCTGGCCTTCAGCCTCTTCAGGGACATCGACTGCACCGCACAGCCAGAGAGAAGAGAGGAGCTGGACAGCTATTTGTACCTGGTCACTGACCTAGGGCACAAGTATGGTGGGTCGGCCTTCTATGACTACCACCGTTCCTTTGCAGCTAAGGCGGCGGCAGCTCTGGCCCAGTTCCAGTATGTCACCAGCTGGTCCTTGATTGACACCGAGCTCTTCTGCCGTCACTTCGCTGGCCTCAGGGCTCCCAACTGTGCGACGTGTCAGTCGATTTTCCACTCCTCGGAATGGTGCCCCAATACCGCGCACCCGCCTCAGGACAGGGCCATCCCGGGGACCTCCGGGTCATTTCCATCCAACCCCTCCACAGACAAGCTCGGCAGACCTATTGTCTACCTGGGGAAGAGCCAGGTCTGCAATAACTTTAATTCAGGGGGTGCTCATATGCCAGCTGCAGGTCACTCCACATCTGCTCCCTGTGCTTCAGGGCCCACCCACGGTCCGCCTGCCCAAAGAAATCTTCCAAAGGTTCCTGACTAGCGGACATCAACGTGGACCTCTTGGCAACACTCCTTCACGATCACCACGATCAGGACTTCGTGGCGTTCCTGTTGGCAGGCTTCCGCCAGGGGTTCCACACAGGGCTCATCACTCTGCCGCAGGTGCCCTGGGAGGGCAGGAATCTGCTGTCCGCCACCCTGGACCCTCCAGCAACTAGCGAGTTGCTCCAGTCGGAAGTATCCAAGGGGTTCCTCATAGGCCCGTTCCCACGCATCCCGTTTTCCTCATGGTGCATTAACCCCATCGGCTTAGTGGCAAAAAAGAACACTAATAAAAAAAGATTAATTTATGATCTGTCCGCCCCTCATGTGTCCGGTATTCCGAGCCTTAATTCTCTGATTCCCTCGGAGGAATTTTCCATGCGTTATTCCTCAGTGGACGACGCCATCCAGGCCATCCTGTCACATGGTAGGGGCGCTTGGCTGGCAAAGGTTGACATTGCGGATGCATTTAAACTCCTTCCCATCCTGCCGCAGTTATGGCAATTCTACGGCATTGAGTGGACCGGCCAGTATTTTTTCGCCAACAGGCTCACGTTTGGATCCAAGAGTAGCCCATGGTTATTCGACCAGCTGGCCAAGGCGCTGCATTGGATCCTGATCCATCACGGGGGCCTCCGGTCGGTCATCCACTACCTCGACGATTTTCTTGTTGTCGAGGATCTGCAGGGCGTGTCCGGCATACTCACCGTCCTCCTCGGATTGTTCGCCAGTCTGGCTGTTCCGATCGGGGATTCAAAGACTGAGGGTCCTGCCACGAGGGTGTCATTCTTGGGCATCGTCCTGGATTCGGTTCTGTTGCAAGCCAGCCTACCGGAGGAGAAACTCACTCAGTGTCGGGAGGTCATTTCCCATGCGGCAGCCACGGGATGCCTCACTAGAGTCGAGTTGCAGTCTCTTCTGGGGCGGCTCAACTTTGCCTCCAGGATTATGCCCCAGGGAAGAACCTTTGTGTCAAGGCTGCTCCAGCTTCTTCCCTCAGCACCTGAACAGGACAGCATCATCCGATTGGACGGCCAGGCCATGGCAGACCTGGCCATGTGGGAGTTGTTCCTGTCCCGATGGAACGGTGTCTCCTTTTTCGTATCACCTTTGTCTTCCTCCTGCCCGACCATTTTTTCAGGCGCAGCTGCATCTTGCGGCTACGCTGCCATTTGGGGTTCCCAGTGGCTAGCGGATCGCTGGCCCAGTACCATCTTAGAGGAGGCTGAATCCATCCGCACCTCCTCTCTGTTGGAATTGTACCCCATCGTGGCAGCTGCTCAGGCATGGGGCCACCTCTGGGCTAACTTGCCGGTGATGTTTGTGACAGATAACCAGGCCTTGGTCGACATCTTGGCCAAGGGCAGGGCCAAGTCCCCCAAGATCATGGCGCTGTTGCGCCAGCTGGTTTGGCTGGCCCTGTCACATAACTTCCATGTGCATTGTAGCCACATCCCGGGGGAGAGGAATGTAGCAGCCGACACGCTGTCTAGGTTTAATTTTGAACTCTTCTTCCAGGTAATGCCGGAGGCCGAGCCACGCGGATATCCCACCCCGCCTTTCAGTTCCCTGACAATGGACTAGGCATGCTCGTCTCTTCAGCAAGGGACCTGGCGCAGCAGTCCCTTGCCCCAAACACGGCCAGGAACTACCTTTCAGGCCTAAAAACCTTCCAGGAGTTTTCACGTCTGCACCCGCAGGCTGGCCTGGCGGACATTCCTTACATCATGGCCTTCATCGCCCATTGCCACCACCAGTTACACCTCTCCTACAACACCATTAAGTTGTACCTAGCGGGCGTCCAACACCACACCATGCTCCGCAACCCAGGGGGCGGGTCCATTTTTTCTGCGCACGCAGTCAAGGCCACCTTACGAGGGGTCCAGAAGGGTGGGTCCAATCCCTCGTCCCGCAGGCAGGGCGTCACGGGGGAGATGTTCCGGAAATTATCTTCAGCCCTGGATGGTGCTCCTTTTGGGCCCTTTTCCAGCTTAATCATCAAAGCTGCCATGTACTTAGCTTTTTACGGCTTCCTTAGGCCAGGCGAGTTCACGTGCAGTACGGCGGGACGGTGCAGCCTGCACAGAGAGCAGCTGGTGAGGGTGGTTGACCATTACGCGCTGAAGATAATTATCACCAAAACCAGTCAAACTGGCCCCCCTGTGGAGGTCCAGTTTTTTCCCACTAGTAATGAATGGTGCCCGTTACAGGTATTTGACCAGCTCATCCTCGCCCTCCGGGATGCGCCACCTCATAGCCCTCTGCTACCCCATCTGAAGGGAGCTCTCACCACGGCGCAATTCATCAGCCACATCCGCACGGTGGCTGCTGGCTTAGGATTGGACTCAGGAGCAATATCCGGTCATTCCTTCCGCATTGGTGCAGCCTCCGCGGCTTCTCGGCAGGGGGTCCCCGCCCACGTCATCCGAAAGATGGGGAAATGGCGTTCGTCTTGCTTCACCAGATACATACCTAACCCGCAGGTGGAGATTTCGCAGGCATTTCGGTCTTTGGTGTTATAAGGTAATAAAGTCTTACACCTTAACTATATTGTTGTCATTTTGCCCCCTTTTAGGCTACTCTCATACCCGGCTCCAGGCACACCCCAGCCGGTTAGGTTCCAGGCAGGCACGCTGCCCAAGTTTCGTATTTAGCCTTGACCACAAGTTGGTAAGGCTGAGGTTCAGCCTGCATTTGTGGGAGGGGCTTGAGCCTATTTAAACCCCCACTTACCTCATCACAGTGGGCGTTCCGGTTCTTGGTCCCACCCACCCATTCCCTTCATTTCAAGGGTCCTCCTTAGGGTAGCCCCCTTTTCGGCTACTCTCATACCCGGCTCCAGGCACACCCCAGCCGGTTAGGTTCCAGGCAGGCACGCTGCCCAAGTTTCATATTTAGCCTTGACCACAAATATATATATATATATATATATATATACAGTACAGACGAAAAGTTTGGACACACCTTCTCATTCAAAGAGTTTTCTTTATTTTCATGACTATGAAGGCATCAAAACTATGAATTAACACACGTGGAATTATAATAATAACAAACAAGTGTGAAACAACTGAAAATATGTCATATTCTACGTTCTTCAAAGTAGCCACCTTTTGCTTTGATTACTGCTTTGCACACTCTTGGCATTCTCTTGATGAGCTTCAAGAGGTAGTCCCCTGAAATGGTTTTCACTTCACAGGTGTGCCCCTTCAGGTTTAATAAGTGGGATTTCTTGCCTTATAAATGGGGTTGGGACCATCAGTTGCGTTGAGGAGAAGTCAGGTGGATACACAGCTGATAGTCCTACTGAATAGACTGTTAGAATTTGTATTATGGCAAGAAAAAAGCAGCTAAGTAAAGAAAAACGAGTGGCCATCATTACTTTAAGAAATGAAGGTCAGTCAGTCAGCCGAAAAATTGGGAAAACTTTGAAAGTAAGGGCTATTTGACCATGAAGGAGAGTGATGGGGTGCTGCGCCAGATGACCTGGCCTCCACAGTCAACGGACCTGAACCCAATCGAGATGGTTTGGGGTGAGCTGGACCACAGAGTGAAGGCAAAAGGGCCAACAAGTGCTATGCATCTCTGGGATATCCTTCAAGACTGTTGGAAGACCATTTCAGGGGACTACCTCTTGAAGCTCATCAAGAGAATGCCATGAGTGTTCAAAGCAGTAATCAAAGCAAAAGGTGGCTACTGAAGAACCTAGAATATGACATATTTTCAGTTGTTTCACACTTGTTTGTTATGTATATAATTCCACATGTGTTAATTCATAGTTTTGATGCCTTCAGTGTGAATCTACAATTTTCATAGTCATGAAAATAAAGAAAACTCTTTGAATGAGAAGGTGTGTCCAAACTTTTGGTCTGTACTGTATATATATAGATAGATAGATAGATATATTTATATACACGCACAAACATATATATACATACATGCATGTATACACAGACACACACACATATATACACATATATGCACACAAAAATGTACTTTACTGGGGCTCTGAAATAAACTGTAAATAACCGATCTCACCACTTCATCCCCTGAGCAAATAATTGAATGCTAGTATAAAGGGGATTAAAAGGTTAATCGACAGGCCAGTGGGGCGCTGCTCAAGCGAAACTTTGATATTTACTGTATAGCGCACGGGAACTAACTGACTGTAGTTCCATGCGCCATCTGGTGTTCACAAACCAACATTGCACCCTGAATTTTCTCAATGGCTATTTACGCGATTCGGGTTTGCTAATTGAATTGGAAATCGCTTTGCGCTGCCGCGATTCTGAAGGGAGCGCTAGCGATGCTATATCTGTTCATGTACCATTTGTGGTATATATTATCATTAGCATTCCATTTCATTTATAAGGACAGAAGTCAACCCTCTGCCCTCTCCATCATGTTGTTTTTCTTTGTTATTACTGTATGGTATGTTTTCATTACTTTCTGTTATTCATATGTTATTAATAGAGGTGAGTGAGGTTTTCAAAAGTTCGATTCGGACGCTTCACCTAATTTTTTCAAAAAATTTGCTTTGTTCAGAATAATTTGTCACGAAGTACGGTATGTTAAATCAGCTATATCACGGCCTGCAGGGAGAGTGTATCTTCGAGTACGTCACTGTGCATTGCAGCAACATGCATAGCTAGTCCTTAGTGAAACTGTTACTGTCACAGGCAGGTGGACACCCCAATAACAGTAGAATTAGACAGGATATTCATACCCAATTTGAGAATCAAGGTATAATAGAATTGCTTAAACAATGTGGGCACCCCTCTAAGGCCCCTTTCACACGGGCGAGAATTCCGTGCAGGTGCAATGCCTGAGGTAAACGCATTTCACCCGCACTGATTCCGGACCCATTCACTTCAATGGGGCTGTTCAGATGAGCGGTGATTTTCACGCATCACTTGTGCGTTGCGTAAAAATCACGGAATGTTCTATATTTTGCGTTTTTCACCCAACGCAGGCCCCATAGAAATGAATGGGTCTGCGTGAAAATCGCAAGCAAGTTCGGATGCGGTGCAGTTGTCACGCATGGTTGCTAGGAGATGATGTTAGTAAATTGATAAAAGTCAATTTACTGTATTATTTTCCCTTATAACATGGTTATAAGGGAAAATAATAGCATTCTTAATACAGAATGCTTATTAAAATGTTGCTTGAGGGGTTAAAATAATATATGTAAATAACTCACCTCATCCTCTTGTTCGCACAGCCGGCATCATCTTCTCTCCTCATCTTTCAGGACCTGCAAAAGGACCTTTGATGACGTAATAGCGATCACTACGTGGTGAGCGCAGTGACGTCCGCGCAGGTCCTGCTGAATGAAGATAGAAGAATTTTATCTTCATTCAGCAGGACCTGTGCTGACGTCACCGCGCTCACCACGTGATTACGTCATCAAAGGTCCTTTTGCAGGTCCTGAAAGATGAAGAAAGAAGATGATGCCGGCTGCGCAAACAACAGGATGAGGTGAGTTAATTATTTCATTTTTTTAACCTCTCAAGCAACATTTTAGTAAGCATTCTGTATTAAGAGTGATATTATTTTCCCTTATAACCAAGTTATAAGGAAAAATAATAAAATCTACAGAACACCTAACCCAAACCCGAATTTCAGTGAAGAAGTCTGAGTTCGGGTCTGGGTACTACAGTCAGTTTTTTCTCACACGTGCAAAACGCATTGCATTTGCACAGAAAAAACTGAACATCGGAGCGCAATCGCAGTCAAAACTGACTGCAATTGCATGCCTACTCGGTTTTCAATGCGGTTTTTGCAATGCACATGCAATGCATCCGGAGCAAATCCGGGACGCCGTGTGAAAGGGGCCTAACAGTAGAACAAGACAGGTTATTTACCCCAATTTGATAATCAAGGCCTAAATGAATTGCTTATCTATTAACCAAGATGGACACCCCAATAACAGTTATATTACACAGCTTATTCACCCCAATTTGAGAATCAAGGCCTAATAGAATTGCTTATCTATTAAACAAAGAGGGCACTTTTTAATTAGATAGCTTTGTGCCCCACACAGAGATTGATTCAAACTGAGGTGTCTCCAATGGATCGTTTCAGCTTCAGATTACAGTCCATGCCCTGTCCCTGCAGTCTCCCTATGCTCTCCATTTGATCTTCCTATACTGTCCCTGCGCTGTCCCTGCTCTCTCCCTATCCAATATTCTACAAATAAAAGCTTTTAGAAACACTGTCCCTAGCACTTGTCACATCTTTCCCTATGCTCAGCTCACAGTGAAATGGTAGAGATTCCGCCTTTTTAAAGGCTGTGACATCAAGGGGGCTGTTTAGCTGCTGATTGGCTGTCTGTGCGGCATTGTGGGTGATCTCACATTCGCGGGCTTCTTACTTTTACATTTTAGGAAAAAAACTATTCGTTACCACAAAGCGTAAGGAAATTTGGATTTGTGAATTAAATTTTTCCTAAACTTCAGATCGAATTCCACTTTGGCTGCTTTAATTCGCTCAACACTAGTTATTAACATGAACCGAAAATAAGTGTATATGTATAGTATATGTTGGATAGCATATATACCTGTCCTTACATATGGATGAAGTAGTAGCATAGTCTAGTACATACCTGCATGCAGTTTTCAGTTTTACTTATTTTTTCAACCAAAATTAAAAAAGAAGTAGAGAAGTGAATTCAAGGATAGTGAACAAGGCCAATTTTATTTACTACATTCAGTATTACATACAGATAGACTGAAATTAGATAATTCAAAGATAACCTTTACTTCCACTGGATCACTGCAAACTATATACATGTTGTGTTTTGTTGTTAAAGTACACTTTTCTATGCACTCTGGTTATGGCTAATGGTTATGTATGGGCAGTAAATAGTTAACCCTGCTAATCTTACTTAGGTTGCCAGTAGACAGGAGGGACCTGCCAACCCACCACCCGGCTTGTAGTAGAGGGATTGTCTAGTCATCAAGGCTAGAGACAACACATAGATATGTGAGCTCCTGAAAAGTGGGCCTGGAGACATGTCTGGCCAAGGGAATTTTCATCCTTTAGGCTCAAAGCTGCCAAAGATCAACTTAACGGAAAGACTAACCTTGAGGGAAAGAGAATAGAGATTCAGAGTCTGTGTCTGGATACAAACAGTAAGGTATTTGCTTGTTTATGGTAAAACACTCTACTGCTTGTCGAAAGGGTATATTGCTTTGGAGCCCACCACACTTTGAGATCAGCCACCTGGATCTCCAACCTGCATCCTGCAGCCTGGGAATTGCATAAAGAGTTAATGAGAACAGAAATGCATGCCTGTAGTTATTTGAGAAGATTGCTTAGTGTTTTAGAGACTCAGGGAGGACTACGATCATCATTGCCAATTACTTGCCACAGCGGTGATGTGCCCCCCCATTTGTGACAAGACCCAGTGACTGACTCATGAGGCACTTGTCACCTCTGTGACCAGTGATCGGCTGTAGTGTCCACGTAACCTGCGTCAAACTGAATGTTGACGTGGGGAAACCAAAGATCTACAGCCATGTTGGGGGAGCATAATAGTCAAAACCCAGAGGCAGGGATCAGATATGTATGATTTCCATTGCAGATTGGTCAATGAAATTTTAAAGGGCACATGAAATGTTGTAATATACCTCATTAAAGGGAAAATGTTGTCCTCATATTCAGCATCCAATAAATCTCCCCTTCTGCTTTCAAGATATTGTTAAATGTTTACAAACATAATTAGCATTCAATCAATCAAATAGTCTAAAACAATATAGTACATTTGAAGAAAAAGATAGGGTAGATGGGAAGGAGGGGTATGCAGCTGCAAAAACTAATTTTCTCAAGGAATAAGGAGGGAAGACATTATGTATTTATAAAAACAATAGAGACAACTTACAACTCAGACAAATGTAGATATGCTTGGGTGTTACAAAATGTCTATGTATAGACAATTCCCAGGTACACTATATTGTTATTTTGGAGGCATCAACCATCTATCTAAAGGCGGCGGATGGTTATTATGGAAAATAGATCAGTTGAGTTGGATTCAATCTGTCTGATTCTAAATTTCTGTTTCCCCAGACAGACAATATGGCAGTAAAAGAGCATGATATAGCATATTGACTGGCTCTCATATAGTACGCATAAATGAAGCAATCATCTTATTTTATTGGGATAAATGATCATTAGTATGACATTTCATCCCCGTATAGTTTGCATATTGTTGGTAGCAAAGGGAAGTAACAAGAGCTAAAATGTGCAGGTTGCCCACATTTACACACCTGCCTAAGGAGAGATTGTTTTTTTAATTAAGTCATATTATAATAATATATGATTTATACTATTTATTAAAAGGGGTTTGTATGAGTTCATAAGAGAAACTTTTTGCAGAAATTTTCACAACTTTATCATTCATCTGAATAGGGCTGACATCAATCCATGCATCTGCTGCAGAAACAAACCTTTTTAGATGTATGAAATGTATTTTTATTTGAAGAAATTTGATGTGTCAACCATCAATTATGCCCTTATTTTTTTAATCTTCATTTATTGGCTTATTGTCTGCATCTGAACCCCTGACCTAGATTCTGAACCTTTGTTGAGGTGGACACAATTGGTCATACTATGCAGAATCTTGAGAAAATGGCTCCGTAGCCTAGCTGTCATGTAGACTAAATAAATGGAATGTAGCACCACCACACAATTCCAGACTAAGACTAATCCAACAAAATCAAGAAGGTAGGAGCCAAACATGTAGATGCTCACATACAAAGCAAAGCAACAGAATGACACAATTATAAATTTCACAGTCTTAAAATAAGCGTCCAGGTGGCTTGTTCCCTTCTTGTTGCATTTCATCTTCCACATGTGATGACACAAGAAGCCTAGAAGAGCAAAGGAAGAGATGACATAAATGAGGAAGGGCAGAGAATGCCACAGCAAAAATACTATGTACCTAATGATTTGAACACTATAAACACTGTCCTCCTGAGATGAATTTTTTGGAGTGTTCATAGGAATTATAAGTACTGATGAGTAACCAATCGACAGTAGCACAAACATAATAATCAGCCTAAGAACTCTTTGTGAAATGAACTTCTTCAGATATAGAAATGAGACGTTATGGAAGTTGCTTATCCTCAAACCGTAGAAAACTGAGAGAAGAACCGAAAGCCAAATGTTGCAATCTGTAGAAGAATTTCCAATTACAGCCGTTGTGATAATAAAGGCTGTAGAAGTTTTCTTCAACAAGGTTAGCAAAAATAAGTTAAGTAGCGAAGCAAAGTGAAAGAAGATCCTTGATGTTCCCACAGCAGTGATTAGGAGGTCAGCGGTGGTCAGTGGTCTTCCTTTCAGCCAGTCAATGACACTGACTCCTACAATGAAGAAATGTAGTATCATTCCTACTATACATGCGATCCCTGCTGTACTGATGAGACACAACTGCTGGATATAGTGTTTTCCATCCTCTGAGGTGACCATCTTTTCAGAGTTCTCTAGATGAGGTCAATGTGACTGATCTACTGATTGTTTTTATATCTTTTGTTAATGCAAATGGTAATGCAAAACCCACACTCTAAAAATCTTTATACAAATAAGTAGAAAACACATTCTTTGGATAAGTGTCTCTGGCAGCTTAGAGAGCTTAGAGATTGAATTTCAAATTCAAAAAATGTAAAGCAATATTGTGGTGATTGGTACAAAACAAAAAGCCAGTTTGCCATTCCTTGGTTCCTACGTCTTCGCAGCACTTCCAGCACTTACAAAAAAAAAAAAAAAACTCCTTTTTTATTCTATTCATTAAAACACACAGACAGTAATAGTAGTGACAAAAACAATAACCACTTAATTTACAAATTTAACCCTTAGCAAACTAGAGGTTTTTGCATTTTCATTTTCTTCCCTATCTTCCTTGAGCCATAACTTTTTTATTTTTCTGTTAACATACCCGTATGAGGGATTATATTTTGCAGAACAAGTTTTACTTTCTAATGCCACCATACAATGTAGTGGGAAGCGGGGGAAAAATTCCAAATGGGGTAAAACTGGAAAAAATGCAATTCCTCCACTGTTTTACAGGGTTTGTTCCCGCTGCGCTCTGTTTGTGGCAAAACTGACCTGTGCCCTTCAGTCTCTGGGTCAGAACGATTACAAATATACCACATATGTATACGTTTTTATGTCTAAATAGTGTAAAAATAAATGTAAACTTTTTTTTACATCACCATATTCTGACCCCCATAACCTTTTTATAGTTATATCGACTGAACTGTATGGGGGCTCATTTTTTTGCGGGACAATCTGTAGTTTTTATTGATACCATTTTGTAGTGTGTGTAACTCTTTGATCACATTTTATTCCTTTTTTTGCAATGCAAAAATGGCAAATTGGCCATTTGGACCCTTTTTTCCATTACGCCATTCACCATATTGGAAAAATATTTTGATATTTTAATAGTACAGGCGTTTTTGGTCACGGTGATACCCATGATGTTTATATTTTTTATTTATGTATTTATTTTTTATTCTACAAAAAGTGGGACGATTTAAACTTTAATATTTTTTAAAAAAAATAGATTTTTAGTTATTTTTTAACTTTTTTTTATGATTTTGAAGCTCGTATTTGAGCCCGCAAAATCCAATAAAATAAAAAAAATTCTGAACAATCATGGATTTTTTAGATCCATTAATTGTTCAGAATTGCTCATTTCTTATGCTGACCAAAATATGATTCGCAGCTTCAATACCCTGATTCTCTTCAGCAAGACCCAGCGCATTGAAATCAATTACTGGCATCCTTATTGGCCGCAAATGATGCTGGTAAGAAGCCTGGAAGTGCAAGTGAAAGTATACTTTCCTTCTCAATGCACCTTGATTCCTTTCTTTGTCCCCAGAGACAGGCCTGGAGAACTATCAGTGACACATAGTCTGATGTCAGTAACAGCTCTGAGTTTATTCTTGACCATACGGGTCTTTTATACATCCATCCATACATACAAGAACAGCTGCGGCTCTCATTACAATAGTGCTGACTAGGAACAGTTCCTTATACAGACAGAAGGTCAATGTAAATATATATTCACCCTCTAGTATGATGTCACCCAACCTCCTGTTCTTCATACAGATCATATACAGGGCCGGCCTTTGGGGTGTGCGGGCTGTGCGGCCGCACAGGGCGCCATAGGAACAGGGGCGCTGGGCGGCCGACAGCTCGCAATGTAATATGCGGCAGGCGAGGCTGCACTTGTGTTCTCCCTCGGGGCGCCCCCTCCATCTCCCCCTCCCCTGTCTGACCTGATTCCTCCTCCCCTGTGTCTGACCTGCCTGCTGCCCCCGCCGCTGCCAATAAGAAGAGTGACGGGAGGAGGAGGGGAGGGGCTGTTGCCACTGTGCCACCAACGTTTCTTATAAAGTTATACAAATACAGGAGGCGGGTGCAGGAATCAAATAGCCGGCACCCGACCTCTGTGACAGGGAGCTGCGATCAGCTGCAGTTGAGTTAACATTTCAGGTGCGGTACCTGAGGGGTTAACTGCCGCTGATCGCAGCTCCCTGTCACAGAGGTCGGGTGCCGGCTATTTGATTCCGGCACCCGCCTCCTGTATTTGTATAACTTTATAAGAAACGTTGGTGGCACAGTGCGCCCCCCCCAACACCCCAGTATAAGAAGCATTGGTGGCT
This sequence comes from Bufo bufo, assembly GCF_905171765.1. Classification (NCBI taxonomy): domain Eukaryota; kingdom Metazoa; phylum Chordata; class Amphibia; order Anura; family Bufonidae; genus Bufo; species Bufo bufo. The sequence continues at coordinate 37,198,013 of NC_053392.1, read as the reverse complement.
CAGTGGGAAGTGCCTCCAGTTGATCACGTAGCTGCCGGTCTCCTGTTCTTTCTTCAGGACCTGTGGTGACGTCACTGAGCTCATCACATGGTCCATTACCATGGTGATGGATCATGTGATGTATCATGTGATGAGAACAGTGATGTCACCACAGGTCCTTTGACAGGTCATGAAGAAAGAACAGGAGACGAACAATTGGAGGAGGTGAGTTAATTATTTTTTTATTTTTTAACCCTCATTGGCACTGCCCACTGCGCCACCAATGTTTATTATATTGAGGGGGGCGCACTGCACCACCAATGTTTATTATATTGCGCCACCAATGTTTATTATACTGGGGTGTTGGGGGGGCGCACTGCGCCATCAATGTTTATCATACTGGGGTGTTGGGGGGGGCGCACTGCGCCATCAATGTTTATTATACTGGGGTGTTGGGGGGGCACACTGCGCCACCAATGTTTATTATATTGGGGGGGCCCACTGAGCCACCAATGTTTATCATACTGGGGTGTTGGGGGGGCGCACTGCGCCATCAATGTTTATCATATTGGGGTGTTGGGGGGGCGCACTGCGCCACCAATGTTTGTTATATTGGGGGGGCCCACTGCGCCACCAATGTTTATTATACTGGGGTATTGGGGGGGGCGCACTATGGGCCAGTGCACAGGTGCGGTGATCGGATGGATGTTCTCAGCTGGACACCGGCCGACTGCGCATGCGCTGGGAGCCTCACCAGCGGTTAGGGTAGGGAAAAAGCACTGGCCCGTAGGTAATTTTTCCCTTCCCTAACCGCTGGTGAGGCTCCCGGTGCATGCGCAGTGTCGGCCGGCGTCCAGCTAAGAACATCCATCCGATCACTGCGCCTGCGCACTGGCCCATAGTTTTTCCCTACCCTAACCGCCGGCGAGGCTCCCGGCGCATGCGCGCTCTGCTGTGAAATTTCCCTAACCTGTCGTTGTGCGCCTGCGCGGCGCTGCACACCTCCTCACGTCATGTCCGGTGCGACCGGAAGTAACGAAGGTAGGGAAATCTCACGAAGTAGGGAAGTATAACATTACACCGGCCTTTGTGGTGTGCGGGCTGGTAACTACTTGGTTGGATAGTCAGCCAGCCTATACCATGATGCCAGCAACAAGCAGTGTTTTTTTTTTTTTTGGGGGGGGGGGCCATAAGGTTAGCTCGCACAGGGCGCCTGAACACCTAAGGCCGGCCCTGATCATATAGCTTATTCTATTTAACCTTTCAAACCCCTCTTAAGTCATGACTTATCTTCTTTCTCTCATAGAGAGGTAAGTAGCATATGATTGTCCAGGATCTGTGGGTTTTGGACACATTGCATAAAACATCTGTATGAGAGAAGGGATACATTGGATACAACAACATATGACAATCAAGGAAGCAATTATAATTATAATACTGATAAATAATGTTCTTAACCAACTCAAATCCGGCAGCCAGCTCAATAACCAGTCCCACCAAGAGGATGAATCAACATCTTTCTTGATATTATTAGCAATTTCATGTAACGCTTGACTATGGGACTGGATTGATCTGGAATGATCAGATAATTTAAAGCAACACCTTTCCTTTAAAATCTTGACATCCTATATTATGTTTAAGTAACAGATAATCCACAGCAAATCTAGTTTCTAGCACTGCTCCTCTTACGCCTTGTATATCTAAAAGCATGTCTGATAAGGAGATAGAGGTATGATTCAGAGATTTAGCTAAGTCACATACAATAGAATTTATAGTACGAGTATTATATATAGCCAGTCCAGGCACTCCTAATATAGAGGCGCCCAAACTTGTATATTCTGCATGGCTGAGAAGGGGTAAAGTAGAGTCACAGTCTTCTGATAAAGTCTTGGTAACTGATCTGTAAGCTCTCCAGATAGGGGGTTGACTGGAAAGGGCCAAAGTCAGCCTGGATAATGCACAGGGACCTCCAATAACATTAGCAGGAAAGTAATTGTAAGTGTTGTTACCACAAGACAAAAAACATCCTTTAGGGAGCATTATATTATAGATAAAACTGGGAGTCACAATGGTCTTATTACAACTCATGGAATTATCCAGGGAGCTAGCAAGTCTTCTATTCTTTTTACAAGTGTCGTCAATATAATCATATACACTATTCTTAGTTAATCCACTTTTTATGTCTCTACTATCACAATATAAAGTCATATCCTGGGAAAAGGTAAAACAAGTTTCTGCTGCAGTCACGTTAATAGTAGTTATTCTAATATTATCCCTGCTATTTCCTAAATTCTGACACTCCCCACAGAAGTCATACAAGGGAATAAAGGATTGTGTATTGTTAGCCATCGACCAGACTTCAAGGAGGGATTCATCGGGTGTAGGCACAGCAATAACACATGTTTGTATAAGATCCCGTGGGCTCTGTAAGTCTTTAAGGCACAATGAACTAACATTTAGGGCATTTGCCATCCTGACTATACTATTCTGTTCAGAATAAAAGGGGATGGGAGCAAATGGATCTTGCTCCTGAGCTCTTTTATATACTGACTGATTATTTGGTGCACCGCAGAAGAAACTCATCTCCTCTGGGTGATAAATACATGTAGTAATAAGCCAGACTGGCAAGAAAACACAAAGATTAATAATTATCAGCAGACAAACAAATCTCCCAGAATATTGTGGGGTCATCATCTTCATCCTGTGGCAAGGCACTTTTCAGGGAAACTTCTTCTGTGTTCCCCTCTTTGTTCAGGGAATTCACACCCTCTTTGTCTTTGTCTGTCACCGGAGAAGAAGCCTCAGGGACCCTTTTCACTCTGCTAGCGTGAATCCAGATTGGAGCCTCTTCTGTGAGAATCGCTGTTCTGGTGACTGCTACCACTTGGGTGGGTGGTCCAAACGGGAACTCAGTCTGTTTTCGTCCTTTTGCCAGGAGCTGGACTATCACCACGTCTCCTGGTTGGAAAGGATGCGTAGGTTCCTGTGGAGAGAAAGGAGAGGCACGAGCAACATCTCATTCAATTTGATCTAATGTTTCTACAAGTTTCCTCACATATTCTGTCTGTACTACTTCTAGATTCCATTTTTCTATCACAGGGGCCTTTGGACCCCAAGGGGTGGGGAAAGGTCTTCCCATTAGGACCTCAAATGGTGAGTAACCAGTATCCTTATTAGGCTGTATCTTAATTTCTGCTAGGGCTATAGGCAAGAACTTTTTCCAATTAGTGAATGTGCCTCCAGTAATTTTCCTTATTTTCTCTTTAATTGTTCTATTCATTCTTTCTACTACCCCTGAACTCTGCGGGTGATAAGGAAGATGAAACTTCCAGTCAATCCTAAGGGCTTTGGAAAGCTCCTTACATACCCTGGATGCAAAAGCTGGGCCATTATCTGAGTCAATTTGAACAGGACACTCCCATCTGGGGATGATCTCTTGTAACAAAATTTTTACCACAATTTGTGTGGTTTCATTGGTGGTAGGAAAGACCTCTGGCCATCGGAAGAACATATCCACAATTACAAGGGCATACTCCTGCTTTCTTCCTGTCTTTGGGATATGTGTGAAGTCAATTTGTAAGTGAGTGAATGGTGAAGTCGGGTAATTCAGATGCTGATGTTGGGCCTTCTTTGAATTATTTGGGTTGTTTCTAAGACATATAATACACCGTGAAACATAAGATTGTACCGTTGATCTAAGACCTGGTATAAAAAAATCTCTCTGAATGAGGTCAGTGGTTGCCTGTGCTCCCCTATGGCCAAGTCCATGATTAAAATCGGGGCGCTTGCAACTGGGATACATGGTTTCCCCTCTTTGCAGATAAGACCCGTATTAGGGTCTTGTACCGTACCTACCGACTGACATTCTATTTTGTCACTACTGGTAGCCAAATCCTGGGGGCTGAGCAATAGATTGTCAGTAAGGGTAATGTCTGGAACTAGGGAGGGCATTTGAACTGTTGCTGCCGTTCTAATAGCAGCCTCTTTTGCTGCCTGATCAGCTAGGGCTGGGTGCTGAGTATTTGATATGAAGTTGAGGATTAGATAGCAACAAAACTTCATATCCACTCAGTCTTTGTGCTGACATATGTTGCGTATGTATGTTCCTCAATAGGGCCCGAACATTGTGTGAGGTATGTAGAGTAGTGGGTTGACCTAGGATGATAGGTGTGGCCATCTCAGCGACCATAGCACAGGCTGCCAAACTCCTGAGACACGTAGGCATGCCTTGAACCTGTACGGGAACCACTTTTGAGAAAAAAGCAACAGGGCAGAATTGCCTCCATGATCTTGCTCCAGGACTCCCGCCATGGTTTTACAATTGTCCCTGGCAAATAAGTGAAACATCACGCCATAGTCGGGTAGGCCCAAACCAGGACTTGAAACCATTGCACATTTCAAATGACTAAAAGCTTGTAACATTTCATCAGACCATTTAATGAAGTCAGGCATCTCAGTATTAGTGGCTTGTCTCAGAATATTATCATAGTAGAAACAATCAGCAATCCACTGGCGGCAGTAACCAATCATGCCAAGAAAGGTTAACATGTCTTTCTTGGTTTGTGGGCAGGGCAGACCCAGTACGGCGGTAATTCTGGCTGATTTTCCTCTCATCTTTACTGAGAACAAAGCCCAAATACTCAACACTTTCCATACACCATTGTAATTTCTTCCTAGAAACTTTGTGACCACTTTCACATAACCACAGTAATAAACTAACACAGTCTGCCTGGCAGGCCTCTCGAGTAGAACTACATATGAGGATATCGTCCACATATTGTAGAAGGACAGAACCATGAGGGGCAGTCCAAGGGCGCAGTGTAACTTGGAGGACAATGGAGTAGACTACTGGGGAGTCTACATAACCCTGAGGCATTCTATACCAAGTATACTGGCAAAATTTAAATGTGAAGGCAAAAAGTGGCCGTGTCTCTTTGTCAACTGGGACAGAAAAAAATGCATTCTTTAAATCAATAACAGAGAAAAACTCTGCATTAGCAGGAATAGATGATAGCAGAGATGGTACGTCTGGAACCACAGGGGCTATGGGTATGATCTGTGCATTTACTGCTCTAAGATCCTGGACTAACCTAAAGGTATTATCTGCCTTTCTCATTAGGTTGCCTCCTGAGTCAGACATCTCCCTTTACAAGCTCTCTTCAAATAATGAAATGTCCCAGATGAAGATGAAGAGGGTTTAGGGCAGTGTTTAACAATCTTATTAATATCATCTAATTCAATAGGTTTCTTTAACAAGGTGTCCCCTACAGTCATAAAAGGGAACTGTTCCTCAAGGTCACTGTCCTCATCATGATGAGGTATATGGTCAGGTTTGGGAAAATTATTTTGTGATCTAAGGAGCATGGGAGCTATGACATCCCCAGCACCAACAGCACCAGCCGCTGGATCCTGACCATTCTGATCAGGCATAAGTTGTGGTAACTGCGGAGGTGGCTGCGGGAGCTGGGGAGCTGTAGGTGGTTGGATATTGGTAGCAGTATATCCAGCCAGTAAATCTAAGTCATCTTTTGAAAGGGATGGATATATCTGTGGGAAATTTCCTAAATAGGGAGGAGGGGGCTTCTGGAGTGAACCCTTTGTCAATTCTTTTTCTAACTCATGTTTCTTTTTATATCCCTCCTGGTTCTCTGCCTTCTGTTTGTTAACCTTTTTATTTGGTCTATCATACCAATATGGTGCATAAGTAAGCCAATTTTCCCCTCCCGACTTCATATACTGCATGTCCCACTGGAGGTCTGGACCATAATATGGGTAAGCTTCAGTGTCACCCAAACATAACCCTTTTACCATATCCATATGGAAGGTGTCATTAGCCCCTTCCCGAGGGAACGAATTTATACTCTTCATCCCCTCTGTCCATCCTGCCATATTATCCACCCAGGGAGTAACTAAATAATAATCAGTCCCACAGACTCGGGCTACATAATCCTTACATGTTTCTCCTACATTCGGAGGGGGTGGAGAGACCTTTCCTTGCTTTGCACCCATTTCTTATAACTTAATTGAGACGGAGGCAGAGCAGAACTCTCCCCAGGACTGGCTGTACTGAACCGTAAAGGCTCCGACAATTCCTGTCAACTGGGTCAGAGGACTTATGTCTATGCTCAACTTCCTTCTCAACGGACTGTTAGTATTATCCCTTCAAACCGTTAGCGGGTTTAACCTCGCCAGAAAAGTGGGGCGTCTTACGGTTATCCAGGACACACACAATAAAGTTAGTACAGTTTTCACAGTATAATTTGCTGCTTACCTTCAGCATAAAAATTACTTCATGCTTTATAACATCATAACATAACAGAAAACATAATAAAGCGACAGAAAAGAAGCGATAGAAATTGGGTGACAAGAGAAATCAAGGTGCAGACACTATTTGAATTCTTCCCAAAAGAATTCCTCTTTTAAATCCTTCCTAAAGAATTTATCTGTTAGACTTGGCCATTAGTCTATTTATAGTCTATCTTGCCTAAAGATAGATGCTATTCCTTTCAGTGTGTCTAAAGTGAATTCAAAATAGAAGCAAAAGAAAATTTTTCGGAAAGCATCGGAATGTCCCCAGTCTTTAAAGACAGGAATGTTCCGTTACTTACCGAATTCCTGTATACTTTATTCCGGACAGAGCCCCCAGCTGAAAGTATCCTTTCCTTCTCAATGCACCTTGATTCCTTTCTTTGTCCCCGGAGACAGGCCTGGAGAACTATCAGTGACACATAGTCTGATGTCAGTAACAGCGCTGAGTTTATTCTTAACCATACAGGCCTTTTATACATTCATACATACATACATACAAGAACAGCTGCGGCTCTCATTACAATAGTGCTGACTAGGAACAGTTCCTTATACAGACAGAAGGTCAATGTAAATATATATTCACCCTCTAGTATGATGTCACCCAACCTCCTGTCCTTTATACAGATCATATAGCTTATTCTATTTAACCCTTCAGCAAGCTTCTGGGTTTTTCATCCTTTAGATGCTGTGATCTCACTTCAACATGGAATCTAAAGGCTTCAATGACCGCGATCAGCATTATTGCCGGTCGTGGTCTTTAGCCACGAGCCTCTGCTGTTAAATAACTGTGGAGACCCACCAGCCATGATGCCCACTGCACGCACGAGCAGGCGCCATGTTTGCATCTGCTGCAGAAACAAACCTTTTTAGATGTATGAAATGTATTTTTAGTTGTAGAAATTATGCCCTTATTTTTTATCTTTATTTATTGGCTTATTGTCTGCATCTGAACCCCTGACCTAGATTCTGAACCTTTGTTGAGGTGGACACAATTGGTCATACTATGCAGAATCTTGAGGAAATGGCTCCGTAGCCTAGCTGTCATGTAGACTAAATAAATGGAATGTACCACCACCACACAATTCCAGACTAAAAATAATCCAAAAAAATCAAGAAAGTAGGAGCCAAATATGTTGATGCTCACATACAAAGCAAAGCAACAGAATGACACAATTATAAATTTCATGGTCTTAAAATAAGCGTCCAGGTGGCTTGTTCCCTTCTTGTTGCATTTCATCTTCCACAAGTGATGACACAAGAAACCTAGAAGAGCAAAGGAAGAGATGACATAAATGAGGAAGGGCAGAAAATTCCACAGCAAATATACAATGTAGCTAATGATTGAAGCACTATCAACACTGTCTTCTTGAGTTGAATTTTTTGGAGTGTTCATAGGAATTAGAAGTACTAATGAGTAACCAATCGACAGTAGCACAAACATAATAATCAGCCTAAGAACTCTTTGCGAAATGATCTTCTTCAGATTTAGAAATGAGACGTTATGGAAGTTGCTTATCTTCAAACTGTAGAAAACTGAGAGAAGAACTGAAAGCCAAATGTTGCAATCTGTAGAAGAATCTCCAATTACAGCAGTTGTGGTGATAAAGGCTGTAGAAGTTTCCTTCCACAAGGCTAGCCAAAATAATTTAAGTAGTGAAGCAAAGTGAAAGAAGATCCTTGATGTTCCCACAGCAGTGATTAGGAGGTCAGCGGTGGTCAGTGTTCTTCCTTTCAGCCAGTCAATGACACTGACTCCTACAATGAAGAAATGTAGTATCATTCCTACTATACATGCGATCCCTGCTGTACTGATGAGACACAACTGCTGGATATAGTGTTTTCCATCCTCTGAGGTGACCATCTTTTCAGAGTTCTCTAGATGAGGTCAATGTGACTGATCTACTGATTGTTTTTATATCTTTTGTTAATGCAAATGGTAATGCAAAACCCACACTCTAAAAATCTCTATACAAATAAGTAGAAAGCAAATTATTTGGATAAGTGTCTCAGCTTAGAGAGGGATATAAGTAGAGATGGAATTTCAAATTCAAAAAAGGTAAAGCAATATTGTGGTGAATGGTACAAAACCAAAAGTTGCCTTTCCTTGGTTCCTACGTCTTGGCAGCACTTCCAGCACTTACAAAAGAAAAAACCCTCCTTTTTTTAATCTATTCATTAAAACACACAAACAGTAATAGTAGTGACAAAAACAATAACCACTTCATTTACAAGTTTAACCCTTAGGATACCGGAGGTTTTTGAGTTTTCATTTTTCTTCCCTATCTTCCTTGAGCCATAACTTTTTTATTTTTCTGTTAATATACCCGTATGAGGGCTTATGTTTTGCAGGACAAGTTGTAGTTTCTAATGCCACCATACAATGTAGTAAGATGCGGGAAATAAATTCCAAACTGTAATGAGTGAAACTGGAAAATGAAGTGAAACTGTAAAAAAATGCAATTCCTCCACTGTTTTACGGGGTTTGTTCCCGTATCGCTCTGTTTGTGGCAAAACTGACCTGTGCCCTTCATTCTCTGGGTCAGAACGATTACAACGATACCACATATGTATACGCTTTTTATGTCTAAATAGTGCAAAAATAAATGTAAACTTTGAGAAAAATTTTTTTTACATCACCATATTCTGACACCCATAACTTTTTTATAGCTATATCTACTGAACTGTATGGGGGCTCATTTTTTGCGTGACAATCTGTAGTTTTTATTTATACCATTTTGTGGTGTGTGTAACTATTTGATCACATTTTATTCCTTTGGCTATTTTGTAGTGTGAATCACAGAAAAAATGCACCAAACGGATATGCCACTGACTATACTGGCTAGTCATAAATGCAGATATTAAAAGCTGAGACTTTCGCCAATATATTCCTGTCAGGAAAATATCGGAGCCCTTCATGCACCACGTCACGGTCACTCAGCATGGCAAAGGATCCTACCACTACGCTAACTATGGTGTGAACAAGGTCTGAAGGTGTAATCCAGCTCACAGCCAGGCTTCCACACAACGGCGTAGCAGGACAACTAGTGCAATGTGAACAAAGCCAGACTGTAAGCCACACCCATATCAGACCATGTGATGGAGGTTACCAGGTGCAAAAGAGTGTTTGAATGCCAGGTAAAAGGCACACACACTACATATAAAACAAGACAAAAACACAGAAATATAGTGGCAATTCTGGAGGAGCTGCTCAACCCCTAACACTGTAGCGTGTTTTTCATTGGGGGAGCAGCCCCACCGCATGTGGACTGCAGCAAACGACTATCCCCAGCAAAAAAATGCATACGGTGGAGGATGTCGGCGCGGTCCACATGCACCACAAGAGCATCCTACACAAAACGGAGCATTGTGCGGATGAAAATATAATCATAAATCACAGAAAAAATGCACGCGCAGGTTGGTGACGTCTTAGAGTCTTTTTCTTACAAAGTAAAGAAATTCTTTTTCCTTTATAGTGCACTATTATTCATGAATGATGAGGTATTTGATCCAGGGTATTCCGCCAGACGCATTTCGGGGAGACGCTGTCCCCTTCCTCAGTGGCATACCCCAAATCTTTCAATGGTCTTAATTTATACTGATCGTCGGTCTGTCTCAAAAGCCGATCTGGATTTTAATTGTATCTCAAAAGCTGCTCTGGATCTGGCTTTTCTATATCATCTTTTATTTGCGTTTTTGGTGCGACTTTTTTTGCAGAGTTGCCTTTTATCTTAATCTTTCTTCTATATTTATAATAGTAGTCTGCTTGGCATTGTTTCAAAGTAGTTTTTCAAGAGTCTTCCTATTTTCCTGTATATAGGATCTTTTTTCTTCACATTTCATTAGAGGTATTCATTATCATTTTTAAAAACATAAAATTTGTTAAGGAGAAAATACAGAGTTTGTGTATGAAACTTGGTATATGAAGTATCCTAAGTGGACCTTAACAATCCAGGAACCCCAGGAATAATGTTAGGAATTAAAACGCAGGTAAATCCAAAAAAACGCAGTGAAACCGCATATGCGTTTTTGCCTGCAAATGAATCTGTGAATACCTGCTGATAAAGGGAGAATACCCCTTTGATATAAAAGCTGTGAAAATCTGCATTTATTTATTTATTTATTTTAATTAGAAGTTTTATACAGTGAAATTTTATGTTTTTAAAAATGATAATGAATACCTCTAATGAAATGTGAAGAAAAAAGATCCTATATACAGGAAAATAGGAAGACTCTTGAAAAACTACTTTGAAACAATGCCAAGCAGACTACTATTATAAATATAGAAGAAAGATTAAGATAAAAGGCAACTCTGCAAAAAAAGTCGCACCAAAAACGCAAATAAAAGATGATATAGAAAAGCCAGATCCAGAGCAGCTTTTGAGATACAATTAAAATCCAGATCGGCTTTTGAGACAGACCGACGATCAGTATAAATTAAGCCCATTGAAAGATTTGGGGTATGCCACTGAGGAAGGGGACAGCGTCTCCCCGAAACGCGTCTGGCGGAATACCCTGGATCAAATACCTCATCATTCATGAATAATAGTGCACTATAAAGGAAAAAGAATTTCTTTACTCTGTAAGAAAAAGACTCTAAGACGTCACCAACCTGCGCCGGAGAGGTACGCAATCCTCCCACTGAGTCATACCCTGCAGTCAGCTGAGAGACACGTGGGACGCGGTTAACTCCAGAGCCGGGACGCCGGCATACATCGTGGAGTGCGGACCCATTCAGCGAGCAGAGAAACGCAGGCAAAGGTAAGCCCACATAGTGGGTCAAAACTTGTGAAGTTATAACGTCAAGATACCAGGAGGAGAGATAATAAGACTTGCACTCAAAGATCGAACTCTGATACTAATGTAACAAAATCATAGATACAAAAGGAAGCACATATAATCTGCAGAGACTGCTATACATGTGGAATGTTATCTCTGGATATAAGACAAACCTACTGAGTACCCAGTGACAATTCAGCACTTACCGTGCATTTTAAAATATAGGACCAAATACAGCATTTTATTTCGCATAGATATATGTGTTGAGTATTCTGTGTGTTTGACAATTTTATGCACCTAATTTTAGAGAACTTTTGCCTGATTGGGCGGAGGCTGGCTGTTTCAATTATCCTTTTCCTGTAACCAGGATTTGTTATTAGGCATCGCATTGCGGACAATTGGACCGCCAGCCGCGACTACATATCAGGACTGATTGTTCTCTATTTGTTTTTTAATCCAATATATTATTTTTTCAATCTTATATTGTATTTTTATTGTAAATTTTATTAATAAATTGTGTCCTATACCTCCTTATATGAGTGCCCATCCATATTTATTCTATAATTTAACCATTTTTTGAGGGGTGATCTCAAGCTTTGGTTGGTGCACCTACCCTGAGGGCAACAGAGGTGATCGGATCTCTTGAATTATTTCAATAATGACATCTATGTTGAAGGATATACAGGGAGTGCAGAATTATTAGGCAAATGAGTATTTTGACCACATCATCCTCTTTATGCATGTTGTCTTACTCCAAGCTGTATAGGCTCGAAAGCCTACTACCAATTAAGCATATTTGGTGATGTGCATCTCTGTAATGAGAAGGGGTGTGGTCTAATGACATCAACACCCTATATTAGGTGTGCATAATTATTAGGCAACTTCCTTTCCTTTGGCAAAATGGGTCAAAAGAAGGACTTGACAGGCTCAGAAAAGTCAAAAATAGTGAGATATCTTGCAGAGGGATGCAGCACTCTTAAAATTGCAAAGCTTCTGAAGCGTGATCATCGAACAATCAAGCGTTTCATTCAAAATAGTCAACAGGGTCGCAAGAAGCGTGTGGAAAAACCAAGGCGCAAAATAACTGCCCATGAACTGAGAAAAGTCAAGCGTGCAGCTGCCAAGATGCCACTTGCCACCAGTTTGGCCATATTTCAGAGCTGCAACATCACTGGAGTGTGCAATACTCAGAGACATGGCCAAGGTAAGAAAGGCTGAAAGACGACCACCACTGAACAAGACACACAAGCTGAAACGTCAAGACTGGGCCAAGAAATATCTCAAGACTGATTTTTCTAAGGTTTTATGGACTGATGAAATGAGAATGAGTCTTGATGGGCCAGATGGATGGGCCCGTGGCTGGATTGGTAAAGGGCAGAGAGCTCCAGTCCGACTCAGACGCCAGCAAGGTGGAGGTGGAGTACTGGTTTGGGCTGGTATCATCAAAGATGAGCTTGTGGGGCCTTTTCGGGTTGAGGATGGAGTCAAGCTCAACTCCCAGTCCTACTGCCAGTTTCTGGAAGACACCTTCTTCAAGCAGTGGTACAGGAAGAAGTCTGCATCCTTCAAGAAAAACATGATTTTCATGCAGGACAATGCTCCATCACACGCGTCCAAGTACTCCACAGCGTGGCTGGCAAGAAAGGGTATAAAAGAAGAAAATCTAATGACATGGCCTCCTTGTTCACCTGATCTGAACCCCATTGAGAACCTGTGGTCCATCATCAAATGTGAGATTTACAAGGAGGGAAAACAGTACACCTCTCTGAACAGTGTCTGGGAGGCTGTGGTTGCTGCTGCACGCAATGTTGATGGTGAACAGATCAAAACACTGACAGAATCCATGGATGGCAGGCTTTTGAGTGTCCTTGCAAAGAAAGGTGGCTATATTGGTCACTGATTTGTTTTTGTTTTGTTTTTGAATGTCAGAAATGTATATTTGTGAATGTTGAGATGTTATATTGGTTTCACTGGTAAAAATAAATAATTGAAATGGGTATATATTTGTTTTTTGTTAAGTTGCCTAATAATTATGCACAGTAATAGTTACCTGCACACACAGATATCCCCCTAAAATAGCTAAAACTAAAAACAAACTAAAAACTACTTCCAAAAATATTCAGCTTTGATATTAATGAGTTTTTTGGGTTCATTGAGAACATGGTTGTTGTTCAATAATAAAATTAATCCTCAAAAATACAACTTGCCTAATAATTCTGCACTCCCTGTACTGCAGAAGGGGTGTGAAATTCATAAGCAGCAACATAAATGACCAAAAGATTAACTTTGCTTATATATTTCAGCTCCATTCAAGTCATTAATAGTTACGATTATGGAACGGTATGGGTCTGATTCAAGTAACACGTAAGTGGTTATTGTTGGGCCACTAATATGGCTATTAGGGTTGAGCAAATCGAAGCTTACAAAGTGGACTTCAATCCAAATTTCATGGAAAATTGTATTCGCTGTGAAGCCGAATTTCCTCGTGCTTGTGGTAACGAATCAATTTTCCCTGAAATGGGGGGAAAACAAACACCAACTCACCTCATCCAAGTGAGTGCAAAGAGGCCACCATGGCCATCTTAAATGAAGATCCCGCACTAAATCTCGTGCACTGTGACATATAATGTCTAGAGATGTCTCGAACTATTCGCCGGTGAACCGTTCACGGCGAACATCGCTTGTTCGCGTTCGCCGCGGCGGGCGAACATATGCAATGTTCGGTATGCCCCCTATACGTCATCTTTGAGCAAACTTTGACCCTGTACCTCACAGTCAGCAGACCCATTCCAGCCAATCAGAAGCATACCCTCCCTCCCAGACCCTCCCACCTCCTATCAAAAAGCAAGGACAGCATCCATCTTAGATTCATTCAGAAGCTGCAGTATTAGTGAGAGCAGGGACAGTGCTGCTGCTGCTGAATTAATAGGGAAATCGTTAGCTAGGCCAGTGTTCTGTGTCCACTCCAGTCCTCAAAGACTCATCTGATCTGCTGTAAGGACAGCATCCTGACAGCACCGCAAAAAGCCCTTTTTAGGGCTAGTACATCAGTCTGCTTTTTTTTTTTTCTCTGTAATATAATTGCAGTTGCATGCCAGTGTGTGTCAGGCCCACAAAGTGTACTGTGCCCACTGCCAGTACCCACCACTCATATCTGGTGGCACAGTAGCTTGCAGTTAAAACAGTAAAACAATTTTTTCTCTGTAATATAATTGCAGTTGCCTGCCAGTGTGTGTCAGGCCCACAGAGTGTACTGTGCCCACTGCCAGTGCCCACCACTCATATCTGGTGGCACAGTAGTTTGCATTTAAATCAGTAAAACATTTTTTTCTCTGTAATATAATTGCTGTTGCCTGGCCTTTGGGTGTGTGTCAGGCCAACAGAGTGTACTGTGCCCACTGCCAGTGCCCACCACTCATATCTGGTGGCACAGTAGCTTGCATTTAAAACAGTTTAAAAAAAATTCTCTGTAATATAATTGCAGTTGCCTGCCAGTGTCTGTCAGGCCCACAGAGTGTACTGTGCCCACTACCAGTGCCCACCACTCATATCTGGTGGCACAGTAGCTTGCATTTAAAACAGTAAAACAATTTTCTCTCTGTAATATATTTGCAGTTGCCTGGCCTGCCAGTGTGTGTCAGGCCCACAACGTGTACTGTGCCCACTGCCAGTGCCCACCACTCATATCTGGTGGCACAGTAGCTTGCATTTAAAACAGTAAAACAATTTTTTCTCTGTAATATAATTGCAGTTGCCAGTGTGTGTCAGGCCCACAGCGTGTACTGTGCCCACTGCCAGTGCCCACCACTCATATCTGGTGGCACAGTAGCTTGCATTTAAAACAGTAAAACATTTTTTTCTCTGTAATATAATTGCAGTTGCCTGCCAGTGTGTGTCAGGCCCACAGAGTGTACTGTGCCCACTGCCAGTGCCCACCACTCATATCTGGTGGCACAGTAGCTTGCATTTAAAACAGTAAAACATTTTTTTCTCTGTAATATAATTGCAGTTGCCTGGCCTTCCAGTGTGTGTCAGGCCCACAGCGTGTACTGTGCCCACTGCCAATGCCCACCACTCATATCTGGTGGCACAGTAGCTTGCATTTAAAACAGTAAAACAATTTTTTCTCTGTAATATAATTCCAGTTTCCTGGCCTGCCAGTGTGTGTCAGGCCCACAGAGTGTACTGTGCCCACCACTCATATCTGGTGGCACAGTAGCTTGCATTTAAAACAGTTAAAAAAAAATTCTCTCTAATATAATTGCAGTTGCCTGCCAGTGTCTGTCAGGCCCACAGAGTGTACTGTGCCCACTACCAGTGCCCACCACTCATATCTGGTGGCACAGTAGCTTGCATTTAAAACAGTAAAACAATTTTTTCTCTGTAATATAATTGCTGTTGCCTGGCCTGCCAGTGTGTGTCAGGCCCACAGAGTGTACTGTGCCACTGCCAGTGCTCAACCACTCATATCTGGTGGCACAGTAGCTTGCATTTAAAACAGTTAAACTGTCACGAGTTGGAGGTCCCAGGAGAGACCACCGCGTCGTCAAGCAAGAAACGGAAATCAGGTACAGACACATAAGAGTTTATTGCACAAACAAAAACCAGGGAAGGCAGCACAGACAAAACATGAGCTCTATGTACCGTCAGCACAGTGGGAGAAAACCCCCACTGCGCCACTGTCTAGTAATACTCCAGAGGGGCGTGACTAAGCAACTCCTGGTTTTCACTAGGGCCCCAGAAGGTAGGGTTAGACTTTGCCGCAGGAATTTGCCAGGGTCCACTCTGGAGCGTGAACTAGACAGTGACAGCAGGAACGAATGGACAACAGGTACCAGAAGGTACCGACAGCACATAGGCAAACATAACAGACAGGCAAATACAAAACAGGGCAACTAATAACACAAGCAGGAGTTCATGCAAGGGAGCAAGAGTGGCAATGAGCAGAGAAGGACTTGCTCCACCAGTGGTATACTGCGTGGCCTTGCGCATAGCACTCTGCAGCTAGGCTTGCTGAACACAGACATATGAATACAGACAAAGTAACTAAAACATAACTGGCAGAACAGATAACAGAAAGACAGGAAAGAGGACGTAAATGAACAAGTAGGGAAACCCACAGAGCACAGACAGACAGACACGGATCCCATGGGTCAGCAGCATGGGAGAGAGAGTACAAACCAGGAGCAGGACAGGACAAGACAACACACACCAGGAGAGCTGACCCAGAACTGAGGAAACCTCAGCCTTATATACAGGTTCCATGGGTGCAGCAGAGAAGCCACACCCATGGAGCAGACAGAGGATTAACTCCTAATAGACACACAGGGGAGTTAACCCATAAAGAACCACAAATGAGACACAGGAACGGAGCTGCAGCGAGAGCATAGACAGAAGGTCACAGCCAGAGGTAATGACTGTGACATAAACAATTTTTTCTCTGTAATATAATTGCAGTTGCCTGCCAGTGTGTGTCAGACCCACAGAGTGTACTGTGCCCACTGCCCACCACTCATATCGGGTGGCACTAATCTAAAAAAAAATGACAGGCAGAGGCAGGCCACCCCACAGGGGCCGTCGTGGTTGTGGTGCTGTGATTTCCTTTGGCCCTAGAATAATGCCCAGTATTCAGAGGCCACGTACCCTGAACTCAAAAAGTTCTGAGGACATAGTTGACTGGCTAACACAGGACACCCAATCTTCTACAGCTTCCGCTCGGAACCTTGATGCACCATCTTCCTCCAGCTCAGCTTCGGGCACCTCTCAAGTTACCACTCGCCCGCCTGCCGCCACCACCAACACTAGCACCACAGCCGCTTCACTTGATCTGTCAGAGGAGTTATTTACACATCAGTTGGAAGAAATGAGTGATGCGCAACCGTTATTGCCAGAGGATGTAGATAACAGGGATATGTCTCAGTCAGGCAGCATTACACACATGGACGTACGGTGTGATGATGATGATGTTGTACCCGCTGCTGCTTCCTTTGCTGAGTTGTCAGATACAAGTGAAGCGGTTGATGATGACGATGTGTCCGTGGATGTCATGTGGGTGCCCACTCGAACAGAAGAAGAACAGGTTGAAAGTTCAGATGGGGAGACAGAGAGGAGGAGGAGACGAGTTAGAAGCAGGGGGAGGTCGTCGCAAGGAGCTAGTGGCACAGTCAGACAGCATGTATCGGCACCCGGGGTCAGCCAGACAGCACGCCAATCAACGCATGCTGTTGCCACCACCAGAATGCCGTCATTGCAAAGCTCAGCAGTGTGGCATTTTTTTTGTGTGTCTGCCTCTGATAACAGCGATGCCATTTGCAACCTGTGCCAAAAGAAACTGAGTCGTGGGAAGTACAACACCCACCTAGGTACAACTGCTTTGCGAAGGAACATGATCTCACATCACAAACGCCTATGGGATCAACACATGATGAGTACAAACGGAGAATACAAATGTGATCGCACTCTACATCCAGCATTCTGCCCTGCCTCCATGCTGGATGAGGCATTGGTGTACATTTTGGCCAAAGCGTAATAAGCCACTCACCACGTCAAGGTCGCCTCTATTTGAGTGGTCCCTAACACTAGTTCCTACCTGTTTATGGGCCATGACAGCCACACAAAGTCCAGGGAATGCAGGTCAGCGTGCACGCCAAGCACACTCCGCTTTTAACCCCGTCCGGTGCCATTACAGCTTTCATCGGATCCAGGGATGCAAGTACCAACATGCACGCTGAGCCCACCATATACTTCTCCTGGAGCCAAATGGCTACTGGTAGGTTCTATATAAGCAGACTCAGTTTTATACTGACTTTAAAACCAGCCTCCAGGACAGATTGACTGGTCAGGTGTGCATGACTCAAAGGAGATCGCCACGCCTCCAATACATACTACAAAGAAAAAATTTGAGCAATTGAGTCAGCACAACCTGTATGTAGGTGCACATCACTATGGCGAAATACATATACAAACGGAGAATACAAATGTGATCGCACTCTACATCCAGCATTCTGCCCTGCCTCCATGCTGGATGAGGCATTGGTGTACATTTTGGCCGAAGCGTAATAAGCCACTCACCACGTCAAGGTCGCCTCTATTTGAGTGGTCCCTAACACTAGTTCCTACCTGTTTATGGGCCATGACAGCCCACATACATGATGAGTACAAGCAGCACACAAACTCAAAGCCACCATCCTCCTCCTGGTCCAGCATCTTCAGCCACATCAACCACTGCTGTCCTCCTTGCCCCCTCTCAACCACTCGCCACTCCGCCTCTCACCTTCAGCAGTTCCTGCTCATCTGCCCACAGTCAGGTGTCTGTCAAGGAAATGTTTGAGCGTAAGAAGCCAATATCACAACGTCACCCCCTTGCCCGGCATCTGACAGCTGGCTTGTCGGAACTCTTAGCCCGCCAGCTTTTACCATACAAGCTGGTTGAGTCTGAGGCCTTCAAAAAATTTGTAGCTATTGGGACACCGCAGTGGAGGGTACCAGGCCGAAATTTATTTTCACAAAAGGCAATCCCCAACCTGTACTCTATTGTGGAAAAGGAAGTCATGGCATGTCTGGCACACAGTGTTGGGGCAAGGGTCCATCTGACCACTGATACCTGGTCTGCAAAGCATGGTCAGGGCAGGTATATCACATACACTGCGCATTGGGTAAACCTGCTGATGGCTGCCAAGCATGGAATGCGTGGCTCTGCAGAGGAGTTGGTGACACTGCCACGACTTGCAGGCAGGCCTGCTGCCACCTCCTCTACTCCTCCTACTCCATCCTCTTCGCTAACCTCCTCGGCTGAGTCCTCTTCTGCTGCTGAGTCTTGCTCCACATCAACTGCCCGAGGGGCTATTCCACATCCCGGATACGACAGTGTCACGCCGTCTTGGGGTTGACTTGCCTGAAAGCAGAGAGTCACACCGGACCAGCACTCCTGTCCGCCCTGAACGCACAGGTGGATCAGTGGCTGACCCCGCACCAACTGGAGATCGGCAAAGTGGTGTGTGACAACGGAAGCAATTTGTTGGCGGCATTGAATTTGGGCAAGTTGACACATGTGCCGTGCATGGCACATATGTTGAATCTGATCGTACAACGCTTTGTGCATGAGTACCCAGGCTTACAGGAGGTCCTCAAGCAGGCCAGGAAGGTGTGTGGCCATTTCAGGCCATGGCGCACTTTTCAGATATTCAGTGGCGAAACAACATGCCAGTGAGGCGCTTGATTTGCGACACCCCGACACGTTGGAATTCAACACTCCTAATGTTCGACCGCCTGCTCCAACAAGAAAAAGTCGTTAGCGAGTATTTGTATGACCGGGGTGCTAGGACAGCCTCTGCGGAGCTGGGTATTTTTTTGCCACATTACTGGACGCTCATGCGCAATGCCTGTAGGCTCATTTCGTCTTTTTGAGGAGGTGAAAAAACCTAGTCATTCGCACCGAAGGCACCATTAGCGACATCATCCCATTTGTTTTCTTCCTAGAGCGCGCCCTGCGAAGAGTGCTGGATCAGGCCGTAGATGAGCGTGAAGAGGAAGAGGAAGAGTTGTGGTCACCATCACCACCAGAAATAGCCTTATCAGCATCGCTTGCTGGACCAGCGGCAACGCTGGAAGAGGAGTCTGAGGAAGAGGAGTCAGAGGAGGAATGTGGCTTTGAGAAGGAGGAAGACCAACCACAGCAGGCATCCCAGGGTGCTCGTTGTCACCTATCTGGTACCCGTGGTGTTGTACATGGCTGGGGGGAAGAACAGACCTTTAATGAGATCAGTGAGGACGAGGAACGGGACATGAGTAGCTCAGCATCCAACCTTGTGCAAATGGGGTCTTTCATGCTGTCATGCTTGTTGAGGGACTCTTGTATAAAAAGGCTAAAGGAGAACGACCTGTACTGGGTGGCCACGCTACTAGACCCCAGGTATAAAAAGAAAGTGGCTGAAATGTTACAGAATTACCGGAAGTCGGAAAGGATGCAGCAGTTACAAAACAAGTTAAAAAGTATGCTTTACACAGCGTATAAAGGTGATGTCACAGCACAATGGGAATATAACAGGGGAAGAGGTGAAAGTAATCCTCCTCCTACCACGACCACGCTGGCAAGGACAGGACGCTTTACAGACGTGTTGTTGATGGAGGACATGCGTAGCTTTTTAAGTCCTACGCATCGCCACAGCCCTTCGGGGTCCACCCTCAGAGAACGACTCGACCGACAGGTAGCAGACTACCTCGCCTTAACTTCAGATATCGACACTCTGAGGAGCGATGAACCCCTTGACTACTGGGTGTGCAGGCTTGACCTGTGGCCTGAGCTATCCCAATTTGCGATAGAACTTCTGGCGTGCCCCGCTTCAAGTGTCCTGTCAGAAAGGACCTTCAGCGCAGCAGGAGGTATTGTTACTGAGAAGAGAAGTCGCCTAGGTCAAAAAAGTCTAGATTACCTCATCTTTATTAAGATGAATGAGGCATGGATACCGAAGGGACTGACAGTGGGGGATGCATTTGACTAAAAAAGGCCTGATGAGATGCCTTGGGCTAAAATTGGTCCACACGCTGCTGTATTTAATCTCTGCATGCCGGATGACTTGCGTGACTTCTCCACCACCAACTAGGGCTCAAGCCGCAATGTTTTAGTGCACTTTCTGCCTGGAAAACAACAATACCTAATTTTTCAGGCTTGTGTACATGCCTAATTTTTCTGGCCTATGGTGCTGCACTGTGGCTGCAAAAACAAAAAAAAAAAAAAAGGCACATACATGTGTCAATTCCCCTTCGTGATCGTTACCTTGTTGTGGTGAAGGGGCTTGTGTATCACAATGAAGCGATCACCTCTATGAGTGTGTTGGCAATGGCAATGTTGGCACACCCCAGATGATAAGGTCGTTGCTTCATTGTGAACAGACCAAAAGCGATCGGCTGGATAATTTTGCATAGAAAAAACATTAATTTTCTTTGTGATCATCTAAGGTGATCATTAAAGCCTACTAGGCCAACAATGGGCCCACACTGCAGAATCATTGTTTTCTGGGTCACTTAACTGTCACTGAACTACCTCAGCACAACCATAGGCTTTTAAAAACCGCCATCGCCTGCAATCTCCCAAACGACACAGTCATCACTACTCCAAGATTGACGCATAGAGGAATAAAATTTGTTATGAGTGTGTCAACTATTGACAACTCTTTGCGGTTGTCTAAACTCTATTTGATACACGTCCCCTGATAGAGGACATAACAGGGATTAAACTGATAAGAATAGTACTACTTAACACACCAGTCATATATGGTGGCACAGTACATTGCACGGCACACGCGCAGTGCCCCAAATTGGAAGTAAGAGGACCTACCAAGCATCTTTTTCCATCTCCCGGTTCCTAAAATCTATTCCATACACCAGCCCCTGATAGGGGACAAAACAGAGATTAAACTGATTAAAAAAAAAGAGGACAGCCTCTGCGGAGCTGGGTATTTTTTGGCCGCGTTACTGAACGCTCATGCACAATGGCTGTAGGCTCATGTTTCCTTTTGCGGAGGTGACAAACCTGGTCAATCAAACCCAAGGCAACATCATCGACCTCATCCCATATGCGTTTTTTCTGGAGCATGCCCTGCGAAGAGTGCTGGATCAGGCCATAGATGAGCATGAAGAGGAAAAGTTGTGGTCACCATCACCACCAGAAGCAGCCTTGTCATCGTCGATTGCTGGACCTGCGGCAACGCAGAGAGAGGAGTCTGAAGAAGAGGAGTCAGAGGAGGAAGGTGGCTTTGAGGAGGTGGAAGAACAATCACAGCAGGCGTCCCAGGGGGCTTGTTGTCACCTTTCGGGGACCCTTGGTGTTGTACGTGGCTGGGTGGAGGAAGAGACCTTCAATGACGTCAGTGATGACAAGGAACGGGACATGGCTAGCTTGGTATCCAACCTTGTGCAAATGGGTAGTTTGCGGTTGTGCAAATGGACTGTTTGCGGTTGTTTGCGGTGCGTTAAACGGGGAGTTTGGTCTGTCAGAGTTTGGTCTGTCACTGTGAAGCGGGCATAACCCTTACACTACCTGATCGATACAACATCATACCTGATCGTATACACACACTGGATGTTTTAAAGCACGTTATTCCAAACAATTTAAGAATGTTAGGTGATTTATGCCCTTTATGGATTAAAACCAGACTCTGCGTCAACTACGTAATTTTCCATGGGAGTTTTGCCATGGATCCCCCTCCGGCATGCCACAGTCCAGGTGTTAGTCCCCTTGAAACAACTTTTCCATCACTATTGTGGCCAGAAAGAGTCCCTGTGGGTTTTAAAATTGGCCTGCCTATTGAAGTCTATGGTGGTTCGCCCGGTTCGCCCGTTCGCGAACAATTGCGGAAATTTGCGTTCGCCGTTTGCGAACGGAAAATTTTATGTTTGCGACATCTCTAATAATGTCACCACGCCGGCCAGTGTGATGACGTCATCACGCACCGCGGGAGATCAAGATGGCCGTGGCGTCTTTTACAGTGATGGCCAGTTCGCAGTGTTCGCCAGCGAACACATGCGGGCTGCCCTCTTGACTCACCCGTCCGGCGATGCACTGGTAATCCCTTACCTGTGCCTGTGCAGGGAGCCAGTCTGAAACAAATGCGGTCACTGGGAGCAGGCAGTTCCGAGAACAGCTCGATGAAGGCCCCCGGCGGCTGTTCTCGGAACTGCCTGCTCCCAGTGACCGCATTTCATTCAGACCGGCTCGCGGTGCAGGCACAGGTAAGGGCTTACCAGTGCATCGCCGGACGGGTGAGTCAAGATGGCAGCCCGCATGAGTTCGCTGGCGTACACTGCAAACTGGCCATCACTGGTCTTTTATACGCTCAAATGGGCAAGGTAAGTATTTTTTTGAACCCCCATTTTTCAACTAAGATGCCGTGATTAGAAATGAACGTGGCATCTGGGGGGGTTCAATGACGGGGGGCTGCGCAATCACCGTTCCCTATCATTGTGCCCAGTAATTACAAATAAATGTTTTCTAAACTTCTCTCATCACTAGGGATGAGCGAACCCGAACTGTATATTTTTGTAAAAGTCTGTGTTCGGGTTCGGTATTCGGCGCTTTCTTGGCGCTTTTTGAAAGGCTGCAAAGCAGCCAATCAACAAGCGTCATACTACTTGGCCCAAGAGGCCATCACAGCCATGCCTACTATTGGCATGGCTGTGATTGGCCAGTGCAGCATGTGACCCAGCCTCTATTTAAGCTGGAGTCACGTAGCGCCGCACGTCACTCTGCTATGATCAGTGTAGGGAGAGGTTGCAGCTGCGACGTTAGGGCGAGATTAGGCAGATTAACTCCTCCAAAAGACTTCATTCTGTGATCGATCTGCAGCTGTGGATCATTGAAGTGCTATTATTGACTTGCTCACTTTTTTGAGGGTGCCCAGAGCGTTTTTAGATCACTTTTTTTCTGGGGTGATCGGCGGCCATTTTGTGACTTGTGGTGCGCCAGCACAAGCTATCACCAAGTGTATTTAACCATCGATAGTGTGGTTATTTTGTGCTATATCCTACATCAGCTGCAGGCTGAGCCTGTGTCACCGAAGTGCATTTAACCATCAACAGTCTGTTTATTTTTTGGCCATATACTACATCAGCTGCAGGCTGAGCCTGTGTCACCCAAGTGCATTTAACCATCAACAGTCTGATTATTTTTTGGGCATATACTACATCTGGTGCAGGCTGAGCCTGTGTCACCCAAGTGCATTTAACCATCAACAGTCTGATTATTTTTTGGCCATATACTACATCTGGTGCATGCTGAGCCTGTGTCACCCAAGTGCATTTAACCATCAACAGTCTGATTATTTTTTGGCCATATACTACATCTGGTGCAGGCTGAGCCTGTGTCACCCAAGTGCATTTAACCATCAACAGTGTGGTTATTTTTTGGCCATATATTACATCAGGGGCAAGTTGAGCCTGTCACCCAGCGCCTAAAAAATAGACCTGACATTTCTATTCAACCAAATCTGTACTGTTTTAGCTGGTCAAGTTATTTGTAGTGACCGTAAAAGCACACTTTTTTTTCTGGGTTGAAAAACTATTCCCAAATTTGCCATTCTGAAAATAACTAGTTTCTGGTATTTGAGGCCTACTTGAAATCTATCCCAAAAAGGATATCTTACATTGAAGGTGCTGATAGTGTCATTCAGAAAAACCTAAGACACACGCTAGCGTGCAGATAGAAGTCTGATTCTGTGATTAAACCTATACCTGTCACACAGCGCAAAAAAAAACAGGTCTCACATCTCTATTCAACCAAATCTGTACTGTTTTAGCTGGTCAAGTTATTTGTAGTGACCGTAAAAGCACACTTTTTGTTCTGGGTTGAAAAAACATTCCCAAATTTGCCATTCTCAAAATAACTCGTTTCTGGTATTTGAGGCCTACTTGAAATCTATCCCAAAAAGAATATCTTACATTGAAGGTACTGATAGTGTCATTCAGAAAAACCTAAGACACACGCTACCGTGCAGATAGAAGTCTGATTCTGAGATTAAACCTTAACCTGTCACACAGTGCAAAAAAAAACAGGTCTCCCATTTTTATTCAAGCAAATCTGTACTGTTTAATCTGGTCAAGTTATTTGTAGCGACCGTAAAAGCCCTATTTTTTTTCTGGGTTGAAAAACTATTCCCAAATTTGCCATTCTCAAAATAACTAGTTTCTGGTATTTGAGGCCTACTTGAAATCTATCCCAAAAAGGATATCTTACATTGAAGGTACTGATAGTGTCATTCAGAAAAACCTAAGACACACGCTACCGTGCAGATAGAAGTCTGATTCTGAGATTAAACCTTAACCTGTCACACAGTGCAAAAAAAAACAGGTCTCACATTTCTATTTAAGCAAATCTGTACTGTTTAATCTGGTCAAGTTATTTGTAGCGACCGTAAAAGCCCTATTTTTTTTCTGGGTTGAAAAACTATTCCCAAATTTGCCATTCTCAAAATAACTAGTTTCTGGTATTTGAGGCCTACTTGAAATCTATCCCAAAAAGAATATCTTACATTGAAGGTACTGATAGTGTCATTCAGAAAAACCTAAGACACACGCTAGCGTGCTGATAGAAGTCTGATTCTGTGATTAAACCTTAACCTGTCACACAGTGCAAAAAAAAAACAGGTCTCACATTTCTATTCAATGGTCTGCCGGGTGTTCACTCCAAGGTCATGGAAGTCACGCCTGCGGCCACCCCGTTCTCCGAGGGATATGTCCTGAAATCCAGCTGAAAGCTGCAGAACATCAGTCGGAGGTCTCTCCACTACTGGCGGGCCTCTCTGGCGCCCTCTTCCCACAAGCAAAGGCTTGGCTGGTGGCTGCTGGGGTCTTTCAATGCGTCTAGGTTCTTGAGCCTCTTGCTCCTGTCCAGGCTGTCCTTGGCTGGGCTGCCACCTGGCACGTGCTCTTCCGCGGGCTCTGGCTCGTCCACTCATCTTCTATTCCTGAGAGGATATAAACCGCTAATAAGGTCAATCTGCCGCCTAGCAGCTCCGCCGTGGCACAATCACCTCAGAACTCGCACACTGGTGACTTTAGGTATCTTCACTGGTCACTTTGAGCAGAATGATGACATCCGAGTCACGGCACCAAATGTAACCCTCTTTTCCTTGCACCATCTGCGACACCTCCAGCTTTCACACTCACTCGGTCACCAGCTCCTCCAGGCATAAACTCTAAGTGGACTCTAAGAGACGACACTCAGGTCTTCTGTGGTTTAAAGCTTTATTGAGGTGGAGTGCACTTGGCTGGAGCCTGTAATACAACAGGGAAACACTGCCACTATGTGGTATACAGCCAGGTCACCAGCCCACCTATATCATAACAGGCAGTCATTATATTACATTCCCACATACATGTTACAGGATATAACAAAGCATACAGAAAAATGAACAAGAGAAAATCATTTACAAAGATATTGCAGCAGGGTGACCTGGAATACAGCATGTCTTGCAGCCATTTTAGGAAGAACACATGTCTCTTTAACTGTACATCATCTACTCAGCCTAGCATGTGCTGCAGGGTTTAAAGGCTGCTAAAAAACATACAGTCACCTCTTTACATTCTACAGAACTATTATGGGTATATATTATAACTTTTTACAATAGATAAATGAACTTTAGCTTTAGAGAACTTAGACAGAGATCCTACCTCCTTCACAGTAAATGTCTGCACTGAGGAGACCAAACCAAGTAGCAGAATACACAGGGAGCTTTCTGGAAGAGTCCACTGTAAAGACTCTGTCTGTTAAAACTTTCCTCAGTTATCTAATAGCACATTTGAAGAGGTTTATTTAGCATGTCCTGACTCTCTGCTAACAGCTTATGAATATTTGGAACTATATTTAACAAGTGATCATTGCTGCAGCTCCTGTATATTGGTATGACCCTATTGCAAACCTGCAGACTGGATATTTGGTGAAACTTCATGTGGTTCATATCGACTGTACTACACCACTGACTTGGTGCCTGGGCCTAAATATGTGACAGTGGCCTGTTCCAGTGGTGGGTGACGTGATGCCTGATTCTCTGCTATGGCATGAAGACTGATTCTGTGCTGACATAAGGCCAGATTCTCTGTTACGGGACCTCTCTCCTCTGCCTGGGCCTAAATGTGTGACAGTGGCCTGTTCCAGTGGTGGGTGACGTGAAGCCTGATTCTCTGCTATGACATGAAGACTGATTCTGCGCTGACATAAGGCCAGATTCTCTGTTACGGGACCTCTCTCCTCTGCCTGGGTGCCTGGGCCTAAATGTGTGACAGTGGCCTGTTCCACTGGTGGGTGACGTGATGCCTGATTCTCTGCTATGACATGAAGACAGATTCTGTGCTGACATAAGGCCAGATTCTCTGTTACAGGACCTCTCTCCTCTGTCTGGGTGCCGGGGCCTAAATGTGTGACAGTGGCCTGTTCCAGTGGTGGGTGACGTGAAGCCTGATTCTCTGCTATGACATGAAGACTGATTCTGTGCTGACATGAAGCCAGATTCTCTGCTATGGCATGAAGAGACTGATTCTGTGCTGACATGAAGCCAGATTCTTTGCTATGGCATGAAGAGACTGATTCTCTGCTGACGTGAAGCCAGATTCTCTGCTATGGGACCTCTGTCCAATTGATATTGGTTCATTTTTATTTTTTTTATTTTTATTTTAATTCATTTCCCTATCCACATTTGTTTGCAGGGGATTTACCTACATGTTGCTGCCTTTTGCAGCCCTCTAGCTCTTTCCTGGGCTGTTTTACAGCCTTTTTAGTGCCCAAAAGTTCGGGTCCCCATTGACTTCAATGGGGTTCGGGTTCGGGACGAAGTTCGGGTCGGGTTCGTATCCTGAACCCGAACATTTCCGGGAAGTTCGGCCGAACTTCTCGAACCCGAACATCCAGGTGTTCGCTCAACTCTACTCATCAATAATGGCTATTTGTATGTTTTAATGACGAAGAAGAGGTTTTTATAGGCGACTGGTGTTGGTTGTTGCCTTTCTACTCTTCATTTATAAACCTTACAAAGTCTTTTAAGAGACAAACAGTTTAGAGTTATTAATTAAAATCTTGTAACACCAAAAAATTCACAAAAATAAAAAACAAATATAAAACTATTATGTCTGAAAAAGTTTTCATTCATCAGGGTCATGGTATATCAATAGTAATAGATCAAAGAAACTTGAAATTGTACTTTCCCTTTGAAGACATTTCGCTAGTCTTCACACTGGCTTTCTCAATTACAATAACTTGCACAAAGAATCTCCGGCATTGAATACTGGTGACTCATGTTTAGTCAGCACAATCTGTTTCTTATAAACAACATAAGATCAAGGACCGCATGGAGGTAAGATATTGATTTTGATTGATTTGATATTGATTTGCATTTGTCTAAAGCTATGAGCTGTGAATAGACTGCCTTGGGAGAGGTGTCAGAACAGCACTGTAATACTGCATTTATTACACACACGTATTACATATACAAAAAAGAAATATTAAAAATAATAGTCATCTATGTGTAAGCAAAATATTTAAGTAGATGTAGGGTAGCTTCAGTTATCAAGACCAATACAAAAGTCAGCAATACTTAAAGGGGTATTCTCATCTTGCTACTTCATCCTCAATTGCTGCCAGCTAGCTGTTCACTTCCTGGTTTCCTGCAGCTAAGGCTGGGCGGGCTTAGGTAGTTTGAGTGAAGGCCGGCCACGCCTCCTTATGACATCACACTGAGAGCTCAGTCCTTGCGTGCTAGTTCATGTGAAGAGTATGAGTCATCAGTCTGGCAGCCTGCAGTGTCTGTGAGGCCCCTCCCCCTGCTGGGGAATCATCAGAGAGCCATGTGAAGTGAGCTCCGTGTACAGTAACACGTGGCTGTTCTGCAGTTTTACACACAAAGTCTCAGTCTGATCTTTTACAAACCCATTCTGTGCATCAAAAACTATAATTCCATATTATACATTAGCTCAAAAGCTTGACCAACCCCCACCCACCAGCACTGATGCACATTTGTTTCAATTACAGCTGTACCCCAGTTGTGTATAAACCTTACACTATGTATCTTTATAGATGCGTATACAGCTCAGCTACATGTGTCTTCTCCAGTCCCCTAACATCACTTTGGCTGAATGGCTTCCTATACAGCTCTGCTACATCTTTATTCTACTCCCCCACTAGCACTATGTCTGAAAAGGTTCAAATACAGCTCTGCTACATCTGTCTGTTTATCTCTTCAACCAGCACTGTGTCAGAACAGCCGCATATTCAGTTCTGCTACATCTGTTTCTCTTATCCACCAGCATTGATGCTGACCCGCCACATATACAGCTCTGCTACATCAGTTTCTCTCTTCCACCAGCATTGATACTGACCCGCAACATATTCAGCTCTGCTACATCTGTTTCTCTCTTCCCCTAGCATTGATGCTGACCCGCAACATATACAGCTCTGCTACATCAGTTTCTCTCTTCCCCTAGCATTGATGCTGACCCGCAACATATACAGCCTGCTACATCAGTTTCTCTCTTCCCCTAGCATTGATGCTGACCAGCAACATATACAGCTCTGCTACATCAGTTTCTCTCTTCCACCAGCATTGATGCTGACCCGCAACATATACAGCTCTGCTACATCAGTTTCTCTATTCCACCAGCATTGATGCTGACCTGCAACATATACAGCTCTGCTACATCAGTTTCTCTCTTCCCCTAGCATTGATGCTGACCCGCAACATATACAGCTCTGCTACATCAGTTTCTCTCTTCCCCTAGTATTGATGCTGATCCGCAACATATACAGCTCTGCTACATCTGTCTATTCCCTTCCCCACTAGAACTATGACTGAACAGCAGCATATTCAGCTCTGCTACATCAATCAGCCCCCAAGTGCCTCCATCAGCCCCCATATGCCTTTAAACAGCCCCATATGCCTCAAACAGCCCCCCATATGCCTCAAACAGCCCCCATCAGCCTCAATCAGCCCCCATATGCCTCCATCTGCTCCCCAAGTGCCTCCATCTTCCCTCCCAAGTGCCTCCATCTTCCCTCCCAAGTGCCTCCATCTGCCCCCCAAGTGCCTCCATCTGCCCCCATATGCCTCCATCAGCCCCCATATGCCTCAAACAGCCCCCCATATGCCTCAAACGCCCCCCATATGCCTCAAACAGCCCCCTATATGCCTCAAACAGCCCCCATCAGCCTCAAACTGCCCCATCAGCCTCCATCAGCCTCCATCAGCCTTCATCAGCCCCCATATGCCTCAAATAGCCCGCATATGCCTCAATCAGCCCGCATCAGCTCCCATATGCCTCAAATAGCCCCCATATGCCTCAATCAGCCCCCATCAGCCTCCATCAGCCCCCATATGCCTCAAATATGCCCCCATATGCCTCAAATATGCCCCCATCAGCCTCAAACAGCCCCCAATATGAATCAAACAGCCCTCATCAGCCTCATACAGCCCCCATATGCCTCAAATAGCCCCCATCAGCCTGACATAGCCCCCCATGAGCTTCAAATAGCCCATCTGCCTCAAACAGCCCATCTGCCTCAAATAGCCCATCAGCCTCAAACAGCCCCCCATCAGCCCCCATATGCCTCATATAGCCCCCCATATGCCTGCATGAGCCCCCTCAAGTGCCTCCATCGGCCCCCTCAAGTGCCTCCATCTGCCCCAAAAGTGCCTCCATCTGCCCCCCAAGTGCCTCCATCTGCCCCCCAAGTTCCTCCATCTGCCCCCATATGCCTCCATCAGCCCCCATATGCCTCAAACAGCCCCCCATATGCCTCAAACACCCGCCTTATATGCCTCAAACAGCCCCCCATCAGCCTAAAACAGCCCCCATCAGCCTCAAACAGCCCCTATCAGCCTCAAACAGCCCCCATCAGCCTTCATCAGCCCCCATATGCC
This sequence comes from Bufo bufo, assembly GCF_905171765.1. NCBI lineage: Eukaryota > Metazoa > Chordata > Amphibia > Anura > Bufonidae > Bufo > Bufo bufo. The sequence continues at coordinate 37,167,549 of NC_053392.1, read as the reverse complement.
TCAAACAGCCCCCCATATACCTCAATCAGATCGCATCAGCCCCCACCAGCCTCAAATAGCCCCCCATATGCCTCAATCAGCCCCCATCAGCCTCCATCAACCCCCATATGCCTCAAATAGCCCCCCATATGCCTTAAATATGCCCCCATCAGCCTCATACAGCCCCCATATGCCTCAAATAGCCCCCCATCAGCCCCCATATGTCTCAAATAGCCCCCATCAGCCTGAAATAGCCCCCATCAGCCTAAACAAGCCCCCATCAGCCTAAAAAAGCCCCCATCAGCCTCAAGTAGCCCATCAGCCTCAAATAGCCCATCAGCCTCAAATAGCCCATCAGCCTCAAACAGCCCCTCATCAGCCCCCATATGCCTCATATAGCCCCCCATATGCCTCCATCAGCCCCCTCAAGTGCCTCCATCTGCCCCAAAAGTGCCTCCATCAGCCCCCATATGCCTCAAATAGCCCCATCAGCCTCAAATATTCCCCCATCAGCCTGAAATAGCCACCATCAGCCTGAAATAGCCCCCATCAGCCTCAAATAGCCCATCAGCCTCAAATAGCCCATCAGCCTCAAACAGCCCCCCATCAGCCCCCATATGCCTCATATAGCCCCCCATATGCCTCCATCAGCCCCCTCAAGTGCCTCCATCTGCCCCAAAAGTGCCTCCATCTGCCCCAAAAGTGCCTCCATCTGCCCCCTCAAGTGCCTCCATCAGCCCTCCCATGTGCCTCCGCATGCGCGGCTCTATTTTCGACGCGGCTCAAAGGAAAAAATAGATCAGCGCATGCACGGCCGGCCGGCGACGTGCGCGATCTCGATGAGAATGGAGGCGGCACTAGATCACCAGGGAATGATGTGCGCAAGCGCGGCCCATGGATGCGGCCGGCGAGCGGTGGCCGTATTCATGGGCAGCGCTGATCAAACAACAAATTTGTAGTTTTCAATTAGAAGAAGAATAGTCGTTTTTTTTTTTAAATATATATATTTAGTAAAAAGTTTATTAGGGGACATTTAATAGAATAAATTATGATTAAACAAATGGGAATACCCCTTTAATCCTGAGTGGAATCACTTACCGTATTTTTCACCCCATAAGACGCACCTAGGTTTTAGAGGAGGACAATAAGAAAAAATATTTTTCATTAGTCCTCAGGTCAGACCAGCAATCAGACCCACAATGTTAATCATACTTCAGATCACAGCTCCAGTCAAATCCCCAATGTTAATAAGACCCCGATAAGACCTCAGATCAGAGCCACAATCACACCTCAGCTCACACCCCAAAGTGAATGACCCCCAATCAGACCTCAGATATGAGCCCCAATATAAATAAGACCCCATTAAGACCTCAGATCAGACCCCCAGTCTCAAATCAGCCTCCCATGCCTCATTTGATCAGCCCCATGCCTCATTTGATCAGTCCCCAGCCTCATATCAGCCCCCATGCCTCTTTTGATCAGCCTCCAGTCTCATATTAGCCACAATGCCTCTTTTGATCAGCCCCCAGTCTCATATTAGCCACAATGCCTCATTTGATCAGTCCCCAGCCTCATATCAGCCCCCATGCCTCTTTTGACCAGCCCCAGTCTGATATCAGACCCCAGGCCTCTTTTGATCAGCCCCAGTCTCATATCAGACCCCATGCCTCTTTTGATCAGGCCCTTGCCTCTTTTGATCAGACCACATGCCTCTTTTGATCAGCCCCCATTGCCTCAGATGTGCCCCATGCCTCAAATGACATAAAATAAAAAAAATCACTTACCTCTCCTGTTTTGGGCGCCGCTGATCCACACCGCCAGCTCTCTTCTTCCTCCGCCTCCGTCGGCTGTGCTGTGAACTGGCGCGCATATCATGAGGTCACAGAGTACGTTTACGCTGTCCGCAGCCACAGAACAGCCGACAGTGGAGGACCAGGAAATGGTGAGTACAGAGCCCTCAGCGCTTCCTGGTCCTCCGGAAGCACTTATTAGTATTCACCCCATAAGACGCAGGGACGTTTTCCCCCAACTTTGGGGGGAAAAAACCTGCATGTTAGGGGTGAAAAATACCTGTATTTTATTCCCTTCACAAGACAGCCGGTTTTCACATTCCTCACATAGTCAGGAATGTGAAGTGTCAATTTATGTGTCAATTTATGTGTATCAACTTTGGAATGCTTTTACTTATCCAAGTAATTCTGATATTGTTTTTTTTTTATGATACATCATACTTCATGTTAGGCCTCTTTCACACTTGCGTTGTCCGGATCCGGCGTGTACTCTATTTGCCGGAATTACACGCCGGATCCGGAAAAACGCAAGTGAACTGAAAGCATTTGAAGACGGATCCGTCTTCAAAATGCGTTCAGTGTTACTATGGCAGCCAGGACGCTATTAAAGTCCTGGTTGCCATAGTAGTAGTGGGGAACGTCAGAGCGCCCCATGCTCATGGATGACGTGTCCATGTGATCACGTCACCCATGCGCGTGGGGCGCCCTGACGTCACTCTGGAGCGCCCGGGGAGCCGCACGGACGGTAAGTATACTGCTCCCCCGCTCCCCACTACACTTTACCATGGCTGCCAGGACTTTAGCGTCCTGGGAGCCATGGTAACCATTCAGAAAAAGCTAAACGTCGGATCCGGCAATGCGCCGAAACGACGTTTAGCTTAAGGCCGGATCCGGATTAATGCCTTTCAATGGGCATTAATTCCGGATCCGGCCTTGCGGCAAGTGTTCAGGATTTTTGGCCGGAGCAAAAAGCGCAGCATGCTGCGGTATTTTCTCCGGCCAAAAAACGTTCCGGTCCGGAACTGAAGACATCCTGATGCATCCTGAACGGATTTCTCTCCATTCAGAATGCATTAGGATAAAACTGATCAGGATTCTTCCGGCATAGAACCCCGACGACGGAACTCTATGCCGGAAGAAAAGAACGCAAGTGTGAAAGGGCCCTTAGTGGTAAATTTTGGTTGATATGTTTTGCCTAACTTTATAAAAAAGAAACAAAAATGTATGAAAAATGTATGAAAATTTGTAAAAGTGTGCAATTTCTAAATTAGAATTTCTCTGCTTTTATGGCTGTGGTACCTCATAAAATAGTGATTAATTAGTATTTGCCATAAGTCTACTTTATATTGTCATCATTTTGTCAATCTTATTTAAAAAAAAAAATTATGTTGGAAGGCTTGCAATTTTAGAAGCAATTTTTCAAGAAAACGTCTAAAACCGACTTTTTAAAGGATGCAGTTCAGTTATGAAGTGACTTTGAGGAGCTTGCATAATAGAAAACACCCAAAAAGGTGACTATTTTAGAAACTATAGTATACCCCTCAAATTATTCAAAACCGATTTTAGAAGCGTTGTTAATTCTTTAGGTGTTTATATGTGGCCTTATAATGCTGTATGAGCACACTGCAGGGCTCAGAAGGGAGGGAGCACCATATGGCTTTTGGAGGGTAGATTTGCTGAAATGTTTTTTGGGAACCATGTTGTATTTGACATTTGGCTGTGAAAATGAAAAATTATTTTTTCAATAAAATATTGCTTTAGCCCCAGATTTTCTCATTTTCTCAAGGGGTAACAGGACACAAAGCACCCCTCAAATTCGTCACACATTTTCTCTTGAATACAGGAACACCCCATATGTGGTTGTAAACTGCTGTATGGGCACATCACAAGGCTCAGATGGGAAGGGAATATGGCTTTTGGTCACAAATATGCCATTTCAGTGCCCAATATGTTGTGCCCATCATATGCCAGTGCTAAAATCAAGCCCTCGGGGGGCGCATGCGCGAGGCTTACGGAGCAGACATGTCTCTGTGAGCTCCGCTCCGACCGCTGGCATTTTCCCTACATTAGCGCCGTTCATTCGGCTCCACAAGCCCTGAATACTCATGCAGGGGTCGCAGAAGTCCACCCGAGGCAAGAGGGGATCAAAAATCCCGGGAACACCTGCTGCTTCTCAAACTATACCGGAGATCTTCCGGACCACGAGGCAATCCATCATGGCCGACAAGGCAGCTTCCCCGACGAGCTCGGCCTCCTCTATTGAAAGTGAACATCATGTGGCTGCGGTCTCTTCACAAACAGGTCAGACAGATCTATATGCCAACATCACAGCTCTCTTTAAAAACGAGCTAGCTCAGGCGGTCTCAGAATTCTCTCGCCAGATTAATGAGCTGGGAAACAGGGTCTCAGACCTGGAGTCCAGAACGGACGAATTAGCCGACGCCATGGGCGCTGACAGAGAGGACATTGATGCTCATTCCCTCCAGCTACAAGCCCTTGAGACGAAAATAGAAGACCTGGAGAACAGGTCCAGGAGGGGGAACCTTCGTATAAGGGGCCTACCTGAATCCTTTCAGGACTTATCAAGCACGATGGGTGCTCTGTTTTCTGCCTTACTACCCCAGGCCCAGCCGAGTCAACTACAAATGGATAGAATACACAGGGCCTTGGGGAAACCACGAGTCCCTGACACTCCCAGGGATGTGGTTCTAAAACTACACTATCCGGAGATGAGAGATCTGATTCTCAACGCAGCACGAAATATGGCGGCCTTACCTGATCTCCCGCCGGTGGTGCACATCTATGCGGACTTAGCTCCCACAACGCTTCGGAAGCGTAGAGAGATGAAACCTGTGACACAGGCTCTACAACAAGCTCAAGTGCGTTACAGATGGGGGTTCCCCTTTGCCCTATCTTTTCAGCTTAACTCACGTTCTTACACTGTACATACCCCTGACGAGGGAATTGAAAAGCTGCGTCAAGCCGGATTAATGGTGGACAACCTGAATAAATCATGGCGCCTACTAGGCCGCAACGCCCGGCCAGAGTTTGGACACAGGTGCCCACCAACGCTAAATCACCGGGCCATTGAAGGTGAGGCTCGGTCTTGTTCAACTTCAGTTAAAAAGGAGCGGGATGCTTCCTTCTTAAAGAACACAGCAGCCATGGTCTGATCCTTTGAGTAACCTACCGAACAATCGGACTCTGGGACATGATATACACGGTTGTCTATGCAGGTACAATTCAGGACATTCGCTAGGGTCACAGCGATTTGGATGTTCATGCTGTCCTCCAGTTTTGGGCCATATATTGTAGATCCAGGGATAGATATTGCTCCCCTGATATCCGCATTAGGCCCACTAGTTATTGCAGGCCACATTAGGCCCTGCCAATCTAGCTGTCTAACAGCATTGTTAATTTTGTTTATGTGTTTGTTTTCCAGTTTTATTGTCTATATGGGGATCCTTACTCGCACTGATATCAGCTTTTTATGGTATATACGACTAGTCATGCTAAGCTTTATCATTTATTGCTGGTATAATGTGTAAGTTATTGTCACATAATGTATGGGGCTTTAATTCCCCAGGCAAACGCAAAACGGCTTTTTCAACCTATCTTAGACACAACCCGGATATAATATGTATACAGGAGTCACATTTTACGCCCTCTTCCCACCCTAAATATTTCCATCCCCGATACTCCAGATTCTTTACCTCTACCTTTCGCACTAAAAGTAGGGGAGTCATTACCCTGTTACAGAACTCATTCCCATACCAGATAACTGAGCACATAGCTGACCAAGAGGGACGCTATGTCATCTTATTAGGGGAATATAAAGGGAAAGTAATGTGTATAGTTAATGTATATGCCCCAACTGATGATCCTATTACCTTTTTCACCCATATGTATTACCTAATAGAGGCTTTACGGTATGATGAGTTGATATGGGCAGGAGACTTTAATTTTGTGATGAACCCCTTGATTGACCGCTCCTCCCAGCTTAACACCCCACGCTCAGCTGTTCTGGGACATCAGATTTTGAATGTTATGAAAACTCTTTCTTTAGCTGACTCTTGGAGGGAGTATAACGGCACTCAGAGAGGATATACCTACTACTCTCCCGCCCATCATCTATATACACGCATTGATATGATTTTAATATCATCATCCCTTCTACCGCACTTGGCCCACTGTTGACACCAAGTGATGGCATGGTCAGACCATGACATGGTTATTGCGGAAGTCTCCCCATCTATCCCTACTAGTAGGCTGTTCACTTGGAGGCTTAACGAGTCATTATTGACCAGGCCTGCTGTACGTGATCGAATTCAAGATGAATTAAAACAGTTTTTCCTAGACAACTCTGATCCCGATGTAGATCCTGTAGTAGTCTGGCTCTCTCATAAGGCCTTTATGAGGGGTCAAATTATCAAGGAAGCCTCACGTTTAAAAAAAGAAAGACACGCAACCCTACTGAATCTTGAGTCCAAGCTTGGTAGACTAGTAAATGCACATCAAAGAACACCCTCAATGTACTTGCTTAGGGAGATTAAAAACGCCAAACTTCAAATTAACATGATTCTCACGGATCAAACAGAAAAAGCATTACGCTGGACCGCATCCTACTATTATAAGTATGCTAATAAGCCTGACAAAATGTTAGCTTGCCAACTCAAAGCCAAGCAAAAAATAAACCAGGTGTTTCAGATTAGATCAAAGACAGGCCAAATTTCCTCCAACCCGGAAACTATATATCAGACCTTTCATACATTTTATCAAAAACTCTATGCTAAACCGAATAATAAACATGGACAAGAGCATAACAACTTTCTGACTTCCATCAGATTACCACAGGTCACCCCTGAAGCAGTAGGGGAACTAGGCAAAGCAATAGTAAACGAGGATGTGGAGCTATCAATTAAGTCCCTAAAGTTAGGCAAAGCACCTGGCCCGGATGGTCTGTCAGCCCTTTATTATAAAAAATTTGCTCCCCTCCTAACTTCACATATCACTACATTTTGTAACCACATATTGCAAGGTAATACCCCACATCCAGACTTTTTAGCAGCTAACATAACAGTCATTCCAAAACCTAAGAAAGATCATCTAACTCTCTCCAACTATAGACCAATTTCCTTATTGAACTTGGACACAAAAATCCTAACATCTATACTTGCACGTCGGCTTAATAACTTACTTCCCAATCTTATAGGTAAAGACCAGGTAGGGTTTATCCCGGGTAGAGAAGCTCCTGACAATATACGCAAAATACTCAATCTGATTCAAGTAGCAAACAAAAGAAACACACCACTTGCTGTCCTGGCCCTCGACATAGAAAAGGCCTTTGATTCTGTCACATGGGACTACTTACATTTGGTTCTCCAATCTATGGGTATTAAGGGTCCATTTGTACAAGCTATTAAGGCCCTTTACTCATCACCAGTTGCATACCTTAAACTTCCGTCCCTGAATCCTGCCCCCATTCAAATACTTAGAGGCACACGCCAGGGATGTCCCCTATCTCCGGCTCTTTTTGCCCTGGCGATGGAACCTCTCGCCATCTCTATCAGAAATGACCAAAATGTGTCAGGGGTTAAAATAGGAGACATGGAATACAAGTTGAGTCTATTTGCAGATGATCTCCTCCTGTCCCTTACTAATCCTCTTATCTCTCTGCCAAATCTCTTAAGAATTCTGAAAAACTTTTCAGAGATCTCTGGCCTTCGAGTTAATCATCAGAAATCTGAGCTTATGCTATGTAATACCTCCCCTTCCATGAAGTCGCTTCTTTTAAGTAATTTCCAGTTCCATTACCTACCCAATCATATACCATATCTAGGTACAGTAGTCCCCACCCAACCTCACATGATGTATAAGCTGAACTACACCCCTTTATATCGAACTATTAGAGAAGACCTTAAAATCTGGAACACATTACCAATATCCTGGATAGGTAGAATACATGTAATCAGGATGGTAGTATTACCTAGGCTTCTTTATCTATTTAGGACCGTACAATTACCGGTCCCGGGTGGGGATCTCCGCGACCTACAAAGGGAAGTACTAAAGTTTATTTGGGGCAATAAGCGTGCTCGTATAGCACGGGCCACCATGTGTCGACATAAAACACAAGGAGGATTATCAGTTCCTGACTTCATAAAATATTACAAAGCTGCTAGATTAGCCCAGCTTTTCCTGACACATATTAAACCAGAGACACACCCCCTATGGGTATCAATGGAACAATCCCTTCTGTCCCCATGGTCGTGGAGAGCCTTACTCTGGACTACACTGCCTCTTCCAAAAAAAATACGCTCTAACTCACCGTTGTCCTACCAAGCATTGCTGTTGTGGAGATCAGTTAGGTTTAAGTTTGCACTTCAATCGAAAATTTCTCCACTCCTTCACATAATAGGTAACCCTGCCTTCCCACCGGGACTTAAGGCTTCCAATTTTAAATGGTGGATTGACAACAAATGTACAACTTTGCACAGATTCCTGGTTAGGGGGAAATTGATGGCCCTGAGTGATTTTAAAGAAAAATTTGACCTTCCTAGAGGTGAATCATTCACGGCTAATCAAATATTCTCATTTCTCCATTCCTTGAAGGTTGATAGTCAGAACTTAGACTTTACCCCCTTTGAACGCTTTGTCACTTTTTCTTTGTATAGAAGGGGATTGCTGTCCAGACTATATGGAATGCTTGATCCCTCACCTGATGGGGTATGACTTCCGTATATGGTGGAGTGAGAGAAGGACACACAGGTCGAATATCCACTATCAGAATGGTTCTCTCGTTCCCAAACTTTGACCAAAACCTCTTGGCAAACCACATTAGCAGAGACCTCTGTGAAGGTCCTTCATAGAACCCATTTAGTGCCTTTTAGGTTACACCGTATATACCCAGAAGTATCGCCATTATGCTTTAGGGGATGTACTGATAATGGCACAATTTACCATATCTGGTGGATGTGCCCACATGTTCAACTCGTTTGGTCTAAAATTGGCAGACTACTCTCCACAATTTTAGGTTGTAGCTACCAAATAACACCCGCACTATGTCTTTTAGGTGATAAACCACTTTGGCTAACATTTGCCAAATTCAAATTATCGCAGCATATTCTGATGGCGGCTAGAATTCATATAGCGTTTAAATGGAAATCAAGTACATTAAGCTTTCAAGCAGTTTTGGATAGGGTTAATAGAATCATTCTATATGAAAAACTCTCAGCCATTCGTATGGATACATTTGAAGCGTTTGAAAAGTTATGGGAACCCTGGGTCTCCTCTTCCTACTCCACCAATGTCCAACAGACTCTATCTTTGTAACGAATACTATGCCGTTTGATGCTTTCCCAGACATAAAAAGTACTTAGACCATTCAATTATATGATGTCATATTAATACTTACCATCTCTTAGCTGATATTCGCTTTTGGATCTCCCTTTGACGATTGTTATTATCATTGTCATTTTTTTTAATTATTATTTTCTTTTTTGTTAACAATTTATGTATGATCGAAATACATATGTTATTGCTACATCATGATGCTTATATGAAGATGAAAAACTATTTTTCAATAAAGCATTTGAAACATAAAATCAAGCCCTCTTATTATAGAAATCATGGAGGGGTCTGAAATTCACATTGTAGGTGCATTCCCACTCTGAGAGACAGAGAAAAAAAATACAGGAAATCTCATTGTATAATTTTTAAAGAATGTATTTGTCTTGCACTGCTGAACCTAAGTATTTGAACACCTGGGAAAATCTGTGTTAATATTTGCTACAGAAGCCTTTGTTTCCTCTAGTTCTTGACCAGGTTTGCACACACTGCAACAGGGATTTTGGCCCACTCCTCCACACAGATCTCCTCTAGATCTGTCAGGTTTCGTGGCTTTCGCTGAGCAACACGGAGTTTCAAATCCCTCCAAAGATGTTCTATTGGATTTAGGTCTGGTGACTGGCTAGGCCACTCCAGAACATTGAAATGCTTCTAACGGAGCCACTCCTTGGTTATCCTGGCTGTGTGCTTTGAGTCATTGTCATGTTGGAAGACCCAGCCACGACCCATCTTCAATGTTCTGACTGAGGGAAGGAGGTTATTGCTCAAAATCTCACAATAAATGGTCTCATTCATCCTCTCCTTAATACAGTGCAGTCATCCTGCACTGTATTAAGAAAAGCACCCCCAAAGCATGATGTTACCAACCCCATGCTTCACAGTAGGAATGGTGTTCTTGGGATGCAACTCATCCTTCTTTTTCCTCCAAACACGATGAGTGAAGTTTAGACCAAAAAGTTCTACTTTGGTCTCATCTGACCACATGACTTTCTTCCATGCCTTCTCTGGATCATCCAGATGGTCATTGACAAACTTCAGATGGGCCTGGACATGTGATGACTTGAGCAGTGGAACCTTCCGTGCATCGCATGATTTTAAACCATGACGGCGTAGTGTTCTACCAACAGTGACCTTTGAAACTGTGGTCCCAGCTCTCTTCATGTCATTGACCAGCTCCTCTCTTGTAGTTCTGGGCTGATTCCTCACCTTTCTTATCATCGGTGATACCCCACGAGGTGAGATCTTGCATGGAGCCCCAGTCCGAGTGAGACTGACAGTCGTATTTAGCCTCTTCCATTTTATAACAATTGCTCCAACAGTTGATCTATTTTCACCAAGCTGCTTGGCAATTGGCCTGAAGCCCTTTCCAGCCTTGTAAAGGTCCACAATTTTGTCTCTGGTATCTTTTGACAGCTCTTTGGTCTTGCCCATTGTATTAGTTGGTCTAACTGACTGTGGGGTGGACAGGTGTCTTTAAAGATCTCAGATAGGTGCTACTAAGTTAGATTAATGAGCGGAGTAGAGGTGAACTTTTTAAAGGCACAGTAACAGGTCTTTGAGAGAATTCTTGCTGTTTCTCAGGTGTTAAAATACTTATGTTCAGCAGTGCAAGACAAATAAATTCTTTCAAAATCATACAATGTGATTTCCAGATTTTTTTTTTATTGGGAATGCACCTTCAATGTGAATTTCAGACCCATCCATGATTTCTAAGTAGGAGAACTTGCAAAATCGCAGGGTGTTCAAATACTCACTGTACAGTACATACAACAGGCCCAGTATGGTTTACGTATCTTGTGCTGACAACTATAGAGGTTCTGGGGCAAAATAATAAATGAAACCCCTGAGAACCCATTTTGGAAATGACTCCCCTCAAGGTATTTATTAACCGTGGAGTATGTATTTTGCAAAAATGAATGCACACATCAGATGTTACTCAGGATTACAAGAGCACCATGCACATTTTGAGGCCCAGTGTGTTGATTTAGACCACTTGTGCTAACAACTGTATTTTTTAAGCGTTCACCTGACGGGATAGATCTTGTGATATTTTGATAACAAAGGTAGTTACAAATGCAGCCATAGCAAATATGTTTATTTATTAATTTATTTCTTTATTTATTTTTACTTTTACACAATAAAAGCATTTTTTAAATAAAATCATGTTTTTGTGTCACCATTTTTCTGGTGATTATCTTGTGTGAGGGCTCGTTGTTTGGATGTCTTCATTGGTTCAATGTTTGGGGTACATAAGACTTTTTTATTGCTAGATATTATTGGGGTGTTGTGACAAAAAATGTCTGTTCTGGCATTGATATTATTTATTTCTTCCAGTGTTCATCCGATGGGGTAGATCATGTGATATTTTTAAAAGAGCTGATCATTACATAGGCAGCAATACCAAATATGTCTATTCTTTTAGTAGTATATGGCTTGATGGGGGGATAGGTTTTATTTTTACTTGAAACTTTTTTTTTACTGTATTTTTTTTCTTAATTTAGATTTTTTTTCTTAAATTTTGATTTTTGTACCACTATGGGACTTCAACTTTTGACAGTCTTATGGCTGGTACAAGGCAGTACAATAAATGCTGTATTTTACTCCATTGTAACTGTCAGTTTCACACTGACTGATGCCCATAAGACCCAACCTTGTGCAGGACCTCATAGGCTTCTGTAGCTGGCAGACCCACTTGCCTTTTTAAGGCTGGGTTCACACGGGTGTTGCGGGAAAATGTACGGGTGCGTTGCGGGAACACCCGTGATTTTTCCGCGTGAGTGCAAAACATTGTAATGCGTTTTGCACTCGCGTGAGAAAAATCGTGCATGTTTGGTACCCAAACCCGAACTTCTTCACAGAAGTTCGGGCTTGGGATCGATGTTCTGTAGATTGTATTATTTCCCCTTATAACATAGTTATAAGGGAAAATAATAGCATTCTGAATACAGAATGCATAGTAAACTAGCGCTGGAGGGGTTACATTTTTAAAAAAAATTTAACTCACCTTGGTCCACTTGATCGCATAGCCCGGCATCTCCTTCTGTCTCCTTTGCTGAACAGGACCTGTGGTGAGCATTAATTACAGGTAAAGGACCTTTGGTGATGTCACTCCAGTCATCACATGATTCATCACCATGGTAAAAGATCATGTGATGGATCATGAGATGACCGCAGTGACGTCACCACAGGTCCTTGACCTGTAATGAATGCTCACCACAGGTCCTGTTCAGTAAAGGAGACAGAAGGAGATGCCGGGCATCGCGATCAAGTGGACTAAGGTGAGTTAAATAAATGCATTTTTTTTTTTAACCCCTCCAGCGATGTTTTACTAAGCATTCTGTACTCAGAATGCTATTATTTTCCCTTATAACTATGTTATAAGGGGAAATAATACAATCTACAGAACACCTAACCCAAGCCCGAACTTCTGTGAAGAAGTTCGGGTTTGGGTACCAAACATGCGCGATTTTTCTCACGCGAGTGCAAAACGCATTACAATGTTTTGCACTCGCGCGGAAAAATCGCGGGTGTTCCCGTAACGCACCTGCACATTTTCCCGCAACGCCCATGTGAAAGAGGCCTTAGGCTGCGTTCACACGGGCGAGATTTCCGTGCGGGTGCAATGCGGTAGGTGAACGTATTGCACCCGCACTGAATCCCGACCCATTAATTTCTATGGGGCTGTTCACATGAGCGGTGATTTTCACGCATCACTTGTGCGTTGCGTGAAAATCACAGCATACTCTATATTCTGCATTTTTCACGCAACGCAGGCCCCATAGAAGTGAATGGGGTTGCGTGAAAATCGCAAGCATCCGCAAGCAAATGCGGATGCGGTACGATTTTCACGCACGGTTGATAGGAGACGATGGGGATGGAGACCCGATCATTATTATTTTCCCTTATAACATGGTTATAAGGGAAAATAATAGCATTCTGAATACAGAATGCATAGTAAAATAGCGCTGGAGGGGTTAAAAAAAATAATAATAATTTAACTCACCTTAATCCACTTGATCGCGATGCCGGCATCTCCTTCTGTCTCCTTTGCTGAACAGGACCTGTGGTGAGCATTCATTAAAGGTAAAGGACACTCCGGTCATCACATGATCCATCACATGATCTTTTACCATGGTGATGGATCATGTGATGGATCATGTGATGACGGGAGTGACGTCACCACAGGTCCTGTTCCTGTAATGAATGCTCACCACAGGTCCTGTTCAACAAAGGAGACAGACGAGAAGCCGGACTGCGCAATCAACTGGACTAAGGTGAGTTGAATTATTTTTTATTTTCTTTTAACCCCTCCAGCGCTATTTTACTATGCATTCTGTATTCAGAATGCTATTATTTCCCCTTATAACCATGTTATAAGGGAAAATAATACAATCTACAGAACACCGATCCCAAGCCCGAACTTCTGTGAAGAAGTTCGGGTTTGGGTACCAAACATACGGGATTTTTCTCACGCGAGTGCAAAATGCATTACAATGTTTTGCACTCACGTGGAAAAATCGCGGGTGTTCCCGCAACGCACCCGCACATTTTCCCGCAACGCCCGTGTGAACTCAGCCTTAGGCTCGATTCACACGTCCGCAATGTGTTTTGCGGATACACGGAGACACGTATCCGCAAAACACGGAAAGCGGCAATGTGTGTTCCGCATTTTGCGGACCGCACATTGCCGACATAATAGAATATGCCTGTTCTTGTCCGCAATTGCGGACAAGAATAGGACATGTTCTATTTTTTTGCGGAAACGGAAGCACGGATGCGGAAGTGCGGATCCGCAAATGTGGATGCGGACAGCACATTCCGTCCCCATAGAGAATGAATGGGTCCGCACCCTTTCCGCAAAATTGCGGAAAGGATGCGGACACATTTTGCGGACGTGTGAATGGAGCCTTAGGGTTCAGCTCAAAGCCAAACCAGTTAGTTGGTACAGTGGGTCCACACTCGATGATCTGAGTAGTAATAATCCCAGAAACATTGCAAAATAATTTGACGACCAAAACCTCCAATGGAAAAGCAGATTAAAAAGATGATCCTGAAAATCTTGAGACATTTGGCATTTGGTCAACTACTGTGAAGGTTCTTCTATTTAGACCGTTTAGACCATTTACACCTATAATAAATGTCATTAGACCTGCCTGAAAGATGTTCCCTGCCACAATACAAAGTCTCATCTGGCATTCTGAATACAGAATGCATAGTAAACTAGCGCTGGAGGGGTTAAAAAAATAAATAAATTATTTAACTCACCTTGGTCCACTTGATCGCATAGCCCGGCATCTCCTTCTGTCTCCTTTGCTGAACAGGACCTGTGGTGAGCATTAATTACAGGTAAAGGACCTTTGGTGATGTCACTCCAGTCATCACATGATTCATCACCATGGTAAAAGATCATGTGATGGATAATGTGATGACCGCAGTGACGTCACCACAGGTCCTTGACCTGTAATGAATGCTCACCACAGGTCCTGTTCAGTAAAGGAGACAGAAGGAGATGCCGGGCATCGCGATCAAGTGGACTAAGGTGAGTTAAATAAATGTATTTTTTTTTAACCCCTCCAGCGAAGTTTTACTAAGCATTCTGTACTCAGAATGCTATTATTTTCCCTTATAACTATGTTATAAGGGGAAATAATACAATCTACAGAACACCTAACCCAAGCCCGAACTTCTGTGAAGAAGTTCGGGTTTGGGTACCAAACATGCGCGATTTTTCTCACGCGAGTGCAAAACGCATTACAATGTTTTGCACTCGCGCGGAAAAATCGCGGGTGTTCCCGTAACGCACCTGCACATTTTCCCGCAACGCCCATGTGAAAGAGGCCTTAGGCTGCGTTCACACGGGCGAGATTTCCGTGCGGGTGCAATGCGGTAGGTGAACGTATTGCACCCGCACTGAATCCCGACCCATTAATTTCTATGGGGCTGTTCACATGAGCGGTGATTTTCACGCATCACTTGTGCGTTGCGTGAAAATCACAGCATACTCTATATTCTGCATTTTTCACGCAACGCAGGCCCCATAGAAGTGAATGGGGTTGCGTGAAAATCGCAAGCATCCGCAAGCAAGTGCGGATGCGGTGCGATTTTCACGCACGGTTGCTAGGAGACGATGGGGATGGAGACCCGATCATTATTATTTTCCCTTATAACATGGTTATAAGGGAAAATAATAGCATTCTGAATACAGAATGCATAGTAAAATAGCGCTGGAGGGGTTAAAAAAAATAATAATAATTTAACTCACCTTAATCCACTTGATCGCGATGCCGGCATCTCCTTCTGTCTCCTTTGCTGAACAGGACCTGTGGTGAGCATTCATTAAAGGTAAAGGACACTCCGGTCATCACATGATCCATCACATGATCTTTTACCATGGTGATGGATCATGTGATGGATCATGTGATGACGGGAGTGACGTCACCACAGGTCCTGTTCCTGTAATGAATGCTCACCACAGGTCCTGTTCAACAAAGGAGACAGATGAGAAGCCGGACTGCGCAATCAACTGGACTAAGGTGAGTTAAATTATTATTATTATTTTTTTAACCCCTCCAGCGCTATTTTACTATGCATTCTGTATTCAGAATGTTATTATTTCCCCTTATAACCATGTTATAAGGGAAAATAATACAATCTACAGAACACCGATCCCAAGCCCGAACTTCTGTGAAGAAGTTCGGGTTTGGGTACCAAACATACAGGATTTTTCTCACGCGAGTGCAAAATGCATTACAATGTTTTGCACTCACGCGGAAAAATCGCGGGTGTTCCCGCAACGCACCCGCACATTTTCCCGCAACGCCCGTGTGAACTCAGCCTTAGGGTTCAGCTCAAAGCCAAACCAGTTAGTTGGTACAGTGGGTCCACACTCGATGATCTGAGTAGTAATAGTCCCAGAAACATTGCAAAATAATTTGACAACCAAAACCTCCAATGGAAAAACAGATTAAAAAGATGATGAAGCACCAAAAAACAACTATATCATAAATATCTCGCATGGAGTTATTCGTATTATCACCTACACAGCTCAAAGAGCAACCACACAGAGAGTAATTCTAATTAATTATTCTTTATTAGATATCCAACATGATGGATGGTATATCAATTAAAAAACATATACAAAAGACAGTACATACTGGGAACAGATCGATGTTACAAAAATTGTATAAAAACAGAGTACGCTCCAAACCAATAAGGGACTAGTATCCCCCCGTATACAATGGCGCAGTGTCAGCTAGGTGGGGCGCATGTAGCAATAAAGGCATCCAGAGCATGCATACACCAACACTCCAGACATTTAAGGGAGTGTAAGCCTGGATGCCGCCCACAACCAGCGGAGACTGCAAAAGATAAAGGAGGAACAGAACACTAGTAAAGTGCAAGTGCAATAAATACCTACTGACCCTGGTCTGAAACAGCCGCCCGACGATCGTTTCGCAAAGTGCTTCCTCTTGGGGCCTACTGAACTACTCCATACTGGTCTCCTATATACTCCTGACATCTACATTCATCCAATCAACACACACCTACTCAGCTTTCCATGATTGATCAAATCAGTTACTCCTGGCCGTGGGGAACATGCCCAACCAATAGTCAGTCGTGTTCAGTCTCGTCATCAGTCACCTGATCGAATGGTATCGGCACCGCCCACCTCTCTCTCCAGATCATATTGCGGCACCGTTCGATCCTGCGCTAGAATACTGTTATACCTATCCTCACACTCTACCTCCGCATCGCTCCCCAAGGTTGCATAAATTAGATCCCCGGTGGTGCTCGGATGATCCATTGCCGTCACGCGATCCGCGTCATGACTCGGCTACGTCAGCCGATGGCGCCAGAGAGTGACGTCACCCTCTGTACTACCACTCTGTTTCCACGGCCAGCATGTTTCCTAGCAACCGA
This sequence comes from Bufo bufo, assembly GCF_905171765.1. Classification (NCBI taxonomy): domain Eukaryota; kingdom Metazoa; phylum Chordata; class Amphibia; order Anura; family Bufonidae; genus Bufo; species Bufo bufo. The sequence continues at coordinate 37,150,516 of NC_053392.1, read as the reverse complement.
ATCACGAGGCGGGTCACATGATCGGACCAGCGGCATCTCAAAACTGCAATGTTATTGTTTGCAGATAGAGACCAAGGTCCACATCATATGGTATGTTGTCAACACTCTCTATCATATCTGCAGACAATTGGATATAATAATGATGATATAAACAAGAATAACTATAGTTGAATACATATAATTATCGGAGATTGGACATTCTACATCAACATAGAATTGGAGTAATTATCTCCAAGTGATAAAAGTGACCCGTGCACATGCAAATTAATAATCTACCTACATTGTACAATAAAATAACATACATTCATTATAATATAATTGCTACAATATCCCACATGATAGATAAACACAATAAAGGACAGAATAAAAACTAACTCAAGTGCTACAATGTGATTTACATCATCTTGATTCCACATCGTGTAAATTGCATCATATTGATGATACATAAAAACCAGTGTATATACATTTTATATATATTTATACATTTTTGAGGGTCAGGTGTTTGTCTACCATCGTCAAATATTCAACATATAGGTATCCAAGCACCCGGACCATTAGGTTGGTATATCGGATCCAGTTGATACTCTACAGAACCCTCCCTCCAATAGCAACCCATAGGCCAGATGTGTTCCAATACCATCAATGAATAAAAGTGCCAGTGCAAGTGTTTAAATAAAAAAGTGAAAGACAGAGGGAGTGTTTAGAAAAGTGCCAGTGCTATAAGAGAGAATTATATTGATGGTATCAAAACCCAGCTCACCTATTCATATTTCATCACTATAGTCATATAAGAAACCCAAAACAACATGTACACCATTCCAGGCACCCCCCGCTCACTTCTCCACCTCTGTGTATAGGCACAGAAGCACAGAGTATATCCCCGGGGGCCTCCATCAATAGGAAAGTCCAGACCACCTTAGTCTTCTCCGCATCTTTTTTCTCTTTTTTTCTTTTTTTATCTTTTTCTTCCCTTTTGTTGTCTCTTTTTTCTCTCTTTTTTTCTTTTTTCATTTCTCTCTCACACATTGCAGTTTTGAGATGCCGCTGGTCCGATCATGTGACCCGCCTCGTGACTCGGTTGCTAGGAAACATGCTGGCCGTGGAAACAGAGTGGTAGTACAGAGGGTGACGTCACTCTCTGGCGCCATCGGCTGACGTAGCCGAGTCATGACGCGGATCGCGTGACGGCAATGGATCATCCGAGCACCACCGGGGATCTAATTTATGCAACCTTGGGGAGCGATGCGGAGGTAGAGTGTGAGGATAGGTATAACAGTATTCTAGCGCAGGATCGAACGGTGCCGCAATATGATCTGGAGAGAGAGGTGGGCGGTGCCGATACCATTCGATCAGGTGACTGATGACGAGACTGAACACGACTGACTATTGGTTGGGCATGTTCCCCACGGCCAGGAGTAACTGATTTGATCAATCATGGAAAGCTGAGTAGGTGTGTGTTGATTGGATGAATGTAGATGTCAGGAGTATATAGGAGACCAGTATGGAGTAGTTCAGTAGGCCCCAAGAGGAAGCACTTTGCGAAACGATCGTCGGGCGGCTGTTTCAGACCAGGGTCAGTAGGTATTTATTGCACTTGCACTTTACTAGTGTTCTGTTCCTCCTTTATCTTTTGCAGTCTCCGCTGGTTGTGGGCGGCATCCAGGCTTACACTCCCTTAAATGTCTGGAGTGTTGGTGTATGCATGCTCTGGATGCCTTTATTGCTACATGCGCCCCACCTAGCTGACACTGCGCCATTGTATACGGGGGGATACTAGTCCCTTATTGGTTTGGAGCGTACTCTGTTTTTATACAATTTTTGTAACATCGATCTGTTCCCAGTATGTACTGTCTTTTGTATATGTTTTTTAATTGATATACCATCCATCATGTTGGATATCTAATAAAGAATAATTAATTAGAATTACTCTCTGTGTGGTTGCTCTTTGAGCTGTGTAGGTGATAATTAAAAAGATGATCCTGAAAATCTCGAGACATTTGGCATTTGGTCAACTACTGTGAAGGTTCTTCTATTTAGACCGTTTAGACCATTTACACCTATAATAAATGTCATTAGACCTGCCTGAAAGATGTTCCCTGCCACAATACAAAGTCTCAGGCATCCCATACTGGCTACAGCTGATACAGAATGTTTCTGATTTGAATGATTTCCTCTCAATGTCTCAGGCAGCTGAAAATGCAAATATGTCTCGAAATTGCAAATTTTCAGACAAATTAGGAAGAACGTCTCGCTCTAGAGATGCTACAGAAATTTGCACAGTACATGAAAGTGAACTGCAGATGTGTCCAACTTACCACATTTGTTTAAGGACTCAAATAGCTCATAAAAAAAAATATATATACAATATCATATTGGGCCACACCTAGACACGTATAGCAAAGACCACCTGTGACAGAGAACGAGTCATGATTTTTAAAATGATGGTCATGATGGTCATATTACTTTATTATAAATATATTCCCAAATACCTTTTTATTAGTTATAATGACTCATGAGGAGACATGAATAGAGATGGCCTTGCGGTTCACCCGGTGGTCGTTTCGCGGCGAACTTTGCTCTTTCGCGATTCGCCAAACATGCGAACATATGGCGATATTCGCAATCGCCATATTTTTTTGCATAGTGCCAAACTTTGACCCATGACACATCCATCAGGTGGTACAGGACAGCCAATTGAGACGTTTCAGCACATGGACACACCCCCAACCCTATAACAGAACCCGATCTGGCAGCCATTTTACATTATGTGTTTTGCCAGTGTAGGGAGAGGTTGCATTTTGGAGCAGGGACAGTTAGGGACACCAATTGCTAGCTAATAGGGCCACAAAAGTCCTTTTAAGGACTGGTATAGGTGTGCTATCAATAGGTGTGACATACAGAGGGGTGTGATATACTTATAATATACTTTCTAACATAGAAATTATATTATAGTGCAATTGTATTGTGCGGCAGTTGTGTGCGGTTCTGCTGAGATACCGCAGCTTGATAGAGGGACAAAGGCTATTGGAATAACTAATTGCAACTGGTGTGATATACCTATAATATAATTTCTATATGGTGCATTTGTATTGTGCAGCAGTTGTGTGCGGTTCTGCTGAGATACCGCAGCTATGCAGAGGAACAAACGCTATTGGAGTAACTAATTGCAACGGGTGTGATATACCTGTTGCCCCCAAAAAAACTGCTTGAGGGCTGCGATACACCTGCTTCCACAAAATACTGATTGAGGGGTTCCATATACCTGTTTCCGACAAATAATGATTGAGGGGTGCTATATACCTGTTTTCGCCAAATACTGATTGAGGGGTGCAATACACCTTCTTCCACAAATACTGCTCTTCTCTACGGACTTAAGCAGACGGTCATTTAGAAAATGACAGGCAGAGGAAGAGGCAGACGGTTCCGCAGGTATAGTAGGGGTCGGGCAGGTGCATCAGTGTGAAGTTGGAGAAGGCACATGCGATAACTTCAAAGGGCGCACCAGAGTTGGTTGAGTATCTCACTCAGCCTTCCGCTTCTGCACCCTCCTCATCCTCTGTATCTGCACCCTCCTCACTCTCTGCTGTGTGCACCCCCAAAGACACCACCACAACCACCATAGCCCCTTCACTCAAGTCAGAGGAATTATTTTCCCATCCATTCCCAGACCTTGCCGATGAGCAGCCATTCTTGGCATCGGATGAGGAAGAGGAGGTAGCAACGGCTGCCACCCAGCGGTCTGACGACAGCACCCAGATCAGTCCAAGGAGGGTGGTCCCCGCTGTTGCTGCCTACTCGGAGATCTGTAATGTCAGTGATGGTGAAGGTGACGATGATGATGTGTCGAGGGACATCACGTGGGTACCCACAAGAGAGGAAGAGGAGTTCAGAGGGAGAGTTGGAGCAGCAGATAGGGAGGAGAAGCAGGCAGAACTCGCAGTGCACAGGAGGCAAAAAGCAGACTGCAAATGTATTTGGAGCGAGCCATCCACCATGCACGGTCACATCTTGTGCTCCCAGGACACCGGCAAAAGGCTCCGCAGTGTGGGCTTTTTTTTTGCGTGTCAGCTGCTGATAATAGTGTTGCCATCTGCAGCCTGTGCTGTCAACGCATAAGTCACGGTAAGCACAACACTCACCTAGGGACGACCACCTTAAGAAGGCACCTGGCCTCCCGTCACCGAGCCCAGTGGGAGCAACAGCATAAGAACCCACAAAGCCACTCTACCGTGCTCCACGTCCTGCCTCTTCTCCTTCTACTTTATCCTCCTATTTGTCCTCCACTCCACCTTCCACCGTGTCATCGTCGCATTCATCTGGCACAAGGAAGGCTTCCGTGGCCCAAATGTTGGAGCATACAAAAATGATGACGCTGGATAATCCTCTTGCCCAACGGCTGACCCCTGGCTTGTCGGAACTGTTAGCCCGCCAACTACTGCCATATAAATTGGTGGACTCTGAGGCCTTTAGAAAATTTGTGGCCACTGGTACACCGCAATGGAAGGTCCCCAGAAGGAAATATTTCTCCCAGAAGGGCATCCCTGAACTATATGGCCACATTCAGCGGCAAGTTAATATATCTCTTGCACACAGTGCCGGTGACAAAATACATCTGACCACAGACATGTGGTCTAGCAAACACAGGCAGGGAAGGTACTGTACATAACTTTTACTGCCCACTTGGTGAACCTTCTGACGGCCGTCAAGTGTGTTACTTGTGGAACCCGTGTGGATTTGGTGTTACTGCCACGGATTGCATGCAGGCCTGCCTCTTCTTCTCCTCCTCCTACTCCATCCTCCCTCTCATCCTCAGCTGACTCTTCCTTTTCCACTGCTACCGCCTCTTCCGCTGCACCCCCCAAGCTCCCCAGAACCTATTCGATGTGCCAGGTGAGACGTTGTTATGCTGTGCTGCGGCTGTTGTGCCTGGAAGCCAAGAGCCACACCGGTCCTGCACTCCTTTCCGCTCTGCAGTCACAGGTTAATCAGTGGCTAACCCCGCTCAATTTGACAGTTGGTAAAGTGGTGTGCGACAACTGTGTCAATCTGCTAAGCGCGCTGAAACATGGCAAAATGACACACGTCCCGTGCATGGCACACGTCCTGAAATTAGTCGTGCAGCGATTCGTTGCCAAATGCCCCGGGGTCCAGGACGTCTTGCAGCAGGCCAGGAAAATCTCTGGCCATTTTAGAAGATCTTACACAGCCATGGCTCGCCTTACAGACGTTCAGCGGCGACACAACTTGCCCGTCAGACGTCTTATTTGTGACTGCCCGATGGGCTGGAACTCCACCTTGTATATGCTTGATAGGCTGCTCCAGCAGAAACGTGCCGTTAATGACTACCTGTACGAACTCTGCAGCAGGACAGGTTCTGGGGAGATTGTTTTTTTTTTAACCTTGCCAGTGGCTGCTCATGCATGATGCATGCAGACTTCTGCGGCCATTTGATGAGATCACTAAACTGGTCAGTCACAGCCAGGGCACCATCAGTGACATTGTACCTTACACCTTCTTTCTGGAGCGTGCATTGCATCGTGTCATTGATCAAGCCGTCGAGGAGCAGGAGCTGGAAGATGAGTAAGTCGCAATGCTGAATGAATTCCCAGGGGGGCTACTCCATCTGAGACAAGTCAGCAGGAGTCTGAAAAGGAGTCAGAAGAGGATGGTGGCTGGGGGGAGGAGGAGGAGGAGGAGCAAGAAGAGCAGGCTTTAAACTTTTTGGGGATCCCTGGTGTTGTCCATGGCTGGGTGGAGGAGACCAAGGACGACATTCTCCTGGGCGATGAGCAAGAGCTAGGGCGCTCCACCACTTCCAATTTAGTGCAAATGGGGGCCTTCATGCTCCAGTGTTTGAAGAGGGACCCCCGTATAAAAAGCATAAAGGTCAAGGACCTGTACTGGGTGGCAACGTACTTAGACCCCCGATACAAACACTAAATGGCGGACATGTTACCAGCATCACAGAGGGCTGTCAGAATCCATCACTTCCAGGCCTTTCTGCTAGAGAGGCTGCATTCTGCTGTTGCGGGCACTGGCAGAGGAATTTCCACTCACAGAGAAACAGTTCCGAGTACCAATCCTACTGCGCCTGCAAAAAGAGGGTGGTTTGAATATGTGGTGGTCACTTTGGATACAAGATCATTCTTGCAGCCAACCCATCGACAGCCACCCTCCAGATCCAGCCACAGGGAACGCCTAGACCAACAGGTGTCCGACTACATCGGGTTAATGGCTGATGTGGACGCTCTAAGAAGCGAGGAACCCCTGGACTACTGAGTGTGCAGGCTTGACCTGTGGCCAGAGCTGGCACAATTTGCCATGGAACTCTTAGCTTGCCCCTCGTCGAGTGTCCTGTCCAAAAGGACATTCAGCACAGCAGGGGGGATCGTGACCGATAAGTGCACTCGCCTAGCTCACAACACTGTGGACTACCACACATTTTTAAAAATGAATGAGGCAAGGATCTCGGAGGAATTTAACACCTGTGATAACCACGTGTAATTGAATTTCCTCATGCCAGCCAAAACATATCCGCAACCACCCAGAACAAAGATTAGTCCTTGCCTTATGTATATACAGCGGCATAAAAAGCCTTTTATGTCAGGTGAATGCCTAATTTTTGGGGCCTGTACTGGCCGACAGTTACATTTTTATCCTGTAACCGAAGTTGAGTCCAAAGTTCTTTGCTGTCAGGTGAATGCCTATTGCCTAATTTTTGGGGCCTGTACTGGCCGACAGTTACATTTTTATCCTGTAACCGAAGTTGAGTCCAAAGTTCTTTGCTGTCAGGTGAATGCCTATTGCCTAATTTTTGGGGCCTGTACTGGCCGAAAGTTAAATTTTTTATCTCTAGCCACATAATCACACCCTTGTCTCACTCCTCTGCCTCTCATTATGGTGGCGTATATGAACCGCATTCACCTTAATGACCTTCTAATGTCACAGGGTCATGTGACTGTGCCCCCCACCCCGTACTGTGCCCCCTTATACCCGGCTTTGTGCCCTCTTACCACACCATGTGCAGTGGCGGTGTTATCCGGTCACTGTACAGAGGTGTTATCCGGTCAATGTATGGAAGTGGTATCCAATAACTCAATGGCCATAACTGTATCCCTTTGCCTGCCCATGCCATCCTTTTTTAGACCTGGCATGAGCGGGAAAAATATGCAGATTGCGGTGCTAAGGACCTTTGCGCCACAGTCTGTGTCAGAAATACGCCTAACATAGTGTCACGACCATGGTCATGGTCATGACTCCTCAACCGCAGGCCGCTCACCTGCGGTCTCGTTTGGTTGTTTCAACCACAGGTGAGGGCCACTTGTTTGTTGCCTCACTTGTGGTTGCCGTTGGCAACATGTTCTTTTGATTGTACTTGGCAGTATAGCAGCCTGAGCTGTTGCTAGGCAGCTTGCTGTCAAGTGCATGCGGTTACACCTGGTTAGGTGTGTTTGTTTATATATGCACTTTGTGTGTCATTTGTGCACAAGCTTTACTTATGTGTGCATGTCCCCTTTAAGTGGCTGTCTTCCCTTCCCTGGTGTGTGAAGGGTTAAATCCCTTCCTAGTATGTGAGCACTGGGTGTGTCTGTGTGGGTGTGGCTACTTGGGCCTATATAGCTTCTGCTGTGATTCAGAAGTCTGAGGGGTACTTCAGCTATTTAAGCTGGAGTCATCCTCCCGTGTATATTCCATCTGCCAGTGAGGGCCACCCTTGTGGTCATAGACTTATGTTAGACTTTATTGTTCTTATTTTATTATATGTCTACTGGTGTCTTTATGTTTATTGCAGCGTGTGGTCCAGGGTTCCTGTGTGATTGTGTGGTGTGTGCTGTGTCCGTTTATCTTATTGTGGACAGCAGCACCTGTGCACGGGTTCCTGGCTGTTCTGTCTGTGGCAGGTAGTTGTGGTATTTGTTGCACTACCTGCCATTGCCATATGCTGTATTTGTTTCCCTTACCGTTGCAGCTTGGCCAGTGAGACTCCGGTTCCTCCGTGCCTACGAGGAACAGGTCGTCTTACCCTGCTCCTTCTTCCAGGGCAATCCTGAGGGCTAGCAGGGATCATAGATTCCAGTGTATGAGCCCTCCCACCATCAGGGTTGGCTCATATGGTTAGGAGTCAGGGTCAGAATTAGGGATGTGATAGGAGGTGACCTGCTCCCTGATTCCGGTCCTGGACTAGCAGCTATATTTCGCATTGACACTGCACGGCTGAGGGTTTTCCCCATCCTCAGCCGTGACACATAGACTTATTTCTATATAATAAATGACCACCTAATTGTATTATTATTTGGGTATAGGGCTAATAATTTTATATTATATACACTCCACTAAAGAATTATTAGGAACATCTGTTCTATTTCTCATTAATGCAATTATCTAGTCAACCAATCACATGGCAGCTGCTTCAATGCATTTAGGGGTGTGGTCCTGGTCAAGACAATCTCCTGAACTCCAAACTGAATGTCAGAATGGGAAAGAAAGGTGATTTAAGCAATTTTGAGCGTGGCATGGTTGTTGGTGCCAGACGGGCCGGTCTGAGTATTTTACATCTCATCTGCTCAGTTACTGGGATTTTCACGCACAACCGTTTCTAGGGTTTACAAAGAATGGTGTGAAAAGGGAAAAACATCCAGTATGCGGCAGTCCTGTGGGTGAAAATGCCTTGTGGATGCTAGAGGTCAGAGGAGAATGGGCCGACTGATTCAAGCTGAGCACCGTTGACTGAAATGACCACTAGTTACAACCGAGGATTGCAGCAAAGCATTTGTGAAGCCACAACACGCACAACCTTGAGGCGGATGGGCTACAACAGCAGAAGACCCCACCGGGTACCACTCATCTTCACTACAAATAGGAAAAAGAGGCTACAATTTGCACGAGTTCACCAAAATTGGACTGTTGAAGACTGCAAAAATGTTGCCTGGTCTGATGAGTCTCGATTTCTGTTGAGACATTCAAAGGGTAGAGTCCGAATTTGGCGTAAACAGAATGAGAACATGTATCCATCCTCTGATGGCTACTTCCAGCAGGATAATGCACCATGTCACAAAGCTCGAATCATTTCAAATTGGTTTCTTGAACATGACAATGAGGTCACTGTACTAAAATGGCCCCCACAGTCACCAGATCTCAACCCAATAGAGCATCTTTGGGATGTGGTGGAATGGGAGCTTCGTGCCCTGGATGTGCATCCCTCAAATCTCCATAAACTGCAAGATGCTATCCTATCAATATGGGCCAACATTTCTAAAGAATGCTATCAGCACCTTGTGGAATCAATGCCACGTAGAATTAAGGCAGTTCTGAAGGCAAAAGGGGGTCCAACACCGTATTAGTATGGTGTTCCTAATAATTCTTTAGGTGAGTGTATATTCTAGTGTATTATACTGTGCCCTGTATTTCCCAGTAGAAAATGATCCTTGGGAAACACAGTCCTCATCCCTGACCACCAGGACTAGGTAGCGCTCTGTCAGGACATGGCGGCCTACCCTCTCCGCCACGCTGCTCCGCTGTGTACTGATGCTTATTCTGACACTAGGGCTGGGTTCACATCCTATTTTTGCCATCCATTTAATGCATAGCAAAAATTTATGTGTTAACAGATGCCTCAGACTGATGCCGTAAAGTGGCGTCCATTTACCATACAGTTCGATGGTAGAAAAATAATTTACATTAACGTATGCATTTTTTTTATGGACTCTGCAGGATACAAAAATGTGGAGTGCTGCACACTTGTATACATCAAACCGAAAGGAAATACAATTTTTCTAGGCTCCAGCAGGGCCCATTTTTGAGAGTTTCCCTTTAAGACACATAAAAATGGCCCCTGATTAAAATACATATTTTTTGTGGAAATTTTTGCCAATGATCCCCCTCTGGTATACCACTGTCCATGTTGTGGGATGTGGGACTATTTGTGTACTATTTGTGTACTTCTAGTAAGTGTTTGCTGGCTGCAAATATGACCTGAAGGTTTTTCAGCTTCGCCTGCCATTAAAGTAAATGGGGCCCACCCCGAACACGCGGTACGCGAACATTTGATCGCCGAACGTGCGTTTGCGAATCACCCTGGCTGATGTTCGTCCATCACTAGACATGAAGTACTAAGAGGAGGTGGGATATGGCTGATGAGCAGCAGCACTTGTATGCAGTCTCCATTACCACAGTCTGTCCTGTCTGTACTTCATGTCTCCTCATGAACTCCATGCCTACAGAGATTCAGCTGAAGATCTTATCAGCTGTATTCAGGATCATGATTAGAGATGAGCGAATTATTGAAAAGTTCGATTCAGCTGATTCACCAAATTTTACAAAACAAATTGCTTTGTCACAAAGCACATTTTTTTGTAAGTAGCGGGTGCAATGACAGGAAGCTGCGATAGCGCCGCCCCCATCCTTGTACCGCTCAGATGCCGCGTTCATACATGATTGCGGCATATGAGTTTAAAAACTGTGTAAAATTAACTTTAAATTTTTTTTAATCAAAATTACCGCTCGCGATGGGCAGGCCGCCGCCATCTTGATTGAAGATCTGGCATGAAATCTAAAGCGGCACGGGATGACGTCACCACGCACAAAATTTCGGCCGAGATCTTGAATCAAGATGGCGGCTGGCGGCCCATTGCAAGCAAATGAAGGAAGTAAGTATAAATTTTTAGTTTTTTACACTACTTCAGGTTAAACCGATTCCTTACCACTAAGCGCAAGGAAATTCAGCTTCGAGCCAAATCAAATTCATCCTGAAATTCGGATCAAATTCCACTTCTTGGGATTTGATTTGTTTATCTCTAATCATAACTCCTGATGGGCAGAGCAGAGAGGAGGATGAGGCAGATGTTTGGCTCTGTGTTGCGAAGTAACTTGTCCTCCTATGTGATTAGGACAGGTTTTGTGTGTACTAATAGGATGGCAGCCATTTTATTTCTACTAATGATTGCTCCCTAGACAAAATGAGCCATTCTAACTAAAGAAAGGTATTTGTGAATATATTTATATAATTGTAATATTCAATTATTTTCATTTTCTTAATTCCCGGAGAACCCCTTTAAGTGAATACTAAAAGGGAGTTGGGGAACAGTTAACCTAAATATAATAATCAGTGTTAGGCAGCTGTTGCTAAGGCAAACAAAATCATGGACTACATCAAAGAAAGGCCCAGATACACAACAAGAACATAGTTTTGCCTCCATCCAAATCAGTAGTTAGACCACACATGGAATATTGAGTACAATTTATTGAGAATGACACAGCTGAACTGGGTGAAGAGTTTGGTAATAAAAGTAATTAATGGAATTGGCAGATTGCAGAAAATAGCATTTATTTGGTATGTAAAAGATAGATTGGGGTCCATATAATCATGAAGTAGTCAGTAGTATCAGAGTCAGTGAGTAGAGATAAGCGAAGTTATGACTGCTTCCCCGAATTTCACAAAGAAATCTGATTAGTGACTAATTACTTCGTCACGAAGTGCGTTGCTTTGTATTTAGCCGGTGCAATGACAGGAATGACATTGTGCCACCCCTCCCCACCCCCTGTCATTGAACCCATCAGATGCCACGTTCATCACTGACTCATCATTAAGAGATTGTCTCCATTCCATCGCTCTTCTCATGTTCAGAATATCTTCTGTTCAACAAACAGTTGACTCCAATCTGGAAAATTTGAGAAAATTGAATTCTTAGCTTTGTTGTGGCCCAGATCACATATATGGAATGCAGATTGGAAACGACATTCCAGATTACGTCAACCCATTGAAAGTCAGTTCTATAAAATATTTATGTTAGACGGATGACACTGCATAACAGGCAGCAAAGGAAAGAGAAGGCTGTGACATTTGTAGTCCTAAAATAAGCCACCAAATGCTTCGAAAGATTTCTTTTGGATCTCATTCTACAGAAGGGAAATGTCGAAAGAAGGGAAATGGTGATTATCACAACATAGAAGAGCAAATCCAAAACATGCACCAACGGCTCAATGGGGTTCTCCAATGTTTCATTCTAAGATGACTTTTTGGGAATTCCAAACAGAACGAAAAAGAGACGCATGGAGGAATAACCAAGGGAAATCAACACAGTGGCCGTAATCAGCTGGATGGAGCTGGATGATATCAACCTTTTAAGATATATGATTATGGGATTGTGAAAGTCACAAATTTTCAAGCAGAAGACCACGGAGAGTAGGTTAAATAACCAGATGTTGGCGTACATGGAGGAGCCTCTAATCATTGCACTGCTTACGTCATAGATATTTCTTTGCCGAAAAAGTTCTAAGTTCTAAGTCCACCAGACTAATAAACTGATATGTCAATTTGGAGACAGAGAGAGAGGCGATGATGTGGTCAGCAGTAGTCACATGGGTCTTCTCTTCAGCCAGGCAGTGACATTAACCACTATGATAAATGAATGTATTATGAGGCCAATAGCACAGAGCAAACCTTCTGTAACAATGTAGCCAAGCGACACAATGTCATAGCCCCCCTCCATACAAGCGGCGGTGTCTCCAGTACTGCAAGTGAACTACTGCTGACATATGTACATTCCAATAGACGATTCAAATAATAATGCAAAAAGAAGAAGTTACAAAATGCGAAACAAATCAGGTCACAATGAAATTTGACTAAATGTTACCTTGTGGATTTTATTTAAAGCAGGTTTACAGCTCAGATGACGGACTATTTACTCCTCTGTACAATGCAAAGGATAATGCAAAAACTGCGGCCGTGAAAGGAAACATTTAGTATAAATATGGAATAAGTGATGAAATTTAGAGGGTCTAAAGATGAATAAAACTGAAAATAACTATGTGAAAAGTGATTTACTTTTAACCCCTCGGGACCCTGCCATTGTTCACCTTAAGGACCAGGCCATTTTTTGCAAATCTTACATTTTGTATGTTGTGATAAATTTAAAAAGCTTTTATTATCCAGGCCATTCTGAGATTGTTTTCTCGTCACATATTGTACTTCATGACACTGGTAAAATTGGGTCAAAAATGTATTTTTATTTACAAAAAAATTCCACATTTACCAAAAATGTCAATTTCTCTACTTTTATAATAGATAGTAATACCTCCAAAAATAGTTATTACTTTACATTCCCCATATGTCTACTTCATGTTTGGATCAATTTGTGAATGTCTTTTATTTTTTGGGGACGTTAGAAGGCTTAGAAGTTTAGAAGCAAATCTTAAAATTTTTCTGAAATTTTCCAAAACCCACTTTTTAAGGACCAGTTCAGGTCTGAAGTCACTTTGTGAGGCTTACATAATAGAAACCACCCAGAAATGACCCCTATGTTTTGCTGGACAGTTTTTTGGACCCCATGTCCCATTTGAAGCCCCCCTGATGCACGCCTAGAGTAGAAGCTCCAAAAAAGTGACTCCATTTTGGAAACTACAGGATAAGGTGGCAGTTTTGTTGGTACTATTTTAGGACACATATGATTTTTGGTTCCTCTATATTACACTTTTTGTGAGGCAAGGTATCAAAAAATAGCTGTTTTGGCACTGTTTTTATACCTAATACCTAATTTGTCTACTTTTCTTTTCTTTTTTTTCTTTTTTTCAATTTTTTTACTTTATTTTGGGAAAGGGACGCTTTTTTTTACTTAAAACTTTTAATTTTTTTTGTAAAACTTTATTTTTTAACTTTTTTTACACTTTTTTTTTTTGTCCCACTCTGGGACTTCAACTTGTGGGGGTCTGATCCCTTTTACAATGCATCACAATACTTCTGTATTGTTATGCATTGGCTGTAATACACTTACAGCCTGTTTGCCTGTGAGATCCAGGGGGCTGGATCTCACAGGCTCTCCCGGAAGGCAGCCATGATGCCTAAGGAAGGCATCGGGCTGCCTTCCCTGCCATCGGGTCCCCATCACAGCAGCACGAGGACCCGATGGAAACTCAACCGCAAGTACATCGCAGGTGCCACTGTCAGCGCTGAACGTGGCACATCAAGGGTTAATGCGCCGGCATCGGTGACTGCCGAACCCCTGCCGCGGATCGGGCGGGCGAATCTCCTGCACCTACCCGATCACAGCGCCATACATGTACAGCGCTGGTCCTTAAATCATGGATATCTGCGCCGTACATGTACGCCGTGGGTCCTCTACGGGTTAAACTGTAACTGCCATTCTATTTTTTTTATTTGTGTAATGTATAGGGGTCGTGATACTGACCATTTTTGTAATATACTTTAATTACTGAAATTGTACATTTCTATTAGAAAAATAGCTGAAAGTGACCCATTTTGAGCCTTAGCAACGCTCCTCTGTATTCTGTTTACATAACAGTCATTTTTAGCAAGCCTCCACTGTTATGTAAACAGAAGTCAGAGGAGCGTTGCAAAGGCTCAAAATAGGCCACTTTACAGCTATTTTTCTAATAGAAATGTACGAATATCAGTAATTAAAGTATATTACAAAAATGGTCGGTATCACTGCCCCTATACATTACACAAATAAATTTTAAAAATGAATTACACTTTAAATTGTAATAATATAATTAAAAGGATATTCCAGCTCTCTCTCTCTCTCAATATATATATATTGTGAGGATTTGCTCTGGTAGGCAGAGTAAGCGGACGCAGTAAAGAGGCAAAAGAAGTTCGTAAATCAAAATGTTAATTGGCACAATGAAAAGTCCATAGAACAGACACGTCACCTTGGTAGCTGTTTTATCCCCAGCAGTCCACAGCAGGCTTTAGGGACCTGTTTCCCAGCATGCAGCCCTCATGCGGCTCTCAACCTTCCAGCACAGCACCATGCTTCAGATCCTAAAACAGAGATTCAGCTGCTGAGCCCAGCTGCCTATTTAAAGGACAGTCAGGTGCTGCCAAAACCCGGACCAGCACTTAAACTCAAGTCCGGTATTTGATCTCACCTGGCTTGAAATCAGCCCAGCTGCCCATGTTGGGAGGAAAATACCTGCCTTCCCAAACAAAACCTCTTGCTATGTCACATACCCCACCCCTTCTTTTGTTCAACCCTGATGGGGTGAACACACGCTAGACAGTGTACCCGGGACAGGGCATCCGCGTTTCCCTGTAACCGGCCTGCCCTGTGTTCTACTGTAAACTTTAAGTTTTGCAAGTTAGCCTAGCTCTGGGTCCCACCAACCAGCCAGGATTTTAATTAGCCTAGTATTTAGTAGTAGGGGTTAAATTAGCCTATCATGCTCTCAGTTGGAGTTCCTGTGAGCTTCAGAGCAGGTGAGCTTTGACAACTGTTCACATGGTGCAGTGCTGCATGGGGGCCGCTGTGCTGTTTTCCTGGCTGGTTGGTGGGACCCAGAGCTAGGTTGGGCATGGTCAGGCAGCAGGGGTTCTGTTTGGCCACTGGGTCCCGCCGCTGGCTGGGATGGCGCTACAGCGCTGGCGGTCGCGGTGTAGCGCCGCGCCAATTTTAGGTTAGGACCCACTCATAGAGGCAACCTTGGCGTGGTAAATAGGCTTATTGCCTTTTGATCAAAATGTACACAAATGCCTCATTTAGCATGTAGCATGGAGGTAGTACACATGCGCTATTCAGTGCTGTCTCCTGCAGGAATGCAGGGATGAGAACATAGCATTAGCAGTGGATGTGCGATTCATTTCTTCTTCTCTCTCATTATTTTAAGTTTTGCAAGGACAAGAACCATCTGGTGACCCGAGCATTCCTCTCTTTGGCCTGGCTCATCCACTTGAGAGGGGAGTGATCGATCACCAGACAGAACTTTCTCCCCAACAGATAATAGCACACACTCTCTCTCCACTATACTATACTGGTTCTTGGCTGGAGTGAGCTTAAGGCTGAGGAAGACAATAGTATGCTCCTCCCCGTTGACTTCCTGAGACAGTACAGCACCGAGGCGTACTTTGGAGGCATCAGTCTGTACTATAAACTCCCTTTTGAAGTCGGGCGTCACCAAAACCGGGGACCCACACAGGACCGACTTCAAAACGGAGAAAGCCTCTTCCGGCTGGTCATTCCAGCGGACCATCACTGACTTCCGTCCCTTCAAGAGCCCTGTCAATGGAGCTGCTAAAGTGGCAAAATGGGGAACGAACCTCATATAATAGCCCACCATTCCCAGGAACGACTTTACTTGCCTAGAGGTGACAGGTCGGGGCCAATTCCTTATTGCCTCTATTTTGTTTACTTGCGGTTTGATGACTCTGCACCCAATGACATACCCTAGGTATTTGGTCTCCTCTAACCCTATCACACATTTTTTGGGGTTAGCTGTTAGACCAGCCTTTCGAAGGGAGTCCACTACGGCCTGTACTTTGGGCAGGTGACTTTCACAGTCGGTATTGTGAATGACAATATCATCCAGGTAAGCCGAGGCGTACCGCCGATGTGGACGAAGCACAACGTCCATTAGATGTTGAAAAGTGGCAGGGGCGCCATGGAGACCGAAGGGTAACACCTTATATTGGTACAGCCCCCTGGTGTAATGAAGGCAGTTTTCTATTTTGCAGCCTCTGTACCTGCCAGTACCCTTTGATGAGGTCCATAACAGAAAAATACCGGGCTTGGCCTAACCTTTCATTAAGCTCATCCACCCGAGGCAGGGGATACGCATCGAATTTAGATATTTTGTTAAGCTTATGAAAATCATTACAAAGTCGTAACGTCCCGTCCGGCTTGGGTATTAAGACTATAGGACTGGCCCACTCACTTTTAGACTCCTCGATGATGTCTAGGCGCAGCATGAGCTGCACTTCCTCCGAGATGGCTTGTCACGGAGCCTCGGGTACACGGTATGGCTTTAACCCGACTTTTGCCTGTGGCTCAGTGACAATGTCATGCTGGATTGCGGAAGTGCGTCCAGGGAGGTCTGAGAACACATCCATGTTCTGACTAATGAACTCCCTGGTCTCCTGAGCCTGTTTAGAGGAGAGGCTATCAGCAATTTTTACTGTGGCAACCGCTTCCCTTGCATCAGACATAGGAGCCAGAACCTCTTCCCCTAGAAAACCTGGCCGCAGGCAATCTTCAGTACAGGTCTCCCTATCTGGTCTTCCCCCTGAGCCAGGCCACTTTGCTAGGGTTACCCCTGTCTCATGGGTATCAGTCACTCTCGTAGCAGGCCACAGTGCCGGGAAGCCCGGGAAGTCTCTTCCTATTATAAGTTCGTAGTGTAGATTGGTGGCGACAGCCACCTCGTGGGTCCACCTGCCGGCAACTGTGGATAGAAACACCATAGCAGTGGGGTAGTCTTTTAAGTCTCCATGAATACGCATGACCCCGACTTTGGTGGGCACAAGTCGCCGGGTCTGAGGTGGAGAGTCACAGGGTTTGATACCCCCTCCCAAAAGAACCCCCTGCAGATTCCGGGTAGCCTCATAGCGCTCCACCAGGTTGACCATCTTCAGAGCATTACCTGGAGAGACCTGGCCGATCCATTGCTGGAGAGGGGGTGGCAAAGCCCTCCAGAGCATATCAGCCAACAGACAGTCCAGCATAGCAGTGGGGCTTAGCACGTCAAGCTGTAGCCACTTTTGAAAGAGGTTAAGTAAGTTATATTACTGGGGTCTAACAGGCTCAGCCAGCTTTAACCCCTATTGATGCACCCGCTGGGCCCAGACCAACACATTCACCCCCAGTCTTGCCAGAATCTCACGCTTGACTTTTTGGTAGTCAGCTGCTTGATCGTCCGGCAAGTCGAAATACACCCGCTGAGAATCGGATGTCGGGAACGGAGCGTCGTCTGATAGTGTCATCTTGGGGATTGCCGCATGGACCGCTTTCCAGACATCATGGACACTCTGGGACGCTCCTACCGTCTGTAAAGTCATCACATGCTGTAACAGCAGCTGGTTTGTTTCCTGCTGGTGTTGGTTAGCCTCCATGAGAGCCTTCATTTTGTCTACTTGCCTGGGCGGGGCTAAGCTCCATTTAAGTAAACAGAGCTTAGCCCCGCCCAGGCAAGTTGATACTAGTCGTGACGTCACTGGGCCGGCGGTAAACAGTGAGAAGGCTGCGGCGCTGCTGGAGCGCCACTGCCTTCTCAAACAGCTGATCGTCGGGGGTCCCGGGTGTCAGACCCCCGCCGATCAGATGCTGATGATCTATCCAGAGGATTGATCATCAGTTTAAACAAAGTGCAGAACCCCTTTAAATTTAGCTGGTTTAATCCAGGAGATTTAGTCGTACACGCAAACAAAAATATTTCAGCATTTACGCCAGCCTCTCTGCGCTTGCCCGAATCCTCCAATTGTGAGGATTTGCTCTGGTAGACAGGGTAAGCGGACGCAGTACAGACGCAAAACAAGTTTGTAAATCAAAATGTCAGTGTTTATTCACACAAAAGGCAAAAGAAAAATGAATCATTACAGTCTTTGTGTTAATTCACACAATGAAAAGTCCATAGAACAGACACGTCACCATGGTGGCCATTTTATCCCCGGCAGTCCACAGCAGGCTTTAGGGGGCCTGTTTCCCAGCATGCAGCCCTCATGTGGCGCTCAGCCTTCCAGCACAGCACCGTGCTTCAGATCCCAAGACAGAGACTCAGCTGCTGAGCCCAGCTGCCTATTTAAAGGACAGCCAGGTGCTGCCAAAACCCAGACCGGCACTTAAACTCTGGTCTGGTATTTGATCTCACCTGGCTGGAAATCAGCCCGGCCGCCCATGTTGGGAGGAAAATACCTATATACAATATATATATACAGTACAGACCAAAAGTTTGGACACACCTTCTCATTCAAAGAGTTTTCTTTATTTTCATGACTATGAAAATTGTAGATCCACACTGAAGACATCAAAACCATGAATTAACACATGTGGAATTATATACATAACAAACAAGTGTGAAACAACTGAAAATATGTCATATTCTAGGTTCTTCAAAGTAGCCACCTTTTGCTTTGATTACTGCTTTGCACACTTTTGGCATTCTCTTGATGAGCTTCAAGAGGTAGTCCCCTGAAATGGTTTTCACTTCACAGGTGTGCCCTGTCAGGTTTAATAAGTGGGATTTCTTGCCTTATAAATGGGGTTGGGACCATCAGTTGCGTTGAGGAGAAGTCAGGTGGATACACAGCTGATAGTCCTACTGAATAGACTGTTAGAATTTGTATTATGGCAAGAAAAAAGCAGCTAATTAAAGAAAAACGAGTGGCCATCATTACTTTAATAAATGAAGGTCAGTCAGTAAGCCGAAAAATTGGGAAAACTTTGAAAGTAAGGGCTATTTGACCATGAAGGAGAGTGATGAGGTGCTGCGCCAGATGACCTGGCCTCCACAGTCACTGGACCTGAACCCAATCGAGATGGTTTGGGGTGAGCTGGACCGCAGAGTGAAGGCAAAAGGGCCAACAAGTGCTAAGCATCTCTGGGAACTCCTTCAAGACTGTTGGAAGACCATTTCAGGGGACTACCTCTTGAAGCTCATCAAGAGAATGCCAAGAGTGTGCAAAGCAGTAATCAAAGCAAAAGGTGGCTACTTTGAAGAACCTAGAATATGACATATTTTCAGTTGTTTCACACTTGTTTGTTATGTATATAATTCCACATGTGTTAATTCATAGTTTTGATGCCTTCATAGTCATGAAAATAAAGAAAACTCTTTGAATGAGAAGGTGTGTCCAAACTTTTGGTCTGTACTGTGTATATATATATATATCCCCTTCCTGACGCAGCAATTTTTGCGTTTTCATTTTTCACTCCCTGCCTTCCTGGAGCCATAACTTTTTTAATTTTCTGTTCACATAGTCATAAGTGGGCTTGTTTTTTGCAGGACAAATTGTACTTCATGACACTGGTAAAATGAAGTAAAAAAAAATCATTTTTATTTATAAAAAAATACCAGATATACCAGATTTACCAAATATTTTTAAAAAATTGCAAATTTCCAAGTTTCAATTTTTCTACTTAGTAATACCTCCAAAAATAGTTGTTAATTTACATTCCCATATGTCTACTTCATGTTTGGATCATTTTGGGAATGATATTTTATTTTTTGGGGATGTTACAAGGCTTAGAAGTTTAGAAGCAAATCTTGAAATTTTTCTGAAATTTAAAAAAAAAACAATTTTTAGGGACCAGTTCAGGTCTGAAGTCACTTTGCGAGGCTTACATAATAGAAACCACCCAAAAATGACCCCATTCTATAAACTACACCCCTCAAGGTATTCAAAACAGATTTTACAAACTTTGTTAACCCTTTAGGTGTTCCACAAGAATTAATGGAAAATAGAGATACAATTTCAAAATTTCACTTTTCATTGGCAGATTTTCCATTTTAATATTTTTTTTCCAGTTACAAAGCAAGGGTTAACAGCCAAACCAAACTCAATATTTATGGCCTTAATTCTGTAGTTTACAGAAACACCCTATATGTGGTCGTAAACCGCTGTACGGGCACACGGCAGGGCACAGAAGGAAAGGAATGCCATACAGTTTTTGGAAGGCAGATTTTGCTGGACTGTTTTTTTTTACACCATCTCCCATTTGAAGCCCCCCTGATGCAACCCTAGAGTAGAAACTCTATAAAAGTGACCCCATATAAGAAACTACACCCCTCAAGGTATTCAAAACAGATTTTACAAACGTTGTTAACTCTTTAGGTGTTCCACAAGAGTTATTGGCAAATAGAGATGAAATTTCAGAATTAAATTTTTTGGGCAAATTTTCCATTTTAATCCATTTTTCCCAGTAATAAAGCAAGTGTTAACAGCCAAACAAAACCCAATATTCATGGCCCTGATTCTGTAGTTTACAGAAACACCCCATATGTTATCGTAAACAGCTGTACGGGCACACGGCAGGGCGCAGAAGGAAAGGAATGCCATACGGTTTTTGGGAAGGCAGATTTTGCTGGACTGGTTTTTTTGACACCATGTCCTATTTGAAGCCCCCCTGATGCACCCCTAGAGTAGAAACTCCAAAAAAGTGGCTCCATTTTAGAAACTACGGGATAGGGTGGCAGTATTGTTGGTACTAGTTTAGGGTACATATTATTTTTGGTTGCTCTATATTACACTTTTTGTGAGGCAAGATAACAAGAAATAGCTGTTTTGGCACTGTTTTTATTTTTTATTTACAACATTCATCTGACAGGTTAGATCATGTGATATTTTTATAGACCAGGTTGTCACGGATGCGGCGATACCTAATATGTATATATTTTATTTATTTATATAAGTTTTACACAATGATTTCATTTTTGAAGCCAAAAAAAAAAGATGTTTTAGTGTTTCCATAGTCTGAGAGCCATAATTTTTTCAGTTTTTGGGCGATTACCTTGGGTAGGGTATGATTTTTGCGGGGTGAGATGACGGTTTTATTGGCACTTTTTTGGGGTGCGTGTGACTTTTTGATCGCTTGCTATTACACTTTTTGTGATGTAAGGTGACAAAAAATGGTTTATTTAGCACAGTTTTTATTTTTAATTTTTTACGGTGTTCATCTGAAGGGTTAAGTCATGTGATATTTTTATAGAGCCGGTCGATACGAATGCGGCGATACCAAATATGCATACTTTTTTTTATTTATTTATTTTAAAACAAAAAAAATGATGTTTTAGTGTCTCCATATTCTGAGCCATAGTTTTTTTATTTTTAGGGCGATTGTCTCAGGTAGGGGCTCATTTTTTGTGGGATGAGGTGACAGTTAGATTGGTACTATTTTTGTGGGAAAACGCCTTTTTGATCGCTTGCTGTTGTACTTTTTGTGATGTAAGGTGACCAAAAAATGGTTTATTTAGCACAGTTTTTATTTTTTATTTTTTACGGTGTTCATCTGAGGGGTTAGGTCATGTTTTTTTTATTTTTTTTCCTATTTTTTACCATTTCTTTTTAACTTTATTTGGGGAAAATGACGTTTTTGTTTATTTTTACTTGAAACTTTTAATTTTTGGGGGGGGAAAACTTTATTTTTTCAACTTTTTTTTCACTTTATTATTTGTCCCACTTTGTGACTTTTGCGGGTCTAATCGTTTACAATGCATTCCAATACTTCTGTATTGGAATGCATTGGCTGTATGAGTAATACAGTGTGTATTACTCATACAGCTTCCGGCCTGTGAGATCCAGGGGTCTGGATGTCACAGGCTCGTCACCGGAAGGCAGCGCGATGCCTTCCTTAGGCATCGTGCTGCCTTCCATGCCATCGGGTCCCCCCTACAGCCACATGAGGACCCGATGGCACCGCCACACGCCGCCGCAAACCGCAGGTAAAGCCGCAAACCGCAGGTCTGAATTGACCTGTGGTTTGCGGCTATCACTGACACGGGGGGGTCACGGGACCCCCCCGCGCATTTAGCCAAGTTGCCAGCTCAATGATTTGAGCAGGCACCGGGTTCCGATCACCGCCTGCTGGGCGGCGGTGATCGGAAATACACATGACGTACCGGTACGTCATGGGGCATTAAGGACTCGGGAACCATGCCGTACCGGTATGTCATGGGTCCTTAAGGGGTTAAAGATACCGGTGACATCTTACGCAAGGTGAACGGTTTACAATTGGAAGAAGATATGATCATTGTTACCTGTGATGTGGAATCACTTTACAAATCGATCCGCCATGAAGATGGGATGTTGGCTGCCACTCATTTCCTAATGACGTCTAACATAGATTGTGAGTATGGGACATTCATTTTGGAAATACTCTTTGTACTTTGCATTGCGACACCATTTTTTCACATTTAAGGGTTCCTACTACCTATAGCTCCAGGGTACTGCTATAGGGGCGGCTTGTGCACTCTCGTATGTAAATCTTTTTCTGGGGCTGTGGGAGAGGAGGATCTTCTTAACTGAACCAGTCGATCAAATTGAAAAAGTCCATCTATGAAGTCGATACATCGACGATATCTTCATTATCTGGCAAGGGACATTGGAAAACCTACAGAAATTTAGGACATCCCTAAATTATAACATTATAAATATCGATCTAATGTACAAGGCTGGTAGAGGAAATATGGACTTTTTAGATGAGCTATTGCAAGTTGATAATGATGGTTTCATTTACACAGACTTGTTCCGGAAACCCACGTCAGTGAACAGCCTTCTCCATACTAACTCTTTCCATCCAAAGAAATTGATAGAAAGCATTACCATAGGCCAATATCTGCAACTAAGAAGACTTCGAGATTAAGAATTTGAGGTACGAGCAAAAGAACTGCATAATAGGTTCAAAGAGAGAGGATACAGTAATTCATCACTGAAAAGGGGGTATTTGCGTGCCAAGCTATCCAAAAGAGATGCCTTACTACATAGCCGACATACATCAAGAGACAGAAAAGTGGAGATAGTGAGATTCATTACTTCATGCAATTTGGGCCATAAAGAAATATCCTCTATGTTAAAAAAACACTGGAACATCTTACTTATGAATAATACCCTGCGGAAATATTTGCCTCCCATCCATCACTGTCACGAGGGTGTCAAGAACCACGCCGTTATACCCGGGGTCAGGAAGTCGCAGCGGTTGGCTGCACGCTCTATGTAAGATAGGGCTGTTTCCTTATGGTAGCTTTCTGGGTTTGCTTTGCAAACCCTTTTGGCTCACTCAGGGATCCGTAGCTCCTTCTCCTCAGCTGTTCCTTGTCCAGCACTCCCAACCTCCTTATATTCCCCTCTCACACTTCTCTGGTTGCCAGATATAGAGCTTCCTGCCTGGACATCTATTCTGACCCTCTGGAGCTGTGTTGGTGCGTTCTCTGGTAGTTGGTCGAGAACGCTACCCTCCGGATCCCTGTTGGACCTTTGTGGTCTATTGTGGTCGCCCACCTGGGTGTATGTGTTTGTCTGTTTTGTCTGTCCTCTCCCTGGTGTTTCCCTCTTAGTGACAGTGGTGCGGACTAGCGATCCCACCGGCCCGTTCACTATCTAGGGCTCATTTTAGGGAAAGCCAGGGTTTAGGCACGTGATCGCCGCACGGGTGAGGAACCCGTCTAGGGACGTCAGGGCAGTCAGGTGCCAGCCGCAAGGTGAGTTAGGGGTCACCACCTTTCCCTCTCCCTTGGGCAGGGCTTTCCCTTTTTCCTCCCTGTGCGTGACGCCGGTCATTACATTATATCTGGCCCTTATTTTGTGTAGGTAAAAAAAATAAAAATAATTTTACCTACTTAGAATCCAGTATGGATCAAATTGCTGCTCTGTCCAAACAATTTCATGGCCTGTCTTTGAAGGTGGCAGGATTGAAGGCGTCGGTCCTCCAGCAACAGCAGCAATTACAACTGACCGCAAGCCCAGCGGTTGCTACTGGTAACCAGGTTGTTGCGGAACCCAAGGTCCCTCTCCCTGACAGATTTTCTGGGGGTAGGGACAAGTTTTTGACATTCCGTGAGGCCTGTAAATTATATTTTAAACTGCGCCCTTACTCCTCTGGTAATGAAGAACAGCAGGTGGGGGTTGTTATTTCCCTGCTGCAGGGGGACCCGCAGTCCTGGGCGTTCTCTTTACCTACTGATTCCCAGGCTCTTCGGTCAGTGGATGAGTTTTTCGGGGCCTTGGGTCTCATATATGACGACCCTGACCGAGTCGCACTGGCTGAATCAAGATTACGGAGACTCTTACAAGGAAAGCGGCCGGTAGAGGAGTATTGCTCTGAATTCCGTAGGTGGGCTACGGATACCCAATAGAACGACCCGGCTCTCAGGAGTCAGTTCTGCTCTGGGTTATCCGAAAGGATTAAGGATGCGCTTGCATTATATGAGACCCCCTTTTCCCTTGATGCGGTTATGTCCATTTCTATCCGAATAGATAGATGCCTTAGGGACAGGTTGAGAAAACCGGAGCAATTGGTAACCCCTCCCAAGCAGCAGTTAGTCTGTACGGACTTAGACGAGCCTATGCAGCTAGGAGGAACTACTCGTCAGGTCCGTCCTCCTGAGGCTCGCCGTAGGCGTGGGTTTTGTTTTTTTTGTGGGGAGAGGGGTCACTTCATTAATGTCTGTCCTTCTTTCCTCAGAAACAAAAGACCGTCGGAAAACTAACCCCAGGCTGTGTGGAGGATGTCAGCCGGGGGGTATACGTTTCCTCCATACGTACATCGCAATTTGTGTTGCCAGCGGTTATTGTTTTTGGTGATAAGAGGGAGACTATTTCTTTCTTTCTAGACAGTGGAGCAGGGGTAAATTTGATAGATGCCCATTTTGCCCGCACTATGGGTTTGTCTCTCTGTACGCTACAGAGACCTATTCCCATATTCGCTATTGATTCTGCTCCTCTGTCTCAGAGAAACCTCACCCACATTGTTCATAATTTACACCTTCGGGTAGGGGACCACCATAACGAGATGCTTTCATGTTATGTTCTGGAGGGGCTTCCCACTCCGGTGGTGCTGGGTCTTCCCTGGTTGGTAGCGCACAATCCAGTGGTGGATTGGCAGGCCAGTGAGATATTGGAGTGGAGTGAGCAGTGCAGAGAAAATTGCTTAAATAGCAATTGCTTAGTCGCCTCCATAACTACCCTACCTACATTTATTTCGGATTTTGAGGATGTTTTTTCTGAAAAGCGTTGTCAGAAGTTACCACCTCATCGTCCTTATGATTGCCCGGTTAACCTTATTCCCGGCGCAAAATTACCCAAGACCAGGTTATATAATCTTTCGGGTCCAGAGAGACAAGCCATGAAAGATTATATCTCCGAGAGCTTGGCTAAGGGACACATCAGACCCTCTTCTTCACCCGTGGCTGCAGTGTTTTTCTTCGTTAAAAAGAAAGATGGGGGACTGCGTCCTTGCCTAGATTTTCGCGAATTAAATCGGATAACCATCCGAGACCCATACCCTCTTCCTCTCATTCCTGACCTGTTTAACCAGATGGCGGGTGCTAGGTAGTTCTCCAAACTTGATCTTAGGGGGGCCTACAATCTGATTCGTATTAAGGAGGGGGATGAGTGGAAGACAGCTTTTAACACCCCTGAGGGGCATTATGAAAATCTAGTTATGCCTTTCGGTCTGACCAATGCTCCTGCCGTCTTTCAACATTTCGTTAATGACATTTTTAGTCATCTAATCGGCAGGTTTGTGGTAATATACCTAGATGATATTTTAATTTATTCATCTGATCTGAGAACACATGAGGTGCATGTCAGACAAGTACTGCAGGTCCTACGGACGAATAAATTATATGCTAAAATTGAAAAATGTGTCTTCGCCATTCAGGAGATACAATTCCTAGGTTATTTTTTATCTGCTTCAGGTTTCCGTATGGATCCTAGGAAGGTCCAGGCAATTTTAGATTGGGATCTTCCTGAGAACCTCAAAGCACTACAATGGTTCTTGGGCTTCGCGAATTTCTATAGGAAATTCATTAAAAATTATTCACTTATTGTAAAACTCCTTACTGACATGACTAGGAAGGGGGCTGATTTTTCTAAATGGTCTGACGCCGCTAAAGTTGCTTTTTCCTCTCTAAAAGAGAGGTTTACCTCAGCACCTGTACTAGTCCAACCTGATGTCTCTCAGCCTTTTATTGTTGAAGTCGATGCGTCAGAGGTGGAAGTGGGGGCGGTGCTGTCTCAGGGTCCGTCTCCTTGCAAATGGCGTCCTTGTGCTTTCTTTTCTAAAAAACTATCTGCAGCAGAAAAGAACTACGATATTGGCAATAGGGAACTATTAGCTATTAAACTTGCGTTTGAGGAGTGGCGTCACTTTTTAGAGGGGGCAGTCCACCCCGTCACTGTGATTACGGACCACAAAAACCTTCTGTACCTCGAATCAGCTAAGCGTCTCACCCCTAGACAAGCTAGGTGGTCGCTATTTTTTACCAGGTTTAACTTTGTGATTACCTATCGTCCTTGGGCAAAGAATACCAAGGCAGATGCACTATCTCGTTGTTTCCCTGGAGGGGGTAATGTGAGTGATCCGGTGCCCATTCTTCAAAGAGGAGTGGTTGTTTCTGCGGTACACTCTGTTCTGGAGGGGAAGGTGTTAGAGGCCCAGGGGGACGCCCCGGTCTCTTGCCCCTCAGAGAGATTGTTTGTACCGTTGAACCTACGTTTCGAATTATTAAAGGAACATCAGAATTCGGCACTTGCTGGGCACCCGGGTAGTAAAGCAACCTTGGAGCTATTGTCTCGTCGTTTTTGGTGGCCAAGGTTGCGTCAGGATGTATTGGATTTTGTGTCTTCTTGTTCTACCTGTGCGTGCGCAAAAGTTTCACATACACGTCCTGCAGGGTCTCTATTACCACTCGTCATTCCCAATAGACCGTGGACACATCTGTCAATGGATTTTATCACTGACTTACCTTTGTCTACGGGTAAAACAGTTATTTTGGTAGTAGTGGACAGGTTTAGCAAAATGGTACACTTCATTGCGTTATACCCGCACTACCTAATGCTAAGACTCTTGCTCAGGTATTCGTCAGTAAAATCGTGAAGCTACACGGGGTCCCCTCCGATGTTGTTTTGGATCGGGGTACCCAGTTTATTTCTAAATTTTGGAAAGCTTTTTGTTCCCGTTTGGGGGTACACTTGTCCTTTTCCTCAGCTTTCCATCCTCAGTCAAATGGACAGACTGAGCCTACCAACCAAAACCTGGAGACATATCTAAGATGTTTTGTGTCTGAAAACCAAGAGTTGTGGTCATCATATTTACCGTTAGCTGAGTTTGCCATAAATAATCGTCGTCAGGAATCCACTGGCAAGTCACCATTTCTTGGTGCATATGGTTTTCATCCCCAATTCTGTACTTTCAAAGAGGGGGGGTCTTCTGGGGTTCCCGAAGAGGAACGGTTTTCGTCATCTCTTTCATCGGTATGGCAGAAGGTGCAAGCTAACTTGAAAAATATGGGAGGTAAATACAAATGCATGGCTGATAAGAGACGGTCGCCAGGTCCGGACCTAGGAGTGAATGACTATGTGTGGTTGTCTACTAGGAATATTAAATTGAAGGTTCCCTCTTGGAAACTGGGTCCTAGGTTTATTGGCCCTTACAAAATTGTAGCCATCATCAACCCCGTGGCTTTTCGCCTGGAGTTACCTCAGACTTTTAAAATCCATAATGTTTTTCATAAGTCGTTACTCAAAAAATATGTTCCACCTCTAGAACCGTCACCGCTGCCACCCCCTCCTGTTGTCGTGGATGGTAATCTAGAATTTCAGAAAACCAAAATTGTTAATTCTCGTCGGGTCCGCCGCTCTCTTCAATATCTGGAGCATTGGAGAGGTTACGGTCCCGAGGAAAGAATGTGGGATCCCACCGGCCCGTTCACTATCTAGGGCTCATTTTAGGGAAAGCCAGGGTTTAGGCACGTGATCGCCGCACGGGTGAGGAACCCGTCTAGGGACGTCAGGGCAGTCAGGTGCCAGCCGCAAAGTGAGTTAGGGGTCACCACCTTTCCCTCTCCCTTGGGCAGGGCTTTCCCTTTTTCCTCCCTGTGCGTGACGCCAGTCTTTACAATCACCTACAGAAGGGAGAAAAACTTAAGGGGCATACTAGTACACAGGCACTACCAAGGTACAAATCCAAATAGATTATTTGGTTCGAAGGGACCCAAATTGGGGTGTCGTCCTTGTGGTAATTGTGTTGCCTTCCCCAATATTGTGAGAACTACAACATTCACAAATGGTACGGGCCACAGATCTTACATTATGCACGCCATATTTTGCAGTACGATTGATGTAATCTATTTGGCCAGTTACCCATGCAATCTTTTATATGTAGGTAATTAAATAAACTTACCATAGCGCATGTCTTGGGAATTAGCACGGCCAAGGACGAAAAGGATCTAACAAGACTGAACACCATCCCTCGTCACTTCAAAATCCATCATGAAGACAAGGGCTCTCTCCTGAAGGTATTGATAGGATACTGGTTGGCAATAGGGGAGGGAACTGGAAACGCCTACTGGCACAGAGGGAGGCGAAATGGATCTTTGAGCTCAATACAGTCGCCCCTCATGGTCTCAATGAAGGTTTAAGTTTTTCTCCATTTTTGTGATGATAATGTATAGATTGTAATTTAATAAGGTCTTTTCTGCATTCTGTATATTTCATTTTACTTTGGTTTTAATAGGAACTCATATATCTACAACAACAAAAAATGTTTTAATAGTTTTGTTATTTTGTTTATTCTATTTTAGGTGGTGGGATATATCCTTTTTTTATTTTAATATCTTTATTAGAATAAAACAAACATAATTCAAATTTTAAATACGTAATCAAAATGTAACATTATTATACTTTTCTTCCCCATAAACCACCAATTCCCCCCCCCCCCCACCACCACCCTTGCAATGCATCTCAAATCTCATATCACTCAAAAGAGAAAGAAGGAGAGTGGAAGAAACAAAAAGGGAAGCTGTAAAAAAAAAAAACAAGACAAAAAAATATATCATTGAGGCTTAAAAACTCCAAGCCTCCCATATCTTAATCCACTTCTCTAGAACATTTCTCTGCTTATATAGAATCTTAACTTAGAAAGATGACTCAATATAAAACATTTTACCTTAAAAGGAATATGTAGCTTTCATTTATAAATAAGAAAGTTATTAATACCATTTTAATATTCTTTTAATTCTGGACAGGACCAAAGCATATGTAGGTGATCCGCACCCGGTAGATCACACTGTGGGCACTTAGAACTATCTCTTAAGCCACATTTATTAAGCCATAGGGGTGTAACATATAATCTATGACAAATATTAAATTGTACTAAACTGTGATTAAAATTGTGAGATAATAAGCTTAAATCCAAAAATATATTTGTATAAATATATGGTAGTGCCTGCGCTGTCGCTATATGGTTGTCTCTATATGCACTACGGCAGATAGAGCCGCTGCTGAGTACCTAGAGGGATATCGGCTGCTCCGATCCAAAAATATATAAATCAAGATAAACAAATTAATGTTTGGTACCAGCGCTGGAAATATAAGAATAGATGATTAGTTAACTTGTGTTAGTTGGCGATTACCTTGTTCCGGCAGAACCAAAGGCTTGGTCAAATGAGGTGTACAGCAGATGTCCGGTTTAGCGGTATGGTGGAAAGGAAACTTTGCAGTGCTTCTTGATTCTTGCTCAACCTCTGAGCGCGTATGTCGCCCCGGCCGGTGGCTGGCGTGCGCGCGAGGGAGCTGTGTTGGTACGGGGTTCCGGAGCGTGCGGCGTGACGTCACGACTGACCTACGGAGAGATCCAGAGACCAAAAAGCGATCCTACGCGTTTCGAAGCCTACGGGCTTCTTCGTCAGGGATAATTGCTCTGTTTGTTCCCTGGATTAAATAGGTGCCCGGTCCCCATGGCAACTACTATAGGTTACCTCATCAGAGTTCCTGCATAGAATCCTGCATGGATAGATGGTAGCATCCGCTTATTTGTAGCAAACATCAATTAGAGTACTATAAGTTTTCCAGTGAGGGTCATTTAAAATGCAAATAATTCCATCTCACGGTTTAGGCCATTTGGTGCTAAAGTGTTCAATCTGAATATCCATTTGCTTTCACATCTCGACAACTGTTTAATAATGTCTCCACCTCTCAGATTTAATTTTACTTTTTCAATGCCCCCAAAGAAAGAACCAGCAAAGCTGCCTGCGTGGTGTTGGGCATAATGACAGGACAGGGGATGACCGTCATATTTTTTCTTTATATTGTTTAAATGTTCCCCCATCCTAGTTTTTAATTCACGTTTGGTTCGGCCCACATATATTTTAAAACAGGGACATTAAGGGCTCATTCAGACGGCCGTATGCTGTCCGCAAAAATACTGAATGCTATCCGTTTTTTTGCGGATCCGCAAAAAAAATGAAACATGTCCTATATTTGTCCGTGAAAATCAGGACATGGCCCCATTGAAGTCTATGGGTCCGCAAAAATACTGAATGCTATCCGTTTTTTTGCAGATCCGTTTTTTTGCGGATCCGCAAAAAAACGGATAGCATTCAGTATTTTTGCGGACAGCATACGGCCGTCTGAATGAGCCCTTAATAAAATATATCACGCCTCGAGTATTACATGAGATGTACTGGTTAATTTTATATTTGTGGTGATTGTCCCCTATTTCTGTAATGGGGAATTTAATTATGCCATGTTTAATTTTCCTACAGTTATTGCACAGTTTGCATGGGAAGAAACCTTTTTGTGTTAGATGACTCAAATTATTTTTTTGGGGCAATTTCACAGTGGGCGCTACCATAGTGCACAGATTTAAAGCCTTCCTAAAGATAAAGGTGGGATTTTTTGGGATCCTATCACCTATCAGTTTGTCTTGTCGCAACATTTCCCAGTGTTTTCTGACAATTCTTTTGAGGATTATTGCCCCTTCACTATATGTGGTGATTATCGGGATTTTGATGGGGGCATTGGTGCAGTCGTTTTCAATGATTTTTTCCGGGTCCTGCATTTTATCCTTCAATAATAGGTTACGATCTACCTCTCTGATGTGTTTACTGGTTGGTTCCAAGTCCTCCATTTTATACCCCTTTTCAATAAATTTGGTATTAAGGTCTCTGATTTCTTCCTCAAAATGACCAATATCTGTGCAATTCCTACGTATCCTGATGTATTGGCTACGAGGGATATTAGTGAGCCATGTTGGTAGGTGGCAACTTCTGAGAGGGATATAACTGTTGCAATCCGTGGGCTTACTGTATGTCTTAGTGTGAATCTGCCCTTTCTCAATAAATATTGTAAGGTCTAAAAAGTTTACCTGCTGTTTACTGTATTTAGGTGTGAACTCTAGATAAAATTCATTTTTATTTAAATCATTTAAAAAGTGGTTCAGTCCGGATTCTCCACCCTTCCAAATAAAAACAATATCATCAATAAAACGTCTCCATAGGACCAGATTCGCACCGAGTCTGCCCAGTGGGAAGATGGTGGTATGCTCCAAATGCCCCATATATAGATTAGCAAAACTCGGTGCGAATCTGGTCCCCATCGCAGTACCCCATGTCTGCAAATAAAACTCCTGGTTAAATTTAAAATAATTATGTGTAAGAATAAACATGACACAGTCTCCGATGAATTCTATTTGTTCTTTCGGCATGTTCCCATCTTTTTCTAAAAAGTACTCCGTCGCTGTCCTGCCTTTTGTATTTTCGATCACAGTGTATAGGGAGGTAACATCCAGGGTCCCCAGGATATAGTCATCCTCCCATTTAACATCTTCCAGAAGTTGTAAAATGTGTTTGGTATCTTTAAGATACGCTGGAAGTTTCTGAACATGGCTTTGTAATAAGGTGTCCACATACTTGGATAGATTGGCTGTCAGACTATCTATCCCTGAGATGATCGGTCGGCCAGGTGGGTTTGTTAGATTTTTGTGGATTTTCGGAAAATAATAAAAGATCGAAATCTTGGGGTATTGGTTATTAATATATGCTGCTTCTTCAACAGTTAAAATGCCTTTCATTTTTCATTTTTTGATAAGGGATCCAAGTTGATGTTTATATGTATTTGTCGGATCAAAACTCAGTTTTTTGTATGTTTTTTTATCACTAAGGAGTCGTATTGACTCACTATTATAAGAGTTCTCATCCAAGATAACAATCCCCCCCCCTTTTATCTGCAGGCCTTATCACAATTTGGTTATTGGTTTGTAATGTCCTAATAGCCTTTTTTTCCCAGAGAGATAGATTTTGGGAACCCGTTCGCTTGCTGTTTGGATTGATATTACGTAAGTCTCTCAGTACCAAGGCTTGAAATGCAGTAAAAGCATCAGAGTATTCACCGAGGGGGTTAAAGTGTGATTTGGGTCTCAGCGTTGTATGTAAGGGGTCCTGGTTAAGGTGCCTGGATCAGCAATGAGCTGTTGTCCCATCTCAAAATTAGGTTGCAAATGGTTTTTAGGTCTTATAGATGGTATTATGCCAATTTTTGGCATAAATTTATTAGTATTAGGACATGGGGTAGTACTCATTTTTAAAAATTATTTTTTTAAAGCTAAATTTCTTAAAAATTTCTTAATTCCTACAAATGCATAAAAGGGGCAAAATTTAGAGGTAGGGGCAAATTTAAGACCCTTCTCTAGTAGTGCCAACTCATTGTCCTTCAGGGTATAACAACTAAGATTATATATACCCTGCCCTCTCTTGCGTTTAGTTTCAAGTTTCCTAGTTACTCCTTTCCCTTTTTTGCCTCTTTTTGTTTTTTTCTTTGTGAAGGTCTTGCCTGGAAAAAATCCCTTTTCACTGTCTTTCTTTTTGTTTTTATTATATTGTCTATTTTTAGGGATTTGTCTTTAGCTCGTCTGCTGGTATTTCTTTTTACTATTGAGCTATAACTATGTGGCATTTGATGATTTACTCCAATATTAGTTGTTCCTTCATGATGTGATTGGACATGGGTATCTATACTTTCTACTGTAGTAATGGAGTCATTGTGGTTAGGGTCTTCATATAAAAACAAAAAGAAAGACAGTGAAAAGGGATTTTTTCCAGGCAAGACCTTCACAAAGAAAAAAACAAAAAGAGGCGAAAGAGGGAAAGGAGTAACTAGGAAACTTGAAACTAAACGCAAGAGAGGGCAGGGTATATATAATCTTAGTT
Source organism: Bufo bufo (assembly GCF_905171765.1). NCBI lineage: Eukaryota > Metazoa > Chordata > Amphibia > Anura > Bufonidae > Bufo > Bufo bufo. The sequence goes on along the minus strand of NC_053392.1, from coordinate 37,117,090 downwards.
GTTATACCCTGAAGGACAATGAGTTGGCACTACTAGAGAAGGGTCTTAAATTTGCCCCTACCTCTAAATTTTGCCCCTTTTATGCATTTGTAGGAATTAAGAAATTTTTAAGAAATTTAGCTTTAAAAAAATAATTTTTAAAAATGAGTACTACCCCATGTCCTAATACTAATAAATTTATGCCAAAAATTGGCATAATACCATCTATAAGACCTAAAAACCATTTGCAACCTAATTTTGAGATGGGACAACAGCTCATTGCTGATCCAGGCACCTTAACCAGGACCCCTTACATACAACGCTGAGACCCAAATCACACTTTAACCCCCTCGGTGAATACTCTGATGCTTTTACTGCATTTCAAGCCTTGGTACTGAGAGACTTACGTAATATCAATCCAAACAGCAAGCGAACGGGTTCCCAAAATCTATCTCTCTGGGAAAAAAAGGCTATTAGGACATTTCAAACCAATAACCAAATTGTGATAAGGCCTGCAGATAAAGGGGGGGGGGATTGTTATCTTGGATGAGAACTCTTATAATAGTGAGTCAATACGACTCCTTAGTGATAAAAAAACATACAAAAAACTGAGTTTTGATCCGACAAATACATATAAACATCAACTTGGATCCCTTATCAAAAAAGGAAAAATGAAAGGCATTTTAACTGTTGAAGAAGCAGCATATATTAATAACCAATACCCCAAGATTTCGATCTTTTATTATTTGCCGAAAATCCACAAAAATCTAACAAACCCACCTGGCCGACCGATCATCTCAGGGATAGATAGTCTGACAGCCAATCTATCCAAGTATGTGGACACCTTATTACAAAGCCATGTTCAGAAACTTCCAGCGTATCTTAAAGATACCAAACACATTTTACAACTTCTGGAAGATGTTAAATGGGAGGATGACTATATCCTGGGGACCCTGGATGTTACCTCCCTATATACTGTGATCGAAAATACAAAAGGCAGGACAGCGACGGAGTACTTTTTAGAAAAAGATGGGAACATGCCGAAAGAACAAATAGAATTCATCGGAGACTGTGTCATGTTTATTCTTACACATAATTATTTTAAATTTAACCAGGAGTTTTATTTGCAGACATGGGGTACTGCGATGGGGACCAGATTCGCACCGAGTTTTGCTAATCTATATATGGGGCATTGGGAGGATACCACCATCTTCCCACTGGGGAGACTCGGTGCGAATCTGGTCCTATGGAGACGTTTTATTGATGATATTGTTTTTATTTGGAAGGGTGGAGAATCCGGACTGAACCACTTTTTAAATGATTTAAATAAAAATGAATTTTATCTAGAGTTCACACCTAAATACAGTAAACAGCAGGTAAACTTTTTAGACCTTACAATATTTATTGAGAAAGGGCAGATTCACACTAAGACATACAGTAAGCCCACGGATTGCAACAGTTATATCCCTCTCAGAAGTTGCCACCTACCAACATGGCTCACTAATATCCCTCGTAGCCAATACATCAGGATACGTAGGAATTGCACAGATATTGGTCATTTTGAGGAAGAAATCAGAGACCTTAATACCAAATTTATTGAAAAGGGGTATAAAATGGAGGACTTGGAACCAACCAGTAAACACATCAGAGAGGTAGATCGTAACCTATTATTGAAGGATAAAATGCAGGACCCGGAAAAAATCATTGAAAACGACTGCACCAATGCCCCCATCAAAATCCCGATAATCACCACATATAGTGAAGGGGCAATAATCCTCAAAAGAATTGTCAGAAAACACTGGGAAATGTTGCGACAAGACAAACTGATAGGTGATAGGATCCCAAAAAATCCCACCTTTATCTTTAGGAAGGCTTTAAATCTGTGCACTATGGTAGCGCCCACTGTGAAATTGCCCCAAAAAAATAATTTGAGTCATCTAACACAAAAAGGTTTCTTCCCATGCAAACTGTGCAATAACTGTAGGAAAATTAAACATGGCATAATTAAATTCCCCATTACAGAAATAGGGGACAATCACCACAAATATAAAATTAACCAGTACATCTCATGTAATACTCGAGGCGTGATATATTTTATTAAATGTCCCTGTTTTAAAATATATGTGGGCCGAACCAAACGTGAATTAAAAACTAGGATGGGGGAACATTTAAACAATATAAAGAAAAAATATGACGGTCATCCCCTGTCCCGTCATTATGCCCAACACCACGCAGGCAGCTTTGCTGGTTCTTTCTTTGGGGGCATTGAAAAAGTAAAATTAAATCTGAGAGGTGGAGACATTATTAAACAGTTGTCGAGATGTGAAAGCAAATGGATATTCAGATTGAACACTTTAGCACCAAATGGCCTAAACCGTGAGATGGAATTATTTGCATTTTAAATGACCCTCACTGGAAAACTTATAGTACTCTAATTGATGTTTGCTACAAATAAGCGGATGCTACCATCTATCCATGCAGGATTCTATGCAGGAACTCTGATGAGGTAACCTATAGTAGTTGCCATGGGGACCGGGCACCTATTTAATCCAGGGAACAAACAGAGCCATTATCCCTGACGAAGAAGCCCGTAGGCTTCGAAACGCGTAGAATCGCTTTTTGGTCTCTGGATCTCTCCGTAGGTCAGTCGTGACGTCACGCCGCACGCTCCGGAACCCCGTACCAACACAGCTCCCTCGCGCGCACGCCAGCCACCGGCCGGGGCGGCATACGCGCTCAGAGGTTGAGCAAGAATCAAGAAGCACTGCAAAGTTTCCTTTCCACCATACCGCTAAACCGGACATCTGCTGTACACCTCATTTGACCAAGCCTTTGGTTCTGCCGGAACAAGGTAATTGCCAACTAACACAAGTTAACTAATCATCTATTCTTATATTTCCAGCGCTGGTACCAAACATTAATTTGTTTATCTTGATCCAAAAATATATTTCCCCATCCTTCTGGTTGGATACTAGGACAATCAAGTCCCCAGGCCTTTTGTCCCAGTTATTGTATTTTCGAAAATCGTGCCTTAAGAAGTAATTTATAAATATGTGCAATCTTCAGTCTCTGCTCTGAATTCCCTATCAACTCATTTAAAAAGGTACAAGTACAGTATCTATCTCTAAAAGTGATTTATTCTTTAAACTAGAAAGTGCAGATCACAACTGAAAATATCTACACTGCTCAAAAAAATAAAGGGAACACAAAAATAACACATCCTAGATCCGAGTTAATTAAAAATTCTTCTGAAATACTTTGTTCTTTACATAGTTGAATGTGCTGACAACAAAATCACACAAAAATAAAAAAATGGAAATCAAATTTTTAACCCATGGAGGTCTGGATTTGGAGTCACACTCAAAATTAAAGTGGAAAAACACACTACAGGCTGATCCAACTTTGATGTAATGTCCTTAAAACAAGTCAAAATGAGGCTCAGTAGTGTGTGTGGCCTCCACGTGCCTGTATGACCTCCCTACAACGTCTGTGCATGCTCCTGATGAGGTGGCGGATGGTGTCCTGAGGGATCTCCTCCCAGACCTGGACTAAAGCATCTGCCAACTCCTGGACAGTCTGTGGTGCAACATGACGTTGGTGGATAGAGCGAGACATGATGTCCCAGATGTGCTCAATTGGATTCAGGTCTGGGGAACGGGCGGGCCAGTCCATAGCATCAATGCCTTCGTCTTGCAGGAACTGCTGACACACTCCAGCCACATGAGGCCTAGCATTGTCTTGCATTAGGAGGAACCCAGGGCCAACCGCACCAGTATATGGTCTCACAAGGGGTCTGAGGATCTCATATCGGTACCTAATGGCAGTCAGGCTACCTCTGGCGAGCACATGGAGGGCTGTGCGGCCCTCCAAAGAAATGCCACCCCACACCATTACTGACCCAATGCCAAACCGGTCATGCTGGAGGATGTTGCAGGCAGCAGAACGTTCTCACGGCGTCTCCAGACTCTGTCACGTCTGTCACATGTGCTCAGTGTGAACCTGCTTTCATCTGTGAAGAGCACAGGGCGCCAGTGGCGAATTTGCCAATCTTGGTGTTCTCTGGCAAATGCCAAACGTCCTGCACGGTGTTGGGCTGTAAGCACAACCCCCACCTGTGGACGTCGGGCCCTCATATCACCCTCATGGAGTCTGTTTCTGACCGTTTGAGCAGACACATACACATTTGTGGCCTGCTGGAGGTCATTTTGCAGGGCTCTGGCAGTGCTCCTCCTGTTCCTCCTTGCACAAAGGCAGAGGTAGCGGTCCTGCTGCTGGGTTGTTGCCTTTCTACGGCCTCCTCCACGTCTCCTGATGTACTGGCCTGTCTCCTGGTAGCGCCTCCATGCTCTGGACACTACGCTGACAGACACAGCAAACCTTCTTGCCACAGCTCGCATTGATGTGCCATCCTGGATAAGCTGCACTACCTGAGCCACTTGTGTGGGTTGTAGACTCCGCCTCATGCTACCACTAGAGTGAAAGCACCGCCAGCATTCAAAAGTGACCAAAACATCAGCCAGGAAGCATAAGAACTGAGAAATGGTCTGTGGTTACCACTCCAGAACCACTCCTTTATTGGGGGTGTCTTGCTAATTGCCTATAATTTCCACCTGTTGTCTATCCCATTTGCACAACAGCATGTGAAATTGATTGTCACTCAGTGTTGCTTCCTAAGTGGACAGTTTGATTTCACAGAAGTGTGATTGACTTGGAGTTACATTGTGTTGTTTAAGTGTTCCCTTTATTTTTTTGAGCAGTGTATTAAACGCTTATACAAGTAGAGCCCCCCCGACAGAGTGGAGAGGGTCTTGTATAGAGAAGGGTCGGCACTGCTTTGGAGTGGATGCAGTGCACGAGTCAATGGGGAGGCGTCCCAATACTTGCAAAAAATGAAGAAGAGACCGGCACTCGCGATGATGATCAATGTTGCGTTTATTCAGTCACATATTAAGGAGCATAGTGACGCGTTTCAGCACACACACGTGCTTTCTTCAGACTATACAATGAACTCCTATCTCATCTCTTATATACCCAAAAAGAGGGAGGAGTAACAAAACAAAAGGGAAATTACATCATACTATGTAACTCCACCCACATCAGGGCTGACACAGGTAAAACAATGAAAGGTGCAATAAACCATAAGGATCAATGTAAATACATTGATGAAACAATGAAGCAATTGATAACAATTCAGGAATCAGGTCCGCTGAAAGAAACAAATATAATGTATATTATTATAATAATAATTATTATAATAAAAATAATAATGTAGTCAAGAACTAAGTGAAACTAGAAATGTTATACTCGCGGTTGAGCCCCCTTGGATCCACAGTTTGTAACCGGTGGATCCAATAAGCCTCACGCTTTAAAAGCAAACTATTTCTATCGCCGCCACGGCGAGGTAAAGATACACTCTCAATCACTTGAAACCGCAACTGCGATATCGCATGACGCTTCTCGTGAAAGTGATATGGTAGGGGTAACAGCAAATTCTCAGTGCGGATGGTGGATTTATGCTTACTTAATCTATCTTTTATCCGCATTGAGGTTTCCCCTACATAGACTAAACCGCAGGGACATTTCAAAATATAAATGACATTTTTGCTGTCACATGTGAACATGCCTTTAATTGGAATTTGTTCACCAGAATGAGGGTGAGTCAAGGTAGAACCTCTAATGACACTCGAGCAGTTGTTACAATTTAAACACGGAAATGTACCCTGACGCGGGGTAGCCAATGTGGTCTGTCTGATAATGGGTTTGTTAGTGCCTATATCTGCTCTAATAATTTTGGCACGAATATTGTCTGCTCTTTTGTAGCACATCATTGGAGGATTTTGAAATATCTCTATATGAGGATATGATCTGGACATAATGTGCCAATGCTTATTGATTATACCCCTCATTTTGTGTGTCCAAGGATGGTACTTCACTATTAATGGAATGCGAGATGGTTTGATAATCTTCTGTCCCTGGGGTTGATCTAACTTATGCTTTTGGGATTGTAATAAATGTAGGGGATAGCCCCTATTAAGGAACTTTTTCGTCATCTCTTGAAACCTAATTTCACAGGTATCAGGATCAGTCACGATCCTTTTAACCCTCTGGTACTGTGAAAAAAGAATCGCCTTCTTGATTGCTGGGGGATGGCTACTAGTGTAGGTGAGTAAACTATTACGATCTGTATCCTTAATATATAAATCGGTATACACTGTACCGTCGTCCTTGCGCTTCACCCATGTATCAAGAAAGGATATTTGTTGAAAGTCAAAATGTATTGTAAATTGAAGCTCACTCCAGATGGAGTTGAGATGACTATTAAATTCCATGAGGGATCGAACGTCGCCTCGCCATACGCAAAACACGTCATCTATAAATCTGCGCCAAAATATGCAATGTTTTAAATATAAAGAATTGGAATAAACAAATTCACTTTCAAACGATGACATATAACTGTTTGCGTACGGCGGTGCGACGTTCGATCCCATCGCGGTCCCGCGGCACTGTTGAAAAAAGGTATCTTGAAATAAGAAGTAATTTTCCTCTAACACTAATTTTAAGAGTGTCAGAAAAAAATCCTTCTGTGCTGATGTATAATGACTGGTATTTAATAATCTGGATGCTGCCTCTAAACCCTTTTCATGAGTAATAGAAGTATAGAGGCTGCATACATCAAAAGTGACCAGTATGCAGTCTCTATCTAGGTGAAGGGGACGTATCTCACTCAGGAAATGCCCTGTGTCTCGTAGGTAGGAAGGAGATAACATGGTCAAAGGTGTTAGTACTTTCTCCAGAAAGATGGCTGGGGGAGAGAGGATTGAATCTGAGGAGGCCACAATAGGGCGTCCCGGTGGTCTAGTCATGGAGTGGAGAGGGTGTCAGCAGTAAGTTGTGTTGACTTCAGTGATTATTTTGCCCTTCCTCTAATCCGTCAGAACAATAACCCACAAGAAACCTATCCTATCTGTGGAGCATACGCCTTCACTCGGTCAGCATTTGGTCAGTAATCCATCAGTATTGCTAATGACAAAAAAAAAAAAACAGGAGTGGATCCAAAACAGAGATGACACGTGAATGGAATATTTGCATGTCTTCTGTGTTTTCTACCTACTCCTGCTTTTGGCTACCAAATCAAAAGAGAATTCTGATGGGACCATACAGGCCTTAAAGCTGCTACACAGACATTATCCGTTGTGCGTCTCATTTTTTCTTCCTTCTGACCGATCAGAAGAAGGGTCAAATAAATCATGATGTCAGCCAGGTCTAAAGGCAAAATAGTGGCCCAGTCATAAAGTTGGGAGGGTGGGAACAGCATGAGAAGTCCACAGAGTGGCCCTATGACATAGTGGTGAGGTGGAAGCAGCATCAAGAGGCCGCAATGTGGCACAATGACAGAGTCTGGAGGTGGCAGCAGCATGAGGAGACCACAGAGTGGCAGAACGACAGAGTCTGGAGGTGCTGGAAGCATTAGGAGGCCACAGAGTGGCACAATTACAGAGTGGAGGTGGCAGCAGCATGAGCAGACCACAGAGTGGCACAATGACAGAATCTGGAGGTGGCAGCAGCATGAGGAGACAGCAGAGTGGCACAATTACAGAGTCTGGAGGTGGCAGCAGCATGGCAGGACCACAGAGTGGCACAATGTCAGAGTCTGGAGGTGGCGGCAGCATTAGGAGGCCGCAGAGTGGCACAATTAAAGAGTGTTGAGGTGGTGGCAGCATTAGGAGGCCACAGAGTGGCAAGATGACATAGTGTGGAGGTGGCAGCAGCATGAGCAGACCACAGAGTAGCACAATGACAGAATCTGAAGGTGGCAGCAGCATGAGGAGACAGCAGAGTGGCACAATTACAGAGTCTGGAGGTGGCAGCAGCATGGCAAGGCCACAGAGTGGCACAATGTCAGAGTCTGGAGGTGGTGGCAGCATTAGGAGGCCGCAGAGTGGCACAATTAAAGAGTGTGGCGGTGGAAGCAGCATGAGCTAGACCACAGGGTGGCACAATGACAGAGTCTGGAGGTGGCAGCAGCATCAGGAGGCCACAGAACGTCAGGGTGACATAGTATGGAGGTGGCACCAGCATGAGCAAACCACAGAGTGGAACAATGACAGACTCTGGAGGTGGCGGCAGCATCAGGAGGCCGCAGAGTGGCAAGTTGACATAGTGTGGAGGTGGCAGCAGTATGAAGCTTATTATCTCACAATTTTAATCACAGTTTAGTACAATTTAATATTTGTCATAGATTATATGTTACAGGTGGCACCAGCATGAGCAAACCACAGAGTGGCACAATGACAGACTCTGGAGGTGGCGGCAGCATCAGGAGGCCACAGAGTGGCAAGGTGACATAATGTGGAGGTGGGTGGCAATACCAATACACTCTGAAGATGGTGGGTGACAGAAAGAGCACTTGGCATTAGATGTGTGGCATCAGGCAGGTGGCATCATCAGAATAGTTGCTGAGTCATGTAGCCAGAAGAAATTGGTCTCTTTTGTCAAAGTGTTGGTGTGGCACCATGAATGATCTAGTCTGATGCATCAGGAATTGGTGGGTGGAAATCCTGGCTGATTTATCTTGACAAAGGTCAGACTCTCCACATTTTGGGTGGACAGGCAAGTTCTTCTTGGGGTAACTATGACCCCCGCCGCACTAAACACCTGCTCTGATGCCACACTACTGGATGGACAGGACAGCTTTTCCAGGGCAAAGTCAGCCAGTTGTGGCCACAAATCCAGTTTGGCTGCCCAGTAGTCCAGCGGATCTTCAATGATGGCTGGCAGGGTGCACTTCAAGTATGCCACCACCTGCTGGTTCAGGTTCTGCTCCAGGTCTAGATGCTGCTGCTGGTGAGTAGTTTCTTCACTAGGCGGGTAAAGAAAGCTGCACATCAATGACTCTAGACTCAGGCTGCTGATGGAGCTGGAACTGCTCCTGTCACCCCTCCCCAGCAGCCATGGCTGTAGAATGTGAGCGCAGAGGGCCCCCCAGGTCAGCCCTGCAAGATGATGGACAATGGCGCAGATAGGCAGCCGCCAACTTACTACATAGGATGTCTCTATAGTAGTTCAGTGTGTACTCCCTCTCAGCGGGTGTAAAAAAGGCCCCCATTTTGGAACGGTAGCAAGGGTCCAACAAGGTGGAGAGCCAGAAGTCATCCCTCTGCCAAATGGTGACAATTCATCTGTCACTACCCATGCAATTGAGCATGCAGCGGGCCATTTGCGCAAGTGACTCGGAGGGACTCCCTGCCTCCATCTCCACTGCATACTGCCACGGTGTGTCTGGGTCCTCTGCCTCGTCTTCCTCATCGCCCTGTAGCTCCTCTATGTGCTCCTGCTCCTCCTCTCCTGTCACCTGTGTAGAAAAATCACCCATTTCGCTACACATAGCTTGTGCCTCAATGTCCTCCTCCTCCAGTTCAGCACCCACAGGGCTCATGTGGCCATGAGATGTAGTCGCCACATCTCCTGTCCCCTGGCCAGCCATATTTAGCATCCCGTAGTCCTGGTGACGGACAAATAAAGTGGCCTCCACAAAGGGCCCGAGCAAACGGCAGGTGTCACGCATGAGCTGCCACTTGCTAACATCGAAGTTACACAGGGGAATACCTCTGTCCTCTTGTATCATCAAGAAATCGTTTATGGCCTTTCTTTGTTCATATAATACGTCCAATATATGGAGGGTGGAATTCCAACGGGTGGAAACGTCACATATCAGCCTATGTTGGGGGATGCAGCTCAAGGAAGGTGTGCTTTGCGGTGTATGGCTAAAGTGCATGCAAAGTTTCCTGCCAATTTTTAGGATGCCTTGCAGATGGGTAGAAAACTTCAGGAACTGCTTGACAACCAGATTGAACACAAGTGCCATGCAGGGTGCATGGCTCAGCCCTTCTTGACACAGCGCCGACACAATGTTCTTCCCATTGTCGGTCACCATGTTTCCGATTTTCAGTTGTCGCGGAGAAAGCCAGGATTCGATTTCTTGTTGAAGGACACAGAGCAGTTCCTCCCCGGTGTGACCCCGGTGTGACCCAGGCAAGCGAGGTGCAGAAAAGCATGACACCGCAGTGCCCTGCACATGTGGTATGCTGGAGGTTGACAGTGATCATTTTTGTAAATATACTTGATTAACAAATTCCCACCGTTTAGGATAAAATTCATCCCCACTTACCTCATTGTTGTGACTCGGTCTCCCCTGGTTACGGCCACCGCTCTTCTCCAGAATCCCGGTGGCCGCGCTTGCGCAGAAGACTCCTTCTTTTCTCCCGGCCGGGCCGCTCACTGTCCTGAACACGCACGCTGCCACGTGCACGCCGGCTCTGTACTATACTGGCCAGAAATAAGTCACCATGGCGCATGCGCGGCGGCGTGCGTGTTCAGTCCAGCGTGCAGCCCGGCCGGGAGAAGACTTCAATCAAGATGAAGCCTGCCCCCAGCCAGAATCCAGGAAGTGAACGGCGCGGTGGCAGCAGGTAAGTATAAAAAGGCGAAGTGGGAATACCCCTTTAAAGACCTAGACACCCATGAGGCCGCAATAGCTGGTCTGAGACTTGTTGATGCACATTCCCATGACCTCCGAAGATAAATATCCGCCTTTTTATCTAAGGGATCTCCTAAACAGCCTAGGTCTTCAAAAGGAAGGTCTGATCTCCTGGAAATCTTGGCTACCGATGCATCAACTAAAGTTGCCTTATGCCATGCGGTAGAGACGGATTCCTCAAACGGGTATTTACGCTTGACAGATTTTGGGATAAAAAAAATTCTTTCGGGATTTTTCAATTCCTTCTTAATTAAAGTCTCAATATTCTTGTGAATGGGAAAAGCCCTATGGCGCTTTGGACCCAGACCCTCAAAGGCCTGATCAGCTATAGATTTAGGCTCATTAGAGTCCTCTAATTGACTAGTAGTCTTCACAGCTTTTAATAAGGGCTCTACATCCTCTGGTGGAAAAAGAGATTTTCCTGCCGTATCCTCGTCATAAGACATATACTCGGAGGATAATTCCTGGCCTGAATCTAGGTCTTCTTCAACCGTTGAAGGCTCAGAGTCAGAGTCCCAGTTACCGGCCCGTTGCGCCGCCTTTGCCTGAAGGATTTTTAAGAGGATTTAACTTCCAACTGCACTAAGACTTTAAAAAGCTATGGCATTCTTCCACCACTAGCTTATCAATACATGATTCACAGAGTGGCTTAGCATAAGTAGAGGACAGGGGCACTTTACTCCCCCCACATTCTTTATGCTTGGTTTTCCCGGAGGCTTTTTTAGGAACTTTAGCAACCTACAAAGAATCATACAACACCCAGGCATAAAAAAGGAGGGTTAGAAAACAATAAATCTCACCCAACTGTCGTGTCAATATTCCCCACTCCTCATGTCCAGTACCGGGCTTGTGGGCCTCGAGGGTTCCACGGGGTTAGCGCGTCCAGTATCACCTGGCTCCGACATAATATGTGTCTGCTCCAGATTCTGCACAACACTGTGTGCATCCATAGCTGGCTGCCTCCTCCTGCTGCCGTATTTTTTTAACACGCCTCAGCTCCTTCCCATGTCCTGTTTTTTAAAAGGACTGCCTAATCCACGCTCTCGCAATTCCGACTCCGGCGGCGCCACCGGAAGTGACCTCTATGCGCCGGAAGCGCTTGATACTGCGCATGCGCCTAGCGTCCCGAGCCCCGATCCGCCATTTTGCCAAAGGGAGGCCGGCGCTACCACAGCCATGGACCGGGAGCCGCCTGAACACGGCCACAGCGTGACCCAAAGAGGCCAGGGAGGGTGCAGGATAGAGGGCAGACTTCGGCAACTGCTCCGCATGGAGACTTACGTCGCCAGGATGGGTCCTGTTATGGTAGGGTAGACCTGGATATTCCCTAGCCATCCGAGGTGAGAACCAAAAAAGAAAGGGAACTCCTCAGGTACCTCCTATCCAGAGGACAGGAAACCTGAACTGAGTAGTGATGAGTGGCAGGGGCAATATTCGAATTTGTGATATTTCACGAATATTAACCATATATTCGCGAATTCGAGAATTCGTTATGTCCAGTCATTATTTTCTTAATTGCGGAAATCTGCAATTGAAAAATTCTCGATAAAAATTTGCATTACGAAAAATCGCAATCAACACTACTCCTAAAGTCAAAAATATTGCAGCCTTCTCATTGGCCCACAAGCTAGAAGCAGGGAGGGATTGTCACAGAGGGGATTGGGGGAAACCCCCCACCGTCCGGTGTAAAAGGGTAAAAGGGGATCAGCCTGGCCAAAAAGAGTAATAAGGGAGCAGGTCACCTCCTACAACATCCCTAATCCTCTCCCTGACTCCTCACCGTATGACCAGATCCCGATGGTAGGACGACTCATACTCAGAATTCCTAGAGACCCTAAGTCGCCCTGGTAATCCCTCATCAAGGAGCAGGGAAGAGACAACCTGTTCATCCCAGTCATGGAGGAACAGGAGTCTCTATCTGAGGCCAGACTGCAAGGAGAGGGGAACACATACAGCATATGGAGATGGCAGGTAAGCGACACCCATAACACACTTACCTGCCACAGACACACTGACTGGAACCCGTGCACAAGTGCTGGTGTCCACACCAACATTAAAGGACACAGCACACACCACAAACCACACAGGGACCCAGGACACCCATAGCTGCAATAACATGAGACAGGGGAATGTCTAGTAAACATGACACCAAACACCACCAGACATGGAACACCAAACACCCTGAACCTAACCCACTCCATACAAATAGGGACAGGAAGGGAAGGAGACACCGGGATAACATTGATGACCACAAGGGTGGCCCTCACCGGACAGATGGAACACCCTGGACTGGAGCAGAGCTCCAGCACCAACCACAGCTGAAGTACAACTACCTCCAGCCAGGAAACCACAGAAGATATACCAAGTGACCACACCCAGTCAGGGAGTTACCCCTTACAGCACCAGACAGAGGGAGGCTACAACTAAAAGGGGAAGTGCATACACAAGCATACCAAACACGTAACCACCGGCAACAGCATGCGTGGCAACCATGTCACGGCAATCACCCAGAAGGCCGAGACACCGCCACCGCATGCTCTCACAGCAACACGTTGCCGCAGTCAACCGCAAGTGTGGCAACAGTGTCACAACGTACACCATAGGCCGTGACAGGGATCATGTGTACTGATTTAAAAAAATCTCGAATATTCGAAATTACGAATATATATCACTATATTCTAAATATTCTCGAATTCTCAAAGAGCCGATATTCGCGATAAAAATTCGCAATTTGAATATTCGTGATCAACACTAGAACTGAGGTGTGGTGGGGGTGTGAACCTTTTTATCTCAGCAGGTTTCTTGTACTGGATGGGAGGACCCGGTCGGATGGGTGCCATCATGGGTGAGGGGAAAATATATATTTTCTTTTTCCGCTAACACACGTCACAGAAGTCTTCACCACAGATAACTGAACCGCTGAGTGTCAAATATATATTTTATTTTTCCGATAATACACATCACAAAAGGCTTTACCACAGATAACTGGACCGTTGAGCAGCAAATATATGTATTCTTTTTACGGTAATACACACCACAAAAGGCTTTAAAAGATATACGGTAACTGCACCGCTAAACGGCAAATATATTTTGGTTTTGCCACTAATACACGAGAAAGAGGGCTGTAATTTTCGCACTTCACCACTCATCAGCTAATAAGCCCTTTTCTTCCCACTAATAAAAGCCCAAAAATTCTTTAGAACATATAACTGCACCGCACAAGGGCAAATAAGACGTACAAATATTTCCTTGTAATAAACCCTGTTAATGGCTGTATCAAACAGCACTTGCACCCTAATAACAAGAACGGTTTGCTGGAATTACAGAGCTGTATAATGGCAATTTGGGTCCCCAGTCAGTGCAGCAAGGTGAAATAGGATTGTTCCTATTACCCAGGCTATAATATTTACAATTGATCCACTGGACCCAGGAGGTCAAGAAGTACAAATTCAATAGTCTGCGACTATAATTCCTGTTTCTGGCCTTTTCTCTCATTTTTAAAATATAACTTTTATTTCTCTTTTAATAAACGATATAGCCCAAAAAACATATAAATTTTAAATTGTTGTTTTCAATTTATATGTTTTTTGTGGCTATATCGTTTATTAAAAGAGAAATAAAAGTTATATTTTAAAAATGAGAGAAAAGGCCAGAAACAGGAATTATAGTCGCAGACTATTTAAATTGTATTACCCAGGCTGTCACCTCTCCTACTGAACCCTGTTCTGCATAAAAGCTGTGAAATGATTCCTCCCTATACTTTCCCTACACCTTGAATAATCTTTCCCTGCACTGGTAAATCGCTTTTTCTGCACAATTAAATAGTTTTTTCCTAGCACTGTCCCTAGCGCCTGCAGACGTCTCTCCCTGCACTAAGTACACTGGTAAATGGCAGAATGTAAGATGGCTGCCGCTATTTATAGGCCTGTGACATAACAGGGCTGGCTGGCTGCTGATTGGCTGCATGCATGCATGTCAACCTGGGTGATCCCGCCTTACCAGAGTTCCTTTCTCCATGTCCTAACACAGTGTTCCCCAACTCCGGTCCTCGGGACCCACCTACCAGTCATGATTTGAGAATATCCCACAGAATGAATACCTTTGGAAAGTCCTGATGCATTGAAACTAATGATATCACCTGCTGATTACTAAGAAAATCCTGAAAACCTGACCCTTAGGTGGGCCCTGAGGACTGGAGTTGAGGAACACTGTCCTAAAACGGGCAGCGGCCATTTTAGGACAAAAATGTGATTTGTTACCACGAAGCGCGAGGAAATTCGACTTCGGTGTGAATTAAATTTTTCCTGAAATTCGGATCGATTTCCACTTCGTCAGCTTCGAGTCTCTCATCTCTAAAAATATCTAAACCACAACAAATTATCCACCCCTTGTGCTAAATCCAAGAATGACAATATTTCTCTATTCTTCACCACCTGTATAACATATAAAACACCCTTAAAACCTTCAAGTAACAATTGTACCAAAAACCTTCAAGTAACAATTGTACCAAAGAGGAGTGCATTGGAGCGATCCCTTTTACCCTCAACCATGATCTAATAGTAATAATTGATAATGGATGTGGGGGGCACTCTGATATCCCTGGCTGTATGTGATGATAACGGTGTATATAGTACAAACTAGAATTGTATATGACAATGGAGATATGTCTTAATACAATATAAATTTATTTTTCAAGCTGCTAAAAAGGTGCCATGTGCATATCATCAAAAGGTACAATTACAATTGTTATGAAAATATTTTAAAACCTATTTCCTTAATAGTTAACTTAAGATAGAAAAAAGGAAAAAAATGGAAAAAAATTATAGATAAATTATTGATTTGTAGAAAAAGTCATTTCATAAAGAATCCACTTCATGGGAATTTTCCTTTCGCTGATACTATGGGATAATAGTCTTTTTACTTATGTTCAGTAGATGGCGCTGTAGCTCTCAAATCGAAGGGTGTGAAGTAGTCGGAATAACATGACATCTGATTGTAGGCCATTGTGGCCACTGAGAAAGAAGCATTGCGCTTCGAAACGCGTTTGTTATATCCTGTAGTAATATATATATATTTCATATTTTTAAGCAATCCTAACAATCCTACAAAGGACTGGACATCCGATCCGATATAACTGAGAGCATTAAAAAGGCGAACAGCCCGGCACCCCCGCATCTATTCAGAGGACAAGATACCGCTGAAGCTCCCGCTCAAGTGGGACGCCACGTCAAGAGCTGGTGAGTAGAGATGGCCTTGCGGTTCGACCAGCGGTCATTTAACGGTGAACTTTGCTCGTTCGCGACTCACCGAACGGGCGAACATATGGCGATGTCCGCTGGCGCCATACTCTTTTACATTGTGAAGAACTTTGACCCATGACACATCCATCAGGTGGTACAGGACAGCCAATTGAGACGTTTCAGCACATGGACATACCCCCTACCTTATAAATAAACCTGATCTGGCCGCCATTTTACATTCAGTGTTTTGCCAGTGTAGGGAGAGGTTGCTGTGTGGAGCAGGGACAGGCTGTTAGGGACACCAAACGCTAGCTAATAGGGCCACAAAAGTCCTTTTAAGGACTATTATAGGTGTGCTATCGATAGGTGTGATATACTGAGGGGTGCGATATACTTATAATATACTTTCTAACATAGAAAGTATATTATAGTGCATTTGTATTGTGCGGCAGTTGTGTGCGGTTCTGCTGCGATACTGCAATTACACAGAGTGGCAAACGCTATTGGAACAAATAATTTCTACTGGTGTGATTTACCAGTTGCCCCCAAAAAAACTGATTGAAGCAGGGGTGTAATATACCAATAATATACTTTCTATATAGTGCATTTGGGTAGTGCAGCATTTGTTTGCGCTTTTGCTGCTGGAAAATTGATATCCAATGACCGTGTAATCTACCTCCTACTTGTTCTTTTATGTCTGCTGAATGAATAATTGTTGCGGCCTCGGAGGAATTCAACACCAGTGACGACCATGTGTTATCGATTTTCAACTATTATTATTAGGGTTTTTTTAAAGAGGGGGGATTTCGTTAGCCATGTTTTTAATCCAATTTTATGTTTTTTGTTAATTTAACCCCTTCACGCAACATCACATACATGTACGTGGGGGAATGTGGTGCCTCACCGCATTCCCACGTGCATGTACGTGATCGGCTTTCACTGTCAGCGCAGGGAGCGAAGCGCTGAAGCTCCAGTGAAGCCGGCGTGCTGGGGTTGCTAGGCAACCAGAGAAGCCGGCAGGAGCTGTATTGTAGCTCTGACCCGCCCACGATCGCTGTGATTGGTCCATTACTGCAGAGGGACCAATCACAGCGCATCGGGGCAGGTAAGGGGGGGTTAGGGAGGGACTATGTGCTTCTCCTTCTCTGATCGCCCCAATTCCTGTCAGGGAAGCGATCAGAGAAGGAGAAAGTGTGAAAATATTCCCCACCTATGACGAGTATACTCGTCATGGAGCACTGCTACTTAGCGCGCCATGATGAGTATACACGTCATGGCATAAACTGTCACCATGTCTGCAGACATGGTGACAGCGCTGAGATCCCGGCTGTCACACACAGCCGGGCACCTTAGGTCAATGCCGAGGGGGGTCCTGTGACCCCCCCATGTCGGCGATCGCTGCAAACCGCAGGTCAATTCAGACCTGCGGTTTGTAGCGCTTTCTGCGGTTTCTGATCGCCGCGGTCCCTGACCGCGGGGATCAGAAACTTTACTATGCCCAAAATAAAGCTTTTTCACCCCCCCTGCACCCCTGAATGATGTTATGTGGGCGGGTGGTGCAGGGGGGGTGTCGCAGGCGGTGGGGAGGTGCGGTAAGCTGCGGGAGGCGGGCGGTGCGGCAGGCGGGATCGCGATCCCCCGCCCGCCTCCCTTTCAATGATCGTTGGTGTCTAGTGGGGATACCAGGGTGCCAGCACATTGCTGGCACCCTGGTATAAACGGCTGACATCTGCGATGCGATGTCAGCCGTTTAACCCTTTCCATACAGCGGTCCGTACGGACCGCTGTATGGAAAAGGTTAACAGCGCAGGGAGCTCTCTCCCTCTCCCATCGGGGGGCTGCTGTGCCTTTGCAGCCCCCCGATGGGAGAGGGAGAGAGCCCCCAGAGAGCCCCCCTCAGACCTGTTCTTACCCTTCCCCGTCTGCGCAGTTCTGACCAGTACTGAGCAGACGGGGAAGGTTCCCATGGCAACAGGACGCCTCTCAGGCGTCCTGCTGTCCATGGTGCTGAACAGATCTGTGCTGAAAGCATAGATCTGTTCAGACAAGTGTAAAATACAGTGCAGTACAATATATATTGTTCTGTACTGTATTATACAGACATCAGACCCACTGGATCTTCAAGAACCAAGTGGGTCTGGGTCAAAAAAAAAGTAAAAAAAAGTGAAAAAAGTAAAGTTTCAAAAAAACACATTTATCACTGAATAAAAAAAATAAAAAAAAATACACTACACATATTAGGTATCGCCGCGTCCGTAACGACCTGATCTATAAAACGGTCATGTTACTTTCCCCGCACGGTGAACGCCATAAAAATAAAAAAATAAAAACTATGAGGAAATTGAAATTTTGCCCACCTTACTTCCCAAAAAAGGTAATAAAAGTGATCAAAAAAGTCGCATGTACGCCAAAAAAAGTACCAATCAAACCGTCACCTCATCCCGCAAAAAATGAGCCCTTACATGAGACAATGGCCCAAAAAATAAAAAAACTATGGGTCTCAGACTATGGAGATACTAAAACATGATTTTTTTTTTGTTTCAAAAATATTATTGTGTAAAACCCTGATAAATTATAAAAAGGTAGACATATTAGGTATTGCCATGTCCGTAAGAACCTGATCTATAAAAATACCACATGACCTAACCCCTCAGGTGAACACTGTAAAAAAATTTAAAAAAAACGGTGTCAAAAAAGCTATTTTTTTGTTACCTTACATCACAAAAAGTGTAATAGCAAGCGATCAAAAAGTCATGTGCACCCCAAAATAGTACCAATCTAACCGTCATCTCATCCCGCAAAAATGATACCCAACCTGAGACAATCGCCAAAAAACTGAAAAAACTATGGCTCTCAGACTATGGAGACACTAAAACATGTTTTTTTTTTGTGTCAAAAATGATATTATTGTGTAAAACCTAAATAAATAAAAAAGTATACATATTAGGTATCGTCACGTCCGTAAGAACCTGCTCTATAAAAATAGCACATGATCTAACCTGTCAGATGAACGTTGTAAATATTAAAAAATAAAAACAGTGCCAAAACAGCTATTTTTTGGCAAATTTTCCATTTTAATTCATTTTTTCCCATAACAAAGCAAGGGTTAACAGCCAAACAAAACTCAATATTTATTGCCCTGATTCTTTAGTTTATAGAAATGACCCATATGTGGTCGTAAACTGCTGTATGGCCACACGGCAGGGCGCAGAAGGAAAGGAGCGCCATATGGTTTTTGGAAGGCAGTTTTTGCTGGACTGGTTTTTTGACACCATGTCCCATTTGAAGCCCCCCCGATGCACCCCTAGAGTATAAACTCCAAAAAATTACCCCATTTTGGAAACTACACCCCTCAAGGTATTCAAAACTGATTTTACAAACTTTGTTAACCCTTTAAGTGTTCCACAAGAGTTAATGGCAAATGGAGATGAAATTTCTGAATTTCTATTTTTTGTTACTTTGCCTCACAAAAAAGTGTAATATAGAGCAACCAAAAATCATATGTTCCCTAAACTAGTACCAACAAAACTTCCACCGTATCCCGTAGTTTCCAAAATGGGGCCACTTTTTTGGAGTTTCTACTCTATGGGGGCAACAGGGGGCTTTGAATGGGACATGGTGTCTAAAAACAATCCAGCAAAATCTGCCTTCCAGAAACCATATGGCATTCCTTTCCTTCTGCACCCTGCCGTGTGCCCGTACAGCAGTTTACGACCACATATGGGGTGTTTCTGTAAACTACAGAATCAGGGCCATAAATAAAGAGTTTTGTTTGGCTGTTAACCCTTGCTTTGTTACTGGAAAAAAAATATTAAAATGGAAAATCTGCCGAAAAAGTGAAATTTTGAAATTGAATCTCTATTTTCCATTTATTCTTGTGGAACACCTAAAGGGTTAACAGCGTTTGTAAAATCAGTTTTGAATACCTTGAGGGGTGTAGTTTCTTAGATGGCGTCACTTTTATGGAGTTTCTACTCTAGGGTTGCATCAGGGGGGCTTCAAATGGGACATGGTGTCAAAAAAAACAGTCCAGCAAAACCTGCCTTCCAAAAACCGTATGGCATTCCTTTCCTTCTGCGCCCTGCCGTGTGCCCGTACAGCGGTTTACGACCACATATGGGGTGCTTCTGTAAACTACAGAATCAGGGCCATAAATAATGAGTTTTGTTTGGCTGTTAACCCTTGCTTTGTAACTGTAAAAAAAATATTAAAATGGAAAATCTGCCAAAAATGTGAAATTTTGAAATTGTGTCTCTATTTTCCATTAAATCTTGTGCAACACCTAAAGGGTTAACAAAGTTTGTAAAATCAGTTTTGAATACCTTGAGGGGTGTAGTTTCTTAGATGGGGTCACTTTTATGGAGTTTCTACTCTAGGGGTGCATCAGGGGGGCTTCAAATGGGACATGGTGTCAAAAAAACAGTCCAGCAAAATTAGCCCTCCAGAAACCAAACGGCGCACCTTTCACTCTACGCCCCGCTGTGTGGCCATACAGTAGTTTACGGCCACATATGGGGTGTTTCTGTGAACATCAGTCAGGGCAATAAAGATACAGTCTTGTTTGGCTGTTAACCCTTGCTTTGTTAGTGGAAAAAATGGGTTAAAATTGAAAATTAGGCAAAAAAATGAAATTCTCAAATTTCATCTCCATTTGCCAATAACTCTTGTGCAACACCTAAAGGGTTAATGACGTATGTAAAATCAGTTTTGAATACCTTGAGGGGTGTAGTTTCTTAGATGGGGTCACTTTTATGGAGTTTCTACTCTAGGGGTGCATCAGGGGGGCTTCAAATGGGACATGGTGTAAATAAACCAGTCCATAAAAATCAGCCTTCCAAAAACCAAACGGCGCACCTTTCACTCTACGCCCCGCTGTGTGGCCGTACAGTAGTTTACGGCCACATATTGGGTGTTTCTGTAAACGGCAGAGTCAGGGCAATAAAGATACAGTCTTGTTTGGCTGTTAACCCTTGCTTTGTTAGTGGAAAAAATGGGTTAAAATGAAAAATTAGACAAAAAAATGAAATTCTCAAATTTCCTCCCCATTTGCCAATAACTCTTGTGCAACACCTAAAGGGTTAACAATGTATGCAAAATCAGTTTTGAATACCTTGAGGGGTGTAGTTTCTTAGATGGGGTCATTTTTGGGTGGTTTCTATTATGTAAGCCTCGCAAAGTGACTTCAGACCTGAACTGGTCCCTAAAAATTGAGTTTTTGTAAATTTCGGAAAAATTTCAAGATTTGCTTCTAAACTTCTAAGCCTTATAACATCCCCAAAAAATAAAATATCATTCCCAAAACAATTCAAGCATGAAGTAGACATATGGGGAATGTAAAGTCATCACAATTTTTTGGGGTATTACTATGTATTACAGAAGTAGAGAAACTGAAACTTTGAAATTTGCAAATTTTTCCAAATTTTTGGTAAATTAGGTATTTTTTTGTGCAAAAAAAATTATTTTTTTGACTTCATTTTACCAGTGTCATGAAGTACAATATGTGACGAAAAAACAATCTCAGAATGGCCTGGATAAGTCAAAGCGTTTTAAAGTTATTAGCACTTAAAGTGACACTGGTCAGATTTCCAAAAAATGGCCTGGTCCTTAAGGTGAAAATGATCCCGGTCCTGAAGGGGTTAAACATATGTATTTGACCTGTATTTGTACTGGCCTGCAGTAAAATTGATATCCATTGACCGTGTAATATACCTCCGGCCACATAATCACTTGATGTTTTTCTGTCCAGTGAATGCCTAATGTTTGGGGCTTGTAGTCCAGTGGCCTACAGTAAAATTTTTATCCATTGACCGCATAATGTACCTCCAGCCACATAATCAGAATTTATTTTAGGTCAGGTGAATGCCTAATTTTTAAGGCCCATACTCCTGTGGCCTAAAAAAAAAATATTTCTAGGCTCCAGCAGGGCACATTTCAGAGAATTTCCCTTTAAGACGCATTAAAATGTCCCCTGATTAAGATTTTTTGTGGGAATTTTTGCCATTGATCCCCCTCTGGTGTCACTGTCCATGTTGTGGGACTATTTGTGCACTTTTACTAAGTATTTGGTGGCTGCAAATATGAGCTGAAGGTTTTTCAGGTTCGCCTGCCATTAAAGTGAATGGGGCCTGCCGTGAACTTGCGGTTCGCGGACATTTGTGCACGATCGCGTTCGCGAAGCGTCCCGGCCGATTTTCGTCCATCACTATTGGTGAGCATAGCGGAGAATACCAGCACACATTGCTGCTGACAACTCCCGATCCATCCAGCATCTACAGAACGGGTAATGTAACAATACACAGATCGAAAGAGCCAGGATCACATACAAAGTATGTAAATTATTATTATTTTTTTCTGGATATAATATTTACTGGCAGAAATACATTTATCGGTGCATTAATTGGTAGATACAAAAATTTGGGATACAAACCAACATATTATTTATACATCCAATCCTACTAAACCATAGTACCTTCCTATTACTCAAGCAGCGATCGGCTGAAACCTCACCTGAATCTTATAATAGGATTATTAATTATACCAATATAGGAGGATTTTACTATTCAACACCAGTCAATTAAGGATCAATATGAATTAATACCTACAATCAGATGTCATGTTATTCCGACTACTTCACACCCTTTGATTTGAGAGCTACAGCGCCATCTACTGAACATAGGCAAAAAGACTGGTATCCCATAGTATCAGCGGAAGGAAAATTCCCATAAAGTAGATTCTTTATGAAATTACTTTTTCTACAAATCAATAATTTATCCATTTTTTTTATCCATTTTTTATCTTTTGACCTTTTTTTTTGTTTTTTCTATCTTAAGTTAACTATTAAGGAACTAGGTTTTTAAAATTTCCATAACAATTGTAATTGTACCTTTTGATGATATGCTCATGGCACCTTTTTAGCAGCTTGAAAAATAAATGTATATTGTATTAAGACATATCTCCATTGTCATATACAATTCTAGTTTGTACTATATACACCGTTATCATCACATACAGCCAGGGATATCAGAGTGCCCCCCACATCCATTATCAATTATTGCCAATTCTGTTTTGCGACATTGGGGTGAGTCGCGGGGAGAGCACCGAACCATAGTTTCACAAATTGGTGCAGCCACTGACCCACCTGCACATGATCTAATAGTACCGTCAAGACTTAAACAACAACTTTGTAGCCTCTCTATAGTCCTGCTCCCCATTAATCAATTGGCCAGATTCTAGTAGAGTAAATATATTATTATAGGAGGATCCCTTCACCAAAGTCGTGAACAATGGACTTTTCTGCCATTCACGATACAACCATAACTGGGAAGCAATGAAATAACCCTTGAAGTAGGGGAGGTTCAGTCCCCCCTGCTCCAATGGTTTATACAAATATTTCAATTTAAGCCTTACTCACTTTCTTCCCCACAAAAAGTCATTAATAATTCTCTCCATAAGTTTAAAAAACTTGTCCTCTATCCATATAGGTGAATTCCTAAGAATATAAAGGAGTTGGGGTAAAATCACCATTTTAACCAGGGATACTCTATCTGCTCTGGATAGGGGAAGTTGAAGCCATATCCCGATTTTCTACCTGAATTTAATAGTCAAATTAAGCTTTAAAAAATCCTCAATCTTGGGAGATATAATCATGCCCAAATAATGAAAAGAATCAGAAACATTCAACTTAGTCAAAAAACCTTCATTAGAGGGTACAAAATCCAGTGGCATAAGAGTAGTTTTTGACCAATTTATATCTAAACCTGAGACCTTGCCGAAGGAATTAACTAATCGGATGAGTCTTGGAAGAGTTGTGTTTGTGTGATCTGTAAAGAATAAGACATTATTATTATATAAGGAGATACGATTTTCCACAAGTGGTTGAGGAGCCAACCCGGAGGGAGGCCATTTTGGATTTGGTATTCACAAACGGGGATTCGGTATATGATGTCATTGTAGGCGAAACCTTGGGATCTAGTGATCACCAGTCAGTGTGGTTTAATATAAGAACTGTGAAAGAGTCCCACCACACAAAAACAAAAGTTTTAGATTTTAGAAAAACAGACTTTTCAAAAATGAAATTAGTCATAAATGAGTCCTTATCAGACTGGAACGGATTACATGGAGTCCAGGAGAAATGGGACTACTTAAAAGGTGCATTATTGAAGGCAACAGAAAATTGCATTAGACTTGTCAGTAAAAGCAAAAAAAGGAGGAGACCACTGTGGTACTCAGCAGAAGTGGCCCAAATAATTAAAAATAAAAAGCTAGCATTTTGTAATTATAAAAAAACCCAGAGCAATGAAGATAAGGAAATCTACAAGATTAGGCAGAGAGAGGCCAAGCAAGTTATAAGAACTTCTAAAGCGCAGGCAGAAGAAAAACTAGCTCAGTCTATGAAAAAAGGGGATAAGACATTCTTCAGATATATAAATGAAAAAAGGAAATTAAAACAAGGAATAACTAAATTAAAAACAAAGGACGGAAGGTATGTAGAAGAGAATAAAGGGCTAGCCGACTGCCTTAATGAATACTTCTGTTCAGTTTTTACAAAAGAAAAAGGAGAAGGACCTCCACTAGAAAGGATGACTAATAAATCGTTTGATGCATGTGTCTTTACAGAGGAAGATTTTCTAAGTTTGCTGTCTAAGGTGAAGACAAATAAGTCACAGGGGCCTGATGAGATACACCCAAAATTATTAAAAGAGCTTAGTGGTGAGCTGGCAAAACCGTTAACAGATTTATTTAACCAATCATTAGTAACAGGAGTCGTCCCGGAAGATTGGAAATTGGCAAATGTCGTGCCCATTCACAAGAAAGGTAGTAGGGAGGAATCGAGCAACTATAGACCAGTGAGTCTGACATCAATAGTAGGCAAATTAATGGAAACCCTATTAAAGGATAGGATTGTGGAACATCTAAAATCCCATGGATTGCAAGATGAAAAACAACATGGGTTTACTTCAGGGAGATCATGTCAAACAAATCTTATAGATTTTTTTGACTGGGTGAATAAAATAATAGACGGTGGAGGTGCAGTAGACATCGCATATCTAGATTTTAGTAAGGCTTTTGACACTGTCCCACATAGAAGACTTATCAATAAACTGCAGTCATTGAGCATGGACTCCCATATTGTTGAGTGGATTAGGCAGTGGCTGAGTGACAGACAACAGAGGGTTGTAGTCAATGGAGAACATTCAAAACAAGGTAATGTTACCAGTGGGGTTCCACAGGGATCTGTACTGGGACCGATTTTGTTTAATATCTTCATAAGTGATATTGCAAAAGGCCTCGCTGGTAAGGTTTGTCTTTTTGCTGATGACACAAAGATATGTAACAGGGTTGATGTTCCTGGAGGGAAACGCCAAATGGAAAAGGATTTAGGAAAACTAGAAGAATGGTCAGAACTCTGGAAACTGAAATTTAATGTGGATAAGTGCAAGATAATGCACCTGGGGCGTAAAAACCCAAGGGCAGAATATAGAATATTTGACACAGTCCTGACCTCAGTATCTGAGGAAAGGGATTTAGGAGTAATTATTTCAAAAGACTTAAAGGTGGGAAGACAATGTAATAGAGCAGCACGAAATGCCAGCAGAATGCTTGGATGTATAGGGAGAGGTATAAGCAGTAGAAAGAGTGAAGTGCTTATGCCGCTGTACAGAACACTGGTGAGACCTCACTTGGAGTATTGTGCGCAGTACTGGAGGCCATATCTCCAGAAGGATATAGATACTCTAGAGAGAGCTCAGAGAAGAGCTACTAAACTAGTACATGGATTGCAGGATAAAACTTACCAGGAAAGGTTAAAGGACCTTAATATGTATAGCTTGGAAGAAAGAAGAGACAGAGGGGATATGATAGAAACTTTTAAATACATAAAGGGAATCAACTCGGTAAAGGAAGAGAGCATATTTAAAAGAAGAAAAACTGCTACAAGAGGACACAGTTTTAAATTAGAGGGGCAAAGGTTTAAAAGTAATATAAGGAAGTATTACTTTACTGAGAGAGTAGTGGATGCATGGAATAGCCTTCCTGCAGAAGTGGTAGCTGCAAATACAGTGAAGGGGTTTAAGCATGCATGGGATAGGCATAAGGCCATCCTTCATATAAGATAGGGCCGGGGGCTATCCATAGTATTCAGTATATATCCGTTTTTGATCTTCCCATGCTGCTATCAGTTTCTCTATTAAGTATATGATCTTGATCTATGGACCTCTCAGCCGATTATATATGGATAAATTTGTATGATTAGGGATTTATTTATATTTTTATATTTTTAGGAATATTAATGTGTTTTTATATATAATAAAATGTTATTTTAAATTATGAATGGGGTATATGGTAATCCCAATATGTTGTTAATCTGATTTATGATAAAACGCAATGAGGTTGTAAAAAACCGCAGTATTACCGCATGGAAACCGCAATGGAGCATATTTGTCCAAAATCCGGATTTTCCGGAGTACCGAATGGACTATAAAAGGTGGAGTGGGAGGTCTTGCGCTTTTACCACTGAGGAAGGGGTGTAGAACGCCCCGAAACGCGTCTGGTGACTGGAAGAAGCGCCCACCTAACCCACTGGATTCTGATGGAATACATTGCATGGCCATGCGATAAGGAATCTTACTAATACATTACCAGGACAAAGGAGCTAAATACAGGTTCCAACAACGATCTACCATGCATACCAGCCAAATTTTCTGCTCCCGCGATACTGTGACGTCAGCGACTCGAGATCTGTGACGTGAGACGCCGAAGTGGCCGGCATCACTCGCTGCTCGTGGCAGGACGGCCCAGCGGAGAACAGTTTGGTGAATCTTGGGATAAGGTAGGAACCTGAACTGGGCACGCATTATCTATAGCCCTGTGCGGTTATACCGGAACAATTGTGGAGAGACTGCTATATTGAGAGACATTTCCATGCACGTGGACACTTTAATCCGGAGCCATACGAATCTGTACCGGGACACTATAGCTGCTATATGCGGCCTGCGGTTTCATTGTCACCATATAACCTTATGTGGTGTCAAGTGTGAATTGTGAATATTTATTACGCAAGGTTTACGCAACCATCATTCGTCAGTGTGATTTTATGTTGGTACCATTTATCATTTTATGTGATTTTATTGCATTTGAGTGTTGATACAAATTACCATTTATTAAATACCATTTATTCCCCATGGTCCAGATAGTGTGAGTGCTCACTCCTTTCTTCTTTTTATAAAGGGAATCAACTCGGTAAAGGAAGAGAGCATATTTAAAAGAAGAAAAACTGCTACAAGAGGACACAGTTTTAAATTAGAGGGGCAAAGGTTTAAAAGTAATATAAGGAAGTATTACTTTAATGAGAGAGTAGTGGATGCATGGAATAGCCTTCCTGCAGAAGTGGCAGCTGCAAATACAGTGAAGGGGTTTAAGCATGCATGGGATAGGCATAAGGCCATCCTTCATATAAGATAGGGCCGGGGGCTATCCATAGTATTCAGTATATTGGGCAGACTAGATGGGCCAAATGGTTCTTATCTGTCGACACATTCTATGATTCTATGTTTCTATCCCTAATGTTCCAAACCCTTTCATTTTAGCATCCTGTCTAACGGCCAAAGCCTCGATATAAATATCAAATAGCAATGGAGATAGTGGACAGCCTTGATGAGTGCCCCTATTCAAGTCGAAGCTAGATGTCAAAATTCCATTAACATTTAACCTCGCTGAGGGAGATTTATATAGTAGTTTAATAATATTTATAAATCTATCTCCAAAACCCATCCTACCCAAAACCTTCCAGAGGAATCTCCACTCCACCCTGTCAAAGGCCTTAGAGGCATCTAAAGACAGGATGGAGCGAGAGGTCCCCCCGGGGGACTGAATGTTTGTAAACAAACTATGGGCGTTATAATTAGAGATGAGCGAATCGAATCCCACAAAGTGGAATTCCATCCGAATTTCAGGATAAATTTGATTTGCCTCAAAGCTGAATTTCCTTGTGCTTCGTGTCAGCGAATCGACTTAACCTGAAATTAATATTAACAAAATATGAACCTTACCTTCTCCATTTGCTCGTGACGGGCCGTCAGCCTCCATCTTGCTTGAAGATCTCGGATCTCCTGTGACTGACAGCTGGCTGTCGGGCATAAGCGCTGTCAGTCACAGCGAAGGGGCAGGGAAGGGGGCACGGTTACCTTGACTCAAAAATAGCGCGGGCAGGGGATAAAAGATAGTTTTTTTTTCCTGCTTTTACCGCATCTGATTGCAGGAAGAAAATCATCATTAGAAACACACTGCCGGCTACTTGAAGGTACTGCTGGCAGTTTGGGGTGGTTTTTGCCACTGAAAGGTTCCCTTTAACAATTTTTCCAATAGTTAGGCGAATATTATCTATATGTTTTTTTTGCTCTTGATTGGAAATCACTCTGGACAGTAGTTTACCCGGACGCCTGACTCTATAAAGTATTTTTGACCTTTGATAAATAACCTCTGTTGAGCCTTCTCCAACAAAAAAACTGAATAGGCTTGACTAGCTTTCTGCATAGCATTTCTATTTTCTTCTGTCTTATTCCTATAGATTGAATGTGTAGCTAATACCGCTAATTCTTTCAACTTTTTCTCATTGATGCCATACCCCTTCCTTAAATTAGCAATCTTACTAACGAATGTTCCCCTCATAAAGGCCTTAAAGGTATCCCACACTACCTGAATTTTAGCTGAGTTATAATTGATATCCCAAAAGCATTCCATCTCTTGTTGTATTATTTCATGATTCTCCATTACCGACATCCAATAGGGATTTAATCTAAATGGGGGTCTCGTTGTATTCCTATCATTAGCCATACAAAGCTCAAGGGACAAAAGGACATGGTCCGAGAGAGATTTTGTCTCATAATTCATCTGTTTAACATATCTCATATATTTAATATTTATTAGGGCAAGATCTATCCTGGACATAGATTTACCAGATTTACTGATACGGGAGTATGCTCTTCTCCCATGCCCTAAACGTCCCCAAAGATCTTCAAAACCAGCTTCCTAACAAAACCATGCCAAGGGAGACCCTTGGACAGAAGTATAGCCATCTCCACCCATAGAAACCCTGTCTATAGTAGGATTGATGACACAATTAAAATCCCCAATAACGAATGTAGGACATTCAGGCCATTGATCCATAAAAGATAACAAAGAGTTAAGCACATAAAGGGAAAACGGAGGTGGAATATAAACAAAGGCTAAAATACATAATTTCCCCCAAAAGTTTACAGTATAAAAAAACATATCTCCCCTGCTCATCAACAGAGTGTCATCCACAGATCCCTTCCAAAATATGGAGCAGTCCTTTGTAGACAGAGGCTATCCTAGGAGTCTGGTGCATAGACATGCAGACAAAGCAAGAAAAATGTCAAGATGGGAACTGTTCATTACAAAACAGAAACAAGAAAGTGATAGGTTACCTTTTGTGTCATCTTATAATGAGTTGAGCCCTAGCATTGAACGAATAGTGAGACAACATTGGGGGATACTCAGGAGCGGCTATCCTACAATAGCGGCATTCAGAGACCCCCCTATGATGGCATATAAAAGAGCAGGGAATATTAGAGACAAAATAGCGCATTCAAGGGTGCCAACAAAAAGCCAGTTAAGACAAACATTATGCATCAGTATTTACACATCCCGACACAGGAGAAACTTTTGACATCAAATATTATCTCACATGTGATTCATCGTGGGTAATATATGTATTGTGGTGTCCGTGCAAAATGCTTTACGTAGGGGAGACCACGTGTGACCTGAAAACCGGGTTAAATAATCATAGACAATCCATCAGAAATAAAAGAAAAGACCTTCCGGTATCAAAGCATTTTGATGAATTTAAATTTATGATTCTAGATCATGTCAAACCGTTGGAAAGGGGTGGCCATAGGCTAATGATACTAAAGAAAAATGAGCTCAGATGGATTTTTCGTCTTGATACATTGAAGCCCAAAGGCTTAAATGTTGAATTTAGGGTAACTGGGGGTATGGTGGGTTAGTGCCCTGTCCTCTATTGCTTGTGGCTTTGTGTATTCATGTTGCTGTATCAAGTGAATCTAATGTATGTTACATATAACTCCAATTTGGTAAATAATGCCACAATATGATTTTTTCTATTGTTGAGAATATAACTTGTGATATAATGGAAAACAAGGAAGCTGTTATGCTGGGGTATAGATTAGCTGGATACCAGAGTATGGAACAAGGAAGATGTTCAATGTATATATATTTGCCCAAAAGATTGCCCTTAGATAAAATGGTGGAGATCGGGAGTGCGTCCCCGGGATGAGGACGCTCGATGATGCATGGGCGAGCGGTGTGGTGATTGGTCCGCGGGCACTTTCGTGTGCGCTGGACGGGCAGACTGCACGGATACCTGGCGTCGCGATCGTTTGGTCTCCGCCCCGGGTGATGTTCAACAGATATGTACCGCCTAGTAGGAGGGATATGGGTTGACACATGCGCATTAGGTATTGGGAGACGCGCTGAATGTAGCGTGAAGTACCGCGATTTAAGATGAAAGTTTTATCTTCCTTGTTCGACATATGAAATACAGCTTTAATCTCCCAGCAAGGCATTTTTTAATGTATAGGTTTTTAATGCACTCTGCACTTTATTACACTGTCACTATGATTGTATGAAGTTTATGCTTAAGTCACGGTTATGATATATTGATTGCCATCGAACACATATGGGGCGTTTTTCGTCCCTGTTCACATTGAGATGTGGTTTGGAAATGAATGAATTGTAACATTGTTAAAGGGGGAGTGCACGTTTTTTATAGGATGATCAATTAATTGGAATTGACTACAATATGTATATATACTAGCACTATTGCACTTTATGTTTCACTTGGCTTGAAAAAGGTTCTGAGAGAGAACTGAAACATTGCTACATGACATGTGTGAATAAATAGCAAATTTTTTTCATCTTTCAAGGAGTACTGCAGAATTTTATTGTTTATATATATAGCAGAAAAAAACACTGGCAGCACCACGCAAAAAAGGATATAAGGAAAAAGAGCGGGTGCAATGTCCAAGTATGGTAACAGGTGCTTACCCACTTATAAAGAGCAAAAATCGGACTGCACTCCAGACGGTTCTTCAGTAAAACAGTGTGTTTTTATTCACCCATATGGTGGCAAAGAGTGACGTTTCGGCTCATACATGAGCCTTTCTCAAGGCTTGAGAAAGGCTCATGTATGAGCCGAAACGTCGCTCTTTGCCACCATATGTGTCACGACCGCTATCCCAGCAGCAGTCGTGTCGCACCAGACGGAGGGGAAGGGGGACCCTTATCTACGGATGGGAAATAGAATGGCCACCCCTGACTTACCCTAAGCTGGCACCTGTCTGCCCTGATACCCTAGACGGGGTGTGAACCCGTGCGGCGAGCAGGATGCCTAAACCCTCAGTCACCCTAACATGACTAGACTGTGGAAAGGCCGATGGGAGCACTAGTCACCATCACTCACGTCTAGGAGAACAACAGGGGAAGAGAGCAACAAACAAACAATCTATAGCAGAGATAGACTTATCCTGTCACGAGCAGAGAAGGCGATCCCAATCACGACAGTCCACGCCGGACAAGAGCTCCACAGCAACACCATCAAACGATCTCCTTCAAAGGTCAGAATAGCACTGGAAGTAAGGACTATATCTGGCAATGACTGCAAGTGAAACTGAAACTAATATAGTAGCTGGGAGTGGCAGACAGGACTCACCTGAGAAGGATGCCTACAAACTCCCAGTCAGGACAAAAAGGTTCACAAGGCAAAACCCAGATGACATACCCTGAACCACGGAGCAAACTCACAAGCTATCGTGAGTAGCAAGTCGCTGCGACCTTCTCCTCCCAGACCTGTCTGGATCAGTCACAGTCGTGACAATATGGGTGAATAAAAACACACTGTTTTACTGAAGAACCGTCTGGAGTGCAGTCCGATTTTTGCTCTTTATATATATATATATATATATATATATATATATATATATATATTATAAGACATATACCGTATTTTATAAGACGCACCTAGGTTTTTGAGGAGGAAAATAATAAGAAAAATATTTTAGTGGGTTTTGAACTAATGGTGGTCTGTGGATGACACTGGTTTGGAAGGGATCTCTGGATGACACACTGTTATGGGGGATCTGTGGATGACACTGTTATGGGGATCTGTAGATGACACACTATTATGGGGGAGATCTGTGGATGACACTGTTATGGGGAAGATCTGTGGATGACGCACTGTTATGGGAGACCTGTGGATGACACATTGTTATGCAGATCTGTGGATGACACACTGTTATGGGGATCTGTGGATGACACACTGTTATTGGGGGACCTGTGGATGACACAATGTTATGGGGGATCTGTGGATGACACACTGTTATGGAGATCTGTGGATGACACACTGTTATGGGGATCTGTGGATGACACAATGTTATGGGGATCTGTGGATGACACACTGTTATAGGGGATCTGTGGATGGCACTATTATGGGGGATCTGTGGATGACACTATTATGGGGGATCTGTGGATGACGCGGATAAATGGGAGGAAATGCTCAAAAAACCCAAACACTGTGGCGTGTTTATAACGGGGGAGCAATTCCTCCGCATGTGATCTGTTGCTAGCGGCAATGCCCAGCAAAAAAAGCATACAATGGAGGATGTCGGCAGCGGACCACATGCACCACAATGGCATCCTACACAAAATGGGATAAATACATAAATCACTGCAAAAGGTGCACCACAATGTGTTCCTGACAGGAATACATTAGCTAAAGTCTCAGTTCCCAGAGTTGTCAGTTGCATATCTTTGTGGTGCACCTCTCGCAGTGATTTATGTATTTGTATAATTTTCATCCACACATTATCCCATCTTGTGTAGGATGCCATTGTGGTGCATGTGGTCCGCTGCCGACATCCTCCATTGTATGCATTTTTTGCTGGGGATTGCCGCTAGCAACGGATCACATTCGGAGGAATTGCTCCCCCGGTTATAAACACGGCAGAGTGTTTGGGGTTTTTGAGCATTTCCGCCCATTTAGGTCACTTTATTTCCGTTATTTTTCTATATAAGGATAAGGCCTCATGCACACGACCGTATGTGTTTTGCGGTCGCAAATTGCGGATCTGCAAAAAAACAAAAACGGATGACGTCCGTATGGCATCCTTTTTTTTTGCGGATCCGTTATTTTGGAGGATCCATTGTAATAATGCCTATTCTTGTCCGCAAACTAGAAAACTCTTTTTTTTGTGGGGCTACGGAACGGACATACTGATGCTGTCCGCATTTTTGGTGGACCCATTGAAATGAATGGGTCCGCATCCAGTCAGCAAAAAAAAAACAGAATGGACAAGGAAACAAAATACGGTCGTGTGAATGAAGCCTTAGAGCACACTACACACTTATCCCCTGAGGAAGCGATTGCGAAACGCTCGTCGGGGTCAGGACTACATTGCTCGGTATTATTTTCTACATGATGTACTCTTTAATGAATTTTGTATGTATTACATTGCACCAAGCACTTTATTTGTAATTAGCAAGGTGATTTTTTTCCTTTAACTTACATTCTTGCATTAAAGGAGGTTGCACTTTGCAATTTGGGATAATAAGGAAACTTAAGATAGATATTTTCCATTAACGGGTCTTGTAGTTTGGCATACGACACTTTATCTGTGGTCCTGTTTTTCTTGATTCCTGTGTATGCTGCCATTACTGGTTTTTAAGACTGTTGGATATTTGATCAATAAAACATGCGGGGCATGTTGCTTACCCACGGGCAATAGATCGCGCCCACGCTGTATTTGGCGCCGGTTTTTAAATGCCTCGTTATCCCAAGACGAGGCGGCGGCCTGTCAGGCGTCCAACGTCATCGCGCAACTGCGCGTGGCGAATGATGACCATCCGCGCATGCGCGCTGACGCGTGCACCCCGACAGAAGCATCACAGGACGCGACTCACACTGGGTAACGTCAGCGCGTCCGAACGCGCTGTTCAACAGTGCGATCAGCTGACACTGGTTGCTCGGCATACCGGGCGCGTCCCCAGCAACCAATGCCAAAACGGTCTTTAATACAGACCGTATTGTATTTAAAGACATTTGCCGCGTTAGTATATACATGGAAACTTAGTCACAGGGGTAGAGAGATCAGATCATATGAAGGGCCAATATGGGTCAGCTACAAAGAGATGGAATATCGAATCATATTAAAAATACAAGCAAACGTAGCCTAACCAGTGGTATCCCTTGAGAAGTTCTGTTCCTAAATTGTTGGGGGGCATGATAAGACATGAAGTAGAACCTACTTCTACTTCATGTCTAATCATGCCCCCCAATAATTTTTTTGTAAAATTCTGCAAAGCAGCCAAATCGAGTTTTTCAATACTTCGCTCATCTCTACCATTCTATGGTGGAGTTTGCCCTTTGGGAACCACTAGAGGGCGCCAGAGCCCTGGAGAAGAGACAGGGAAAAATCTGTTACAACCGTTGCAATAAATATCAATTCTAAGACAACACTCTTCCTTAAAAAACCAAAGAGACAATAAAAACACTGAGCTGTATGAACTATGGGGACAAATAGTGATTAACTACTGTCGTAGATATCATTTTCACCGAATGGTTTCTGTGATTTCATCGAGACCATTCGGGTCAATCGTACGTAATTTATAAATCCAGAAAACTTCTCTCTTCTTTAGGACTTCAAATCTATGGTTGGTGTCTACCGGGACATGATCTATCTATCAGTTCTGCTGGTGCAGTCACTGTGTATATACATTACTTATCCTGTACTGATCCTCAGTTACATCCTGTATTATATTCCAGAGCTGCACTCACTATTCTGCTGGGGCAGTCACTGTGTACATACATTACATTACTTATCCTGTACTGATCCTGAGTTACATCCTGTATTATACCCCAGAGCTGCACTCACTATTCTGCTGGTGCAGTCACTGTGTACATACATTATATTACTTATCCTGTACTGATCCTCAGTTACATCCTGTATTATACTCCAGAGCTGCACTCACTATTCTGCTGGTGCAGTCACTGTGTACATACATTACATTACTTATCCTGTACTGATCCTGAGTTACATCCTGTATTATACTCCAGAGCAGCACTCACTATTCTGCTGGTGCAGTCACTGTGTGCATACATTACTTATCCTGTACTGATCCTGAGTTACATCCTGTATTATACTCCAGAGCAGCACTCACTATTCTGCTGGTGTAGTTACTATGTACATACATTACTTATCCTGTACTGATTCTGAGTTACATTCTGTATTATACTCCAGAGCTGCACTCACTATTCTGCTGGTGCAGTCACTGTGTACATACATTACATTACTTATCCTGTACTGATCCAGAGTTATATCCTGTATTATACTCCAGAGCTGCACTCACTATTCTGCTGGTGCAGTCACGGTGTACATGCATTACTTATCCTGTACTGATCCTGAGTTACATCCTGTATTACAGGGAGTGCAGAATTATTAGGCAAGTTGTATTTTTGAGGATTAATTTTATTATTGAACAACAACCATGTTCTCAATGAACCCAAAAAACTCATTAATATCAAAGCTGAATATTTTTGGAAGTAGTTTTTAGTTTGTTTTTAGTTTTAGCTATTTTAGGGGGATATCTGTGTGTGCAGGTGACTATTACTGTGCATAATTATTAGGCAACTTAACAAAAAACAAATATATACCCATTTCAATTATTTATTTTTACCAGTGAAACCAATATAACATCTCAACATTCACAAATATACATTTCTGACATTCAAAAACAAAACAAAAACAAATCAGTGACCAATATAGCCACCTTTCTTTGCAAGGACACTCAAAAGCCTGCCATCCAAGGACTCTGTCAGTGTTTTGATCTGTTCACCATCAACATTGCGTACAGCAGCAACCACAGCCTCCCAGACACTGTTCAGAGAGGTGTACTGTTTTCCCTCCTTGTAAATCTCACATTTGATGATGGACCACAGGTTCTCAATGGGGTTCAGATCAGGTGAACAAGGATGCCATGTCATTAGATTTTCTTCTTTTATACCCTTTCTTGCCAGCCACGCTGTGGAGTACTTGGACGCGTGTGATGGAGCATTGTCCTGCATGAAAATCATGTTTTTCTTGAAGGATGCAGACTTCTTCCTGTACCACTGCTTGAAGAAGGTGTCTTCCAGAAACTGGCAGTAGGACTGGGAGTTGAGCTTGACTCCATCCTCAACCCGAAAAGGCCCCACAAGCTCATCTTTGATGATACCAGCCCAAACCAGTACTCCACCTCCACCTTGCTGGCGTCTGAGTCGGACTAGAGCTCTCTGACCTATACCAATCCAGCCATGGGCCCATCCATCTGGCCCATCAAGACTCACTCTCATTTCATCAGTCCATAAAACCTTAGAAAAATCAGTCTTGAGATATTTCTTGGGACAGTCTTGACGTTTCAGCTTGTGTGTCTTGTTCAGTGGTGGTCGTCTTTCAGCCTTTTTTACCTTGGCCATGTCTCTGAGTATTGCACACCTTGTGCTTTTGGGCACTCCAGTGATGTTGCAGCTCTGAAATATGGCCAAACTGGTGGCAAGTGGCATCTTGGCAGCTGCACGCTGGACTTTTCTCAGTTCATGGGCAGTTATTTTGCGCCTTGGTTTTTCCACACGCTTCTTGCGACCCTGTTGACTATTTTGAATGAAACGCTTGATTGTTCGATGATCACGCTTCAGAAGTTTTGCAATTTTAAGAGTGCTGCATCCCTCTGCAAGATATCTCACTATTTTTGACTTTTCTGAGCCTGTCAAGTCCTTCTTTTGACCCATTTTGCCAAAGGAAAGGAAGTTGCCTAATAATTATGCACACCTGATATAGGGTGTTGATGTCATTAGACCACACCCCTTCTCATTACAGAGATGCACATCACCTAATATGCTTAATTGGTAGTAGGCTTTCGAGCCTATACAGCTTGGAGTAAGACAACATGCATAAAGAGGATGATGAGGTCAAAATACTCATTTGCCTAATAATTCTGTACAGGGTGTATACTCCAGAGCAGCACTCACTATTCTGCTGGTGTAGTTACTATGTACATACATTACTTATCCTGTACTGATTCTGAGTTACATCCTGTATTATACTCCAGAGCTGCACTCACTATTCTGCTGGTGGAGTCACTGTGTACATACATTACTTATCCTGTACTGATCCTGAGTTACATCCTGTATTATACTCCAGAGCTGCACTCACTATTCTGCTGGTGGAGTCACTGTGTACATACATTACATTACTTATCCTGTACTGATCCTGAGTTACATCCTGTATTATACTCCAGAGCTGCACTCACTATTCTGCTGGTGGAGTCACTGTTTACATACATTACATTACTTATCCTGTACTGATCCTGAGTTTTACAGCAAGACACGGAGGCTTCGTATTGCTTTCTCCTTCTTTACTGAACCACCAATAGCAGCAAAGAGAAAAAAATTACATATAAGGAACCATAGCAACCAAGGTCCCTCCCCACTGGCCCCTATAATAGGCCTCTCTTCCTCTGTGACTTCCTCTTTCTTTGCTGCTGCCACCAAGTTAAGTACATCTTCTTCCTTGCTTATGTCATTGATGTTTGGTGTATATTGTGCGCTGTATACCCCAGGGTGACTAACCCTGCTTGCCCGCAGCGCTCCTATTTGTTGTTTTTGCACGCCTGCCCCTGTTGGGGCGACTACACTAGTCCCCTGCGCTTATCACCGCGCTAGTTGCTCCCAGGGACGCTTTCCCTTAGCCCCCCCTTGCTTGTTCCTTCCCAGGGAGAGTTCGCTACCCTACTCGGTGAATTCTTACCCTTTTGGACCATCTGGTATGGTAGCGCGGCTCCCGGTGCTCGGTGGGCGGGCCCTCTGTCCCCTTGTACCGCCATACCATCACTGACGCTCCCGGAGCGGTGGGGCCGCGAGATCTCGCGAGATCTCGCGAGATCTCGGCGGCCATCTTGCGATTGGCTGCCGTGATTCGCGGGCCTTTTGGGGGCGGAACTACAACACTTCCTGCTTCCTTCCAGCATTCGGCCACTACACACGGCTCGGTCGGCGGCTCCTGCTCCCCTGCTCTGAAACTGCAGCGCTTCTCTCAGGTGACCTCTTCCCACCCTCTGGGTTTAATATTAGTGCAGTGTGCTGTTCAATCTGACCAGTTTAGGGATGTCATCTACTACTCCCCCTCAGACGGCCAGTAGGCCCCCCTCCCCCTCTGAGAGACGTCTCTCCACTGAGGTGGATGCACAGGCGCTGGCCCTGCAGCGCTCTGTATCGGATGCAATCATGGCAGCCATGGGCTCCATGTCATCCATTCTCTCACAGACCATTTCCCAGGCTCTGTCCGTCCTACCTCCCACTGTACCTTTGCAGGACCCCACTGACACAATGCAGCCTACCTCTAATGACCCTCCTGTGGCTCAGGAGATTGTGACTGGTGCGCATCTTGCCACCCCAGAGACCGTGCTTAGCTCACGGAAAAGGGCCTATTCCCGCCAGGCAGAACGGGAGCGGACATGGAAATGCGCGAGAGCGCAATTACCGGAACTGTCTGACTCTGACAGAGCTTCAGACGAGGAGGCATTTGCAGACATGGATTACGGGGCAGAGGAGGATGTCACACCCCCCCCCCCCCCCCCCGATTCAGGGCCCCTCTACTTCCGCTACGGCGGCCTCCTCTGCCAAGGAGGTGGCGTCCTCCAGCTATGCTGACCGTTCTGAGGTCGTATTAGATGACTCAGGAGAACCCATGTTCGACCCTGAGTCCTTACATCACCCGCGTTTGGCGGAATGGCTCCCCTCTCCCCATGTGGGGGCTTACTTAGAGCATTGGGTCCGTCACTCGCTTACCCGCGAGTCACGCAATAAGCTCAGGGCAGAGTGTCCCCGACCAGTAGTACCCAATAAGGTGTGTGACACCCCAACAGTTGACCCCAAGATGGCGCAATTTCTGGCCAAGACTGGCTGGTACTCAAAGAAGGGCCTGGATTCAGCTCTCCGCAGCTGCCAGGACAAAATTCTAGATATCCTTGGTCCACTGACCAAGATCTTGGAGATGGCCGAGACGGCTAGGAATGAGGGATCCCAAATAGACCCCGAGGAATTACGGGGCTGGACCCAGCGGGCCATTTGCCTTACTGGTAACGCCAATACGGCAGTGGCGATTGAGAGGCGCAAGTCAATCTTGTTCAAGATAGACCCGAAACTAGCTAATCTAGCGCTCACTGAAGCGGGAAAGGAAGCCCAGGGCCTCCTTTTCGGTGAGTCTTTCATCAAGGACATGAGTCGTTTTGTGGGCACCTTTACTGCGCTTGACAAGGCCCAGAGCTCGATCGGGCCGGCAGTGGTAGGGGCCGCCTGTCCGGCCGTTCTAGTTTCCAGGCCCGTGGAGCAAATAGAGGCTTTGGTGGACATCGTCCATCCTTCCAGGAGCAACGTAACCCGTCTCCTTTCTTCGCCTCCAGAGGAAATCAGTGGCGTTCTCGTTCCTTCCGGGGCAACCCCAACCATCGCAGACCCTTGGGTAAGTGCTCCCCTGACCGGGGATTCTATGGTGCCTTGTGTAGGGGGCAGACTCCAGCGTTTTTCCCACGCTTGGAGTGTCATTACCTCAGACCCGTGGGTCCTCACCACGGTCAAGGGATTTCACATAGAGCTCACGGGGTCTCCCTACCTTGTTCCCTCCCCGCCACTTGTCCCCCTGTCACACCCAGATTGCGCTCTGGTTGACGCGGAGTTGAGCTCCCTCAGACAGAAGCGGGCGATCGAACGAGCGTCCCCATCACGCGGGGCTGTGATCAGCAATATCTTCCTTGTCCAGAAGAAGGGTGGACAGATGAGGCCAGTTATCAATCTGCGCGCGCTGAATGCGGTAGTTCGCTACCGGCATTTCAAAATGGAGGGGATCCATCTTCTTCGGGATTTGTTAGTTCCTGGGGACTGGATGGTAAAGCTGGACCTGAAGGATGCCTACCTGACGGTCCCAGTGGCCACTCACTCCAGGGACCTGCTCCAGTTCAGGTGGAACGGCGAGGTATGGAGGTTCACCTGTCTGCCATTCGGACTGTCTTCAGCTCCTTGGTGCTTCACCAAGTTGCTGCGTCCAGTCGTGTCATGGTTGAGGACTCGGGGCGTCCGCCTAATCATTTACCTGGACGACATCCTTCTGATGCACGAATCCAGGGTGGGATTGCTGGAACATCTCCAGTGGACGTCGGATTTGCTTTCAGATCTCGGATTCCTCCTCAACGTAGAGAAGTCCTGCCTCATCCCGGCTCAGAGGATGGAATTCTTAGGATTCACGGTGGATTCTCTCTCAGAGTCCCTCAGTCTGCCGACGGCAAAGTTGCGGGCGATCCGCAAAGAATTGAGACATGCACTCCTCATACCCCATCTCTCATTGCGTCATCTGGCCCGCATCATCGGTCTGTTAGCCTCGTCCATCCAGGCGGTGTTTCCAGCCCCGTTACATTACCGGGCGCTCCAGCGACTGAAGATCGCCCATCTTCGGACCGGTGCATCATTTGCGGACGCGGTGGTTCTGGACTCGGAGGCCCGAGAGGAGTTGAGTTGGTGGATAACCAATCTGGAGGCGTGGAACGGCAGGGCGATTTTCGGCTCCCTGCCAGAGTTGACCATAGAATCGGATGCGAGCCTCCAGGGTTGGGGCGCCCATTGCAATGGTGTTTCCACGGGGGGCCCCTGGTCAGCGGAGGAGTCCCTCCTGCACATCAATGCGTTGGAGCTCCTGGCGGGATCTTTCGCGGTGAAGAGTTTTTCCAACGGGATCGCCAACGCATGCATCAAGTTACGTATGGACAATATATCTGCAGTCCAGTATGTCAACCGTTTGGGGGGTACTCGTTCAGCAACGTTGGCTCGTTTTGCCAAAGACTTTTGGACATTTTGCCTATCCAGAGACATCATGGTCCAGGCGGAGTACCTACCGGGGCTGAACAACGTTCAGGCGGATTGGAACTCGCGCTACCTATCGGATGGCAGCGATTGGCAGTTGGATCCTCTGGTCTTCTCAGCAATTTCGGAATTGTGGGGTCCAATGTCTATCGACCTGTTCGCTTCACGGCTGAACAGACAGCTCACCCGGTTCTACAGCTGGCGTCCGGACCCAGAAGCAGTAGCAGTGGATGCGTTCCTCCAGGATTGGTCGGTATCCCGCCTGTACGCGTTTCCCCCATTCTCAATGATACCGAGGACACTCTTGCAGGTGATTCGTCAGCAGGCGGACCTAGTTCTGGTGGTACCGTTCTGGGGGTCTCAGGTCTGGTTCCCCTCGTTGCTGAGGATTCTAGTGGAGATTCCTGTACTTCTCCCGACCCGATCGGATCTCCTCCACAGCCCTCTGGGTCTACAACATCCCCTTCTACTCGACGGATCCCTGCGGCTGCTGGCATGCCGGATCTCCGGACACCTGGATCGTTCGAGGGAGTTTCGGCAGCAACTCGACAGTTATTGGACAGTGCATGGGCTCCCGGCACTAGGAAGTCGTACCGGGCAGCCTGGAGAACTTGGGCTAACTGGTGCGTGGAACGGGACTTGTATCCTGTTTAGGCACCTGTTACCCACCTGCTAGAGTTTCTCACCTCTCTCTTCAAGGCGGGGAAGGCATATCGGACCATTAACCTTTTTAGGTCCGCTATTTCTTCTACCCATGCGGGCTTCGAGGGCGTCGCGGCTGGCCAACATCCGTCGGTTTCTCGCCTTTTAAGGGGGGCTCGTTTATCTCGCCCCCCGCGTCCTCGTTTTTCCACTACATGGGACGTGTCCCTGGTCCTTACCTTCTTGACCTCCTGGCCCGGGAACTCTGACCTCACAATTAGGCAATTGTCAGCTAAATTGTTGGCGTTATTTTGCCTTATTTCGTGCAAGAGGGTCTCGGATGTGAGGGCTCTTGATCACGACGCGCGTTCCTTTACCCCAGAGGGGGTTACTTTCAACATCTCGCGTCGCACGAAGACCAGCATACGTTTCGTGTCCTACCCCAGTTTTCCTGACTCTCCAATCTTATGTCCAGTGGCGTGTCATAAAGAATACGAGTCCAGGACGCTGGCGCATCGGTCTCCGGCCAGTTCTCAGCTGTTCATTTCTATTCGTCATCCTTTTGGACCGGTTTCTAGCCCCACGTTAGCACGCTGGCTTAAATGGGTTATGTCATTAGCGGGTGTGGACACGTCTGTCTTCACGGCCCATTCGGCGCGTGGGGCCTCTGCCACCGCCTTGGCGGTTTCGGGTGCCAGATTAGAGGATGTTATGCGTCTGGCTGATTGGTCCAATGTTACCACGTTCAGGGAGTTCTATTTCCGTCCTCCATCTAATTTATTTGCTTCTATCATTGACGGGCTTTGAACTTGCAATACGAAGCCTCCGTGTCTTGCTGTAAAACTTAATGATTTTCCTATTTCATGACGTAAAGTCATAGTTTTATTAAAGACACGGAGGCGAGTATTGCCCACCCTATTCCCTCCCTTGGGGTTTTCTCGCAGTTTTTGTTACAGAGATCATGTATCATTACCTCTATGTATTATTAACCTTTTAAGTTATTGTGTTTTAGGTTTTATTGTCCTAATGTTCTTGCATTGACATTGTATTTCATGTTATTTATTACAATTCTTATTGTGTTCGGTCACTTGTCACCTGTCTTTCCAGTGGCGAAGGTGGCGTCTGGACATTCTGCCTTGAGAGTTTGTTTCACCTAGGCCTATGGTCTGTTTTATTTTCCAGGATGAAGTCTTTCCGTTACAGGATGCCGTGTTTTCCGGAGGATATGTTCTACAGTTTAGCCTGGTTGGCTAGTTGATTACGCTTCTGGGCGTTGGACTGTCTGTTCCAGTTAGAGTTTGGAGTCATCGTTGTGATGTTCGTGATGTTGGTTCAGTTCGGAGTTACCGTTGGGATGTTCGGGATGTCAGCACCAGATGTTCAAAGAAAGAGGAAGTCACAGAGGAAGAGAGGCCTATTATAGGGGCCAGTGGGGAGGGACCTTGGTTGCTATGGTTCCTTATATGTAAATTTTTTCTCTTTGCTGCTATTGGTGGTTCAGTAAAGAAGGAGAAAGCAATACTCGCCTCCGTGTCTTTAATAAAACTATGACTTTACGTCATGAAATAGGAAAATCATTAAGTTACATCCTGTATTATACTCCAGAGCTGCACTCACTATTCTGCTGGTGCAGTCACTGTGTACATACATTACATTACTTATCCTGTACTGATCCTGAGTGACATACTGTATTATACTCCAGAGCTGCACTCACTATTCTGCTGGTGCAGTCACTGTGTACATACATTACTTATCCTGTACTGATCCTGAGTTACATCCTGTATTATACTCCAGAGCTGCACTCACTATTCTGCTGGTGCAGTCACTGTGTACATACATTACTTATCCTGTACTGATCCTGAGTTACATCCTGTATTATACTCCAGAGCTGCACTCACTATTCTGCTGGTGGAGTCACTGTGTACACACATTACATTACTTATCCTGTACTGATCCTGAGTTTTACAGCAAGACACGGAGGCTTCGTATTGCTATCTCCTTCTTTACTTCCACCAATAGCAGCAAAGGAGAAATTAACATAAACATAACAATAAAGGACCCTCCCCTGACAGATCCTATAATAAGCAGTGTCCTCTTGCATATCTTCCTCTTTCTTTGCTGCTCCACCAAAAGCTAAGTGATTTCTGTATTTGATGAAGTGATTTTACATATTATGAAGCCATTATGTCTTTACCATGTGTATTAATACTTGTCTAGTATATAGAGCGTTCTGCCCTTTGACAGGGTCCCTTTTCCCCTCATTGTGGGCATTTGATTACTGA
This sequence comes from Bufo bufo, assembly GCF_905171765.1. Lineage (NCBI taxonomy): Eukaryota > Metazoa > Chordata > Amphibia > Anura > Bufonidae > Bufo > Bufo bufo. The sequence continues at coordinate 37,073,431 of NC_053392.1, read as the reverse complement.
ACAACTGTATTTCCCCTACACCTATCGCGGTTTTCATCAGGGGGTCGTTTCCCCCCCCCTTTCCCCTCTCAGCCTCGCTTCACGCTGCGATTTTATCTCATTGTTTGCTCCCTTCTGGCTTAGGGGGAGCTCTGCGTCTCCCCTCCTTTCCTCCCTACCTCGTCGCCGCTCCGATTCCCTCCCGCTGGTTCCCGGCGGTAGAGGTGTCGGTGGCATATTGCAGTTGCTTCCCGCGGCTCCGAGATCTCGCGAGATCTCGGCGGCCATCTTGGGGAGCTCCCGACCGTCCTCTCGCGGGATTTCGGAGCATACTACCGTGCATGTCAGTTCGTTCGGCTCCGGATCGGCTCCTGCAGTGCGGCGCTTGGGGTGATTAACCCCTTCTTAGGTTTACTTTCTACCCCTTATTAGCGACCCTTATTCTAGGCATCCCCATTAGGTCCTCTGCCTTTAGGAGATATATATTATAATATTCAGAATCATGTCATCTGACCGCTCTCCCTCTGGGCCTAATCCCCCCCCATCCACAGGGGACCACAGCTTACCAGCCATGAGTGCACAGGCCCTGGAGCTACAACGCTCAGTGTCTAGTGCTATTATTGAGGCAATGGGATCCATGTCCTCCATGATCTCACAGACCATATCCCAGGCCATATCTGCCCATGTTCCTGGCCCCTCTACTCAATTGCCTGTACTCACTAACCCGCAGCCTACCATTGAACCTCCTGCCCAGGAGACTTTGACTGGTGTGATCCAAGCCACCCATGATAGCGCGCTTAGATCGCGCAAAAGAGCCTTACCGCGCCAGGCAGAAAGGGCGCGAACGTGGAAATGTGCTAAAGCACAAACTAATGACATAGATTCGGATAATGAATCTGACATGGAGGCTTATGCGGAGGCAAGTGACCACTCTGATGGGGAGTTGGAGATGGAACCTGAGTTTCCAGGCACCTCAGGCCCTAGGCCTTCCACATCTGGGTCCGTGGGCGCATCCGCCTCTGCACCTAACACGGCTTCTACCCTGGTGGATCCCTCAGGCAACCCATTATTTGACCCTGATGCCCTCCACCACCCTAGGTCGGCGGAGTGGCTGCCGGTAGCTCATGTGAGCGACTACCTTGAGCATTGGGTGCGTCGTCCTCTCAGCAAAGAGGCGCGCAGCAAGCTCCGTGCGGAATGCCCCAGACCATTGATCCCCAACAAGGTCTGTGAAACGCCATCTGTGGATCAAAAAATGACACCGTTTTTGGCTAAAACCGGCTGAAATCCCCGTAAAGGGCTAGATTCCGCAATAAAGAGTTGTCAGGACAAGCTCCTCGACATTTTTGGCCCCCTCGCCAAAATCTTTGAGATGGCCGAATCGGCCAGAGTGGACGGCTCTCCGATAGATCCGGAGGAGCTTACTGGCTGGATACAGAGAGCCATTTGCATTGCGGGCAGCACCAACTCCTCCCTGGCCATTGAAAGGCGTAAAGCCATTCTGTTTAAAATTGACCCGAAATTGGCCAACCTAGCACTCACTGAGACAGGGAAGGATGCTCAGGGTCAACTGTTCGGGGATTCCTTTATCAAGGACCTCAGCAGGTATGTAGGAGCTTTTACTGCTTTGGACAAGGCCCAGTCCTCCATGAAAAGGGTCTTTCAGGGACGGGTCTCCACTAGGGCCGGCAGTAGTAGGGGCCGTCTGTCCGGCCGCTCCAGTTATCAAGCCCGCAGCTCGGGCAGAGGCTCCTTCAGCCAGAGACCTCCTTTCCAGGACCAAAGGAATCCTCCTTCGTTCTTCCCGGCCAGAGGCGGCCAATGGCGTTCCAGGTCCGTTAGAGGGAATCCGAACTTCAGAAAATCTTTCGGTAAGTCTTTCCCCAGTGGGGACTTCTTTGGCTCCTTGTGTCGGGGGCAGACTCCGTCTATGTTCCCACGTTTGGTCCAGCATTACATCAGACCCATGGGTGCTGAGCACGGTACAGGGGTTCCACATAGAACTTAAGGGTTCGCCAGATCTAGTCCTTTCTCCCCCACCCCTGGCACTACCAGACAGGGAACTAGTGGACGTAGAACTTTTTTCCCTCTTTCACAAGGATGCGATAGAAAGGGCCCCTTCCACCCCGGGGGGTGTTCTCAGCCACATTTTTCTAGTTCAGAAAAAAGGTGGACAATTGCATCCAGTCATAAATCTCCGTGCCCTGAACGCTGTGGTGCGCTACCGCCACTTCAAGATGGAGGGGATTCCCCTCCTTCGGGACTTGCTGATTCCGGGGGATTGGATGGTGAAGCTGGACCTCAAAGATGCCTATCTGACGGTCCCGATTGCCTCCTCCTCCAGGGATCTCCTGCACTTCCTGTGGAAGGGCGAAGTGTGGCGCTTCACTTGCCTACCATTCGGCCTTTCCTCAGCGCCTTGGTGCTTCACCAAGTTACTACGCCCAGTCATGGCCTGGCTGCGGAGTCGTGGGGTTCGTCTAGTCATATATCTGGACGACATCCTCATTATGCACCAATGTCAGTCGTCTCTACTACAACATCTCCAGTGGACCTCGGATCTTCTGACGGGTCTGGGTTTTCTACTCAATCTCGAGAAATCCTGCCTCACACCGACTCGACGTATGGAGTTTCTGGGCTTCACGGTGGACTCTGTTGCGGAATCTCTCAGTCTTCCTGCAGAGAAATTGCGGACGATACGCAAGGAGTTGAGACATGCTCTCTCAACTCCCTCCCTATCTCTACGCCACCTGGCTCGCATCATTGGGCTATTAGCCTCCTCTATCCAGGCAGTCTTCCCCGCTCCACTCCATTATCGGGCTTTACAGCGCCTGAAGATCGCCCACCTCCGTGCCGGGGCCTCGTTTGCAGACGCGGTGATTCTGGATCAGGAAGCTCGGGAGGAACTTCGTTGGTGGTTAAGCAACTTGGAAGCCTGGAACGGCAGAGCAATCTTCGGATTCCAACCAGAATTCACGGTGGAGTCGGACGCGAGTCTCCAGGGCTGGGGTGCCCACTGCGAGGGTATCTCCACTGGGGGTCGATGGTCGGAGACCGAGACCCATCTTCACATCAACGCTCTGGAACTTCTAGCGGGTTTGTTTGCCATCAGGAGTTTCACCAAGGGCATAGCTCATGCATGCATCCGTCTACGCATGGACAATGTGTCGGCGGTCCGATATGTTAATCACCTAGGCGGCACTCAATCGGCCACCTTAGCCCGACTGGCGAAGGAGTTCTGGTCCTACTGTCTGTCCAGGGACATCATGATTCAAGCGGAGTACCTGCCGGGTCTTCACAACTACAGAGCGGATCGGAGTTCCCGATGCTTCACGGACGGCAGCGACTGGAGGCTGAATCCGGAGATGTTCTCCACAATCTCGGACATCTGGGGTCCTTACTCCATAGACCTTTTTGCCTCCCGGCTCAATACTCACCTGCCCAGGTTCTTCAGCTGGCGGCCGGACCCGGAAGCAGAAGCGGTGGATGCGTTTCTACAGGACTGGTCTGCAGCCCTACATTACGCGTTTCCACCGTTTGCCATGATTCCGAGGATGTTGCTACAGACTCGGCGTCAGGTGGCGGAATTGGTGGTGGTGATTCCCTTCTGGGGATCTCAAGCCTGGTACCCGATCCTCCTAGAACTCCTAGTGGATGTACCTCTCCTACTTCCGACGCGGACGGATCTCCTCCAGGACCCTCTAGGTGCCCCAAACCCCCTTCTGGTCGAAGGCTCCCTTCAACTTCTAGCGTGCCGAATCTCAGGACTCCAGGAGAGGTCGAGGGAATTTCGGAGGCAACTAGACGCCTCCTGGACAACGCTTGGGCTCCCGGCACCCGAAAATCTTACCGGGCAGCTTGGGGATCTTGGGTTAGCTGGTGCATGGAACGGGACCTGGATCCCATTTCGGCATCTGTAACCCATTTGTTGCAATTCCTGACATCTCTTTTTGAAGCAGGGAAAGCTTATCGGACCATCAATTTGTTCCGTTCTGCGATTTCCTCGACTCATCAGGGATTTGATGGCGTTCCTGCTGGTCAACACCCTTCGGTGTCTCGACTTTTACGTGGATCACGCTTGGCTCGTCCTCCCCGGCCTCGTTTCACCACTACGTGGGATGTTTCCCTTCGTCAACTGTCGGCCAAATTGCTGACCCTCTTTTGCCTGATTTCCTGTAAGAGGGTCTCTGATGTCAGGGCTCTGGATCATGATGCGAGATCCTTTACTCCCGAGGGTGTTACCTTTAACATCACGCGGCGCACCAAGACCAATATTCGGTCTGTGTCCTATCCCGGTTTTCCGTCTTCTCCGGCGCTCTGTCCTGTAGCTTGTCTACGGGAATATGAGTTGCGCACTCGGTCTCACCGTTCTGCGGACAACCCGCAACTTTTCCTCTCTATTCGCCATCCCTTTGGCCCGGTGACCAGTCCCACTTTGGCACGTTGGATGAAGTGGGTCATGTCCCTTTCTGGGATTGATACGACGGTCTTTACCGCTCACTCGGCCAGGGGCGCGGCTGCCACTGCCCTGGCGGTTTCGGGGGCTCGTTTGGAGGAGATTCTGCGTCTGGCTGACTGGTCTAGGGCCACGACGTTCACAGAATTTTATTTCCGTCCGCCCCCTCATGTGTTTTCATCTATTATTGAGCAGCTTTGAACTTGCAATACGAAGCCTCCGTGTCTTGCTGTAAAACTTAATGATTTTCCTATTTCATGACGTAAAGTCATAGTTTTATTAAAGACACGGAGGCGAGTATTGCCCGCCCTGGGTTTCTCCTGCCCGCCCTGTTTATATGACGTTATTTTGACATTATTGACTGTTACATTGTCTTTTATTGTTATTTATGAGATTTATTACCGTTAAGGTTTATTCATGGTTCTGTTTATCAGCGACCTTGTTGATGTACGACCGTTATAGGGTCGAGATTGCTCAGTTTTACCCAATTTTTACACTGGCTATATTATTAATTCTGTTTCAGGTTGAAAACCCCTCAGCATATGGAATTCCGTGTTGTTCCAAGTTTTCCTGAGATGTTAGCCATGTTGGCTCGAGTTCTTTAGTTGGACGGTCCAGAAGGGTCGGTGGCGGATCCAGTTCCAGTTTCGGTTACGGTTTCGGTTATGGTTTGGTGTCGTGGATTCAAAGAAAGAGGAAGATATGCAAGAGGACACTGCTTATTATAGGATCTGTTAGGGGAGGGTCCTTTATTGTTATGTTTATGTTAATTTCTCCTTTGCTGCTATTGGTGGAAGTAAAGAAGGAGATAGCAATACTCGCCTCCGTGTCTTTAATAAAACTATGACTTTACGTCATGAAATAGGAAAATCATTAAGTTACATCCTGTTTTATACTCCAGAGCTGCACTCACTATTCTGCTGGTGGAGTCACTGTGTATATACATTACATTACTTATCCTGTACTGATCCTGAGTTACATCCTGTATTATACTCCAGAGCTGCACTCACTATTCTGCTGGTGCAGTCACTGTGTACATACATTACATTACTTATCCTGTACTGATCCTGAGTTACATCCTGTTTTATACTCCAGAGCTGCACTCACTATTCTGCTGGTGGAGTCACTGTGTACATACATTACTTATCCTGTACTGATCCTGAGTTACATCCTGTATTATACTCCAGAGCTGCACTCACTATTCTGCTGGTGCAGTCACTGTGTACATACATTACATTACTTATCCTGTACTGATCCCGAGTTACATCCTGTATTATCCTCCAGAGCTGCACTCACTATTCTGCTGGTGGAGTCACTGTGTACATACATTACTTATCCTGTACTGATCCTGAGTTACATCTTGTATTATCCTCCAGAGCTGCACTCACGATTCTGCTGGTGGAGTCACTGTGTACATACATTACATTACTTCTCCTGTACTGATCCTGAGTTACATCTTGTATTATCCTCCAGAGCTGCACTCACTATTCTGCTGGTGCAGTCACTGTGTACATACATTACTTATCCTGTACTGATCCTGAGTTACATCTTGTATTATCCTCCAGAGCTGCACTCACTATTCTGCTGGTGGAGTCACTGTGTACATACATTACTTATCCTGTACTGATCCTGAGTTTTACAGCAAGACACGGAGGCTCCTATTGCTTTCTCCTTCTTTACTGTCCACCAATAGCAGCAAAGAAAAGTTTACATAACATAACGTAACCATAGTAACATCACCCTCCCCTCACAGTCCATATAACAGACGGCTCCTCCTATAGATCCTCCTCTTTCTTTGCTGCTGCCACCAAGATAAGTACTCATTTTGGCAGCTCCTGTGTCTAAATTTTGCATTCTATTTGTATTGCTGTTTATTTGTCACTTGCTGTTATTACACGCTTCTGTTAGCGTTTATCATGCTGCTCATTGCTTGGGACTAGTTCCCTGCGCCCATCGCTTTGCTGTTTTCATTTTCCTAACGTTATTGGGTCCGTTTTTCCTCCCAATAGGTTCCGCTTCTTGCGGTTTTCACTGTACTCCATTATAGTGTTTTTATTGCAGGTTCCGTCTTACCCCATCGGCGCAGCGTTTCCCGCGCTCTCCTCAGTCTTTTCCTATGGCCGCGTGATCTCGCGAGATCCCGGCGGCCATATTGGTGCTCCTTTGGCCGTCTCCCGCTTGTTCTCGCGGGATTTCGGCAGCCATTTTAGTTTCTTCTGCTGTCTTCCCGCCGGGTCTCGCGGGACCTCGGCGGCGCTTCCTGTTTCTCCGCATCCGTCCTGCGATCCAGTCGCCTGTACCGGCGCTCCTGTACATCGGGTGACTAACCCTGTTTTCCTTCCCTACTCCGTTTACCCTGCAATATAGCATCTACCCGGTCTATTAGGCTCTCATATATTCCTCACCTTAGCTCAGTGTAGCCATTATCTAGCATTAGGCATATATATATATAGGGATAGTTTCTTATTTCCTATCATGCCTCTATCCGATCCTACCCCTGAGGCCTCTGCACCTTCATCCCCTGGGAGGGATGCCCATATTGGGGCTGACACCCAAGCAGTAGCGCTGCAGCGCTCTGTCTCGGCCGCAATCACTGCTGCAATGGACTCTATGTCCTCTGTGCTGTCTCAGACGATAGCACAGGCACTGGCTGGCCACCCTTTTTCAGGGTCTGTGCAGACTGCGGTCCCCACAGCTCAGCAACCTCCTACTGTGAATATTCCTGTGCCACAGGAACAATTGACTGGTGCGCATCCGGCCACCCTTGAACGCGCGCATAGATCGCGTAAGAGAGCCTTTCCGCACCAGGCAGAACGGGCGCGGCCTTGGAAATGCGCTAGAGCACAACAATTAAGCGATTCTGAAGCCGAGATCGGGTCAGATGAGGAGGCTTTTGCTGAAGCTAGTGTTGATTCTGAGGAAGAAACGCATTCGGGGCCCAGTGCCCCCCACTGCCCCACTCCTTCCACTTCTCAAGTGAAGGATTCCTCTGCTGTGGTTACTCCGGCTTCTTCCCTGGTTGACCCTTTGGGAGAGCCCATGTTTGACCCTAACACCCTCCACCATCCCAGATCGGCGGAGTGGCTGCCGACAGACCATGTTGGTAAATACCTGGAGTACTGGGTCCGCCGCCCCCTTAGCAAGGAGGCGCGCAATAAGATGAAGGCGGAATGCCCTAGACCCATTGTACCTAATAAGGTATGTGACACCCCTGTGGTTGATCCTAAGGTCACACAGTTCCTTGCCAAGTCCGGCTGGAATCCCTGTAAGGGGTTAGACTCGGCTCTGCGTAGCTGTCAGGACAAGCTCCTGGATGTGTTTGGTCCTCTGGCCAAATTGTTTGAGATGGCTGAGAATGCCAGATCTGAGGGGTCCCATATTGACCCATAGGAAATGAGAGGCTGGATCCAGCGAGCAATATGCATCGCTGGCAACGCCAATTCCTCTTTAGCAATTGAGAGAAGAAAGGCGATTCTATTTAAAATAGACCCTCAACTGGCCAACCTGGCCCTGACTGAATCAGGCGCAGATGCACAGGGTCATCTTTTTGGCGACTCCTTTATTAAGGATTTGAGTCGGTTCGTGGGAGCATTTACTGCCCTAGATAAGGCCCAATCTTCCATTAGGAGAGTATTCCAGGGACGGGTCTCCACCAGGGCCGGCAGTACTAGGGGCCGCCTGTCCGGCCGTTCCAATTTTCAACCCCGCAACGCGGGCAGAGGCTCCTTTCATCAACGCCCCGCCTTCCAGGAACAGAGGTTTCCATCCCCTTTCTTCCCTGCCAGAGGTGGACAATGGTGTGGCAGATCCTAAAGAGGGAATCAGTCTTCACGACGTCCTTTCGGTAAGTCCTCCCCCGATGGGGGCTTCTTTAGATCATTGCATAGGGGGCAGACTCCTGCATTTTTCCCCTGCTTGGGCGGCAATAACATCCGACCCTTGGATTTTATCCACTATAGAAGGCTTCCACCAGATTCCACCCCCTCCCACCTCCCTGCTGTCTCGCCCCGACGCCGCGCTGGTAGACCTAGAACTCACTTCCCTCTACCACAAGCGGGCGATCGAGAGGGCACCATCATACACGACAGGGGTCATCAGCTCTATCTTTCTAGTCCAGAAGAATGGGGGTCAGATGCGCCCAGTTATCAATTTGCGGGCTCTGAATGCGATTGTCCGCTATCGCCACTTCAAGATGGAGGGCATCCATCTACTCCGAGATCTCCTTATGCCGAGCGATTGGTTTGTAAAACTAGACCTCAAGGACGCTTACTTGACAGTTCCTGTGTCCGCCCCCTCCAGGGACTTGCTTCGTTTCCTGTGGAAGGGGAGATCTGGCAGTTCTCGTGCCTCCCTTTCGGGCTTTCCTCAGCACCGTGGTGTTTCACGAAACTAATGCGACCGGTTGTGGCCTGGCTCCGCAGTCGTGGGGTACGCCTCATAATATACCTGGACGACATTCTTGTCATGCATCAGTCGGCCTCGACTCTGTTAATACATCTCTGCTGGACGACGGACCTTCTATCCCGTCTAGGTTTTCTCGTCAACCACGAGAAGTCGTGCTTAGTACCATCGCAGAGGATGGAGTTTTTGGGTTTTACCGTGGATTCGGTGTCGGAATCCCTCTCTCTACCCGCAACGAAGCTGCGTTCCATACGCAAGGAACTCAGACATGCCCTGTCTATGCCTCTGTTGTCCCTACGCCATCTGGCCAGGATCATCGGTCTCCTCGCCTCTTTGATCCAAGTGGTATTTCCAGCCCCTTTGCACTACAGGGCCCTTCAGCGCTTGAAGATAGCACATCTCCGCTCTGGCGCTGCGTTCGCAGACACTCTGACCATGGACCCGGAATCTCGGGAAGAGATCGCTTGGTGGATCGACAACCTGGAAGCGTGGAACGGCAGAGCGATATTCGGTTTACAACCCGATTTCACTGTCGAGTCGGACACCAGTCTTCACGGTTGGGGTGCCCACTGCAACGGGATCTCCACGGGTGGGCGGTGGTCCACAGAAGAGGCACGACTTCATATCAACGCGTTGGAACTTCTTGCCGGTTCCTTTGCCATTCGGAGCTTCACCAACGGGATGGCTCGGGCGTGCATTCGTTTGAGGATGGACAATGTGTCTGCGGTGCGATACATCAACCGGTTGGGAGGTACGCGCTCGGCTACCTTGGCTCGGTTGGCGAAAGATTTCTGGTCTTTTTGTCTCTCCAGGGAGGTCATGGTTCAAGCGGAATATCTCCCGGGACGCCACAACAGTCGGGCGGATTGGGGCTCTCGCTACCTTACGGACAGCAGCGATTGGCGATTGGATGCTAGCTCCAGAAACCTTTTCCGAGTTATCCAGGAATTGGGGTCCTTTTGCTATAGACCTATTTGCCTCACGTCTCAACACCCAACTTCCACGGTTTTTCAGCTGGCGCCCGGATCCGGCGGCAGAGGCAGTGGACGCGTTCCTTCAACCCTGGTCCGGTCCGCTGATGTATGCATTCACGCCATTTGCTATGATCCCGAGGATAATGTTACATGTTCGTCGTCATCTGGCCGAATTGGTGGTGGTGGTCCCTTTCTGGGGGACTCAGGCTTGGTTTCCGTCGTTACTGGGTCTCCTGATAGATGTGCCGTTTCTTCTCCCGATTCGGATGGATCTCCTCCAGGACCCTCGAGGATTACACCACCCGCTCCTGTTGGACGGATCCCTACGTCTGATAGCCTGCCGGATCTCAGGACGCCTGGAGAAATCGGCGATATTTCGGAGGCAACTAGACGCCTTTTGGACAACGCATGGGCTCCCGGCACCAGAAAATCTTATCGGGCAGCCTGGCGATCTTGGTCTGGTTGGTGCGTGGAACGGGACTTGGATCCCGTTTCGGCCCCTGTGACCCATCTTTTACATTTTCTTACCTCCCTTTTCGAAGCGAGTAAGGCTTATCGGACAATTAATTTGTTCAGGTCCGCTATTTCGTCTACACATCAGGGTTTTGATGGTGTCCCTGCGGGACAGCACCCTTCCGTATGTCGTTTGCTTCGCGGTTCCCGCATGTATCGTCCTCCCCGGCCTCGCTTTACCACGACTTGGGACGTGTCTTTGGTCTTGTCTTTTTTATCCAACTGGCCAGGTAACCCGGATCTCACGTTACGGCAGTTGTCGGCCAAATTATTGGTTCTTTTTTGCCTGATATCCTGTAAGCGGGTCTCAGATGTTCGGGCGCTTGATCACGACGCCAGGTCATTTACTCCGGAGGGGGTCACCTTCAATATATCCAGACGTACTAAGACCAACATTAGGTCGGTCTCTTATCCATCTTTTCCGGCTTCGCCGGCTCTTTGCCCGGTGACTTGTTTGAGGGAATATGAGTCTCGGACGCGTACTTACCGGTCGTCTTCGGTTCCTCAGCTTTTCCTGTCCATTCGGCATCCGTTTGGTCCTGTGTCCAGCCCTACTTTGGCGCGCTGGATGAAGTGGGTTATGTCGTTAGCAGGAATTGATACTTCCATATTTACAGCTCATTCCGCTAGAGGCGCATCAGCTACCGCCTTGGCGGTTTCAGGGGCACGGTTGGAAGATATTCTACGTCTTGCGGACTGGTCTTCGGCGTCAACATTCAGGGAGTATTATTTTAGACCGCCTCCACATTTGTTTTCTGCTGTTATTGTTCAACTTTAAACTTAGCAATAGGAGCCTCCGTGTCTTGCTGTAAAACTAGGTGATTTTCCTAGTCTCTGACGGAAAGTCATGGTTTTATTAAAGACACGGAGGCGAGTATTGCCCGCCCTAGGATTCCCTCCCTTACAATGTATTTTTCTGTGGTTTTCAGTCTGATTTGCATGCTATGTCTGCATAGTCGGCTTAAGATGTTTATTCTGGCAGGATCGCGTATGACTTGCGATGTATTCTCCTGCCTATTGCTTAACCTGTTTATTACTTTCAGGAGAAGGTTGATTCGCTTCGGGCTTCAGTTGCTCTGTTCCAGTTATAGCCATGTTGGCTTTCTTTGAAGAAAGGTTCCAGTGATCTGAGCTGATGGGGTTCGTTGGGATGTTCCGGTGGTTCCATGTTGGTTGTTTTCCCGATTCAAGGTTCCGGTTTCGTGTTCGGTGGTTCCGGTCATGGTGTCAGGCTCGTAAAGAAAAAGGAGGATCTATAGGAGGAGCCGTCTGTTATATGGACTGTGAGGGGAGGGGGATGTTACTATGGTTACGTTATGTTATGTAAACTTTTCTTTGCTGCTATTGGTGGACAGTAAAGAAGGAGATAGCAATACTCGCCTCCGTGTCTTTAATAAAACCATGACTTTCCTTTAGAGACTAGGAATATCACCTAGTTACATCTTGTATTATCCTCCAGAGCTGCACTCACGATTCTGCTGGTGGAGTCACCGTGTACATACATTACATTACTTATCCTGTACTGATCCTGAGTTACATCTTGTATTATCCTCCAGAGCTGCATTCACTATTCTGCTGGTGGAGTCACTGTGTATATACATTACATTACTTATCCTGTACTGATCCTGAGTTACATCCTGTATTATACTCCAGAGCTGCACTCACTATTCTACTGGTGCAGTCACTGTGTACATACATTACATTACATATCCTGTACTGATCCTGAGTTACATCCTGTATTATACTCCAGAGCTGCACTCACTATTGTGCTGGTGCACTCACTGTGTACATACATACATTACTTATCCTGTACTGATCCTGAGTTACATCTTGTATTATACTCCAGAGCTGCACTCACTATTCTGCTGGTGGAGTCACTATGTACATACATTACATTACTTATCCTGTACTGATCCTGAGTTACATCCTGTATTATACTCCAGAGCTGCACTCACTATTCTGCTGGTGGAGTTACTGTGTACATACATTACATTACTTATCCTGTACTGATCCTGAATTACATCCTGTATTATACTCCAGAGCTGCACTCACTATTCTGCTGGTGGAGTCACCGTGTACATACAGTACATTACTTATCCTGTACTGATCCTGAGTTACATCCTGTATACTCCAGAGCTGCACTCACTATACTGCTGGTGCAGTCACTGTGTACATACATTACTTATCCTGTACTGATCCTGAGTTACATCCTGTATACTCCAGAGCTGCACTCACTATTCTGCTGGTGCAGTCACTGTGTACATACATTACATTACTTATTCTGTACTGATCCTGAGTTACATCCTATATTATACTGCAGAGCTGCACTCACTATTCTGCTGGTGCAGTCACTGTGTACATACATTACATTACTTATCCTGTACTGATCCTGAGTTACATCCTGTATTATACTCCGGAGCTGCACTCACTATTCTGCTGATGGAGTCACTGTACATACATTACATTTCTTATCCTGTACTGATCCTGATTACATCCTGTATTATACTCCAGAGCTGCACTCACTATTCTGCTGGTGCAGTCACTGTGTACATACATTACTTATCTTGTACTGATCCTGAGTTACATCCTGTATTATACTCCGGAGCTGCACTCACTATTCTGCTGGTGGAGTCACTGTGTACATACATTACTTATCCTGTACTGATCCTGAGTTGCATCCTGTATTATACTCCAGAGCTGCACTCACTATTCTGCTGGTGGAGTCAGTGTGTACATACATACATTACTTATCCTGTACTGATCCTGAGTTACATCCTGTATTATACTCCAGAGCTGCACTCACTATTCTGCTGGTGCAGTCACTGTGTACATACATTACATTACTTATCCTGTACTGATCCTGAGTTACATCCTGTATTATACTCCAGAGCTGCAATCACTATTCTGCTGGTGCAGTCACTGTGTACATACATTACATTACTTATCCTGTACTGATCCTGAGTTACATCCTGTATTATACTCCAGAGCTGCACTCACTATTCTGCTGGTGCAGTCACTGTGTACATACATTACATTACTTATCCTGTACTGATCCTGAGTTACATCCTGTATTATACTCCAGAGCTGCACTCACTATTCTGCTGGTGGAGTCACTGTGTATATACATTACATTACTTATCCTGTACTGATCCTGAGTTACATCCTGCATTATACTCCAGAGCTGCACTCACTATTCTGCTGGTGCAGTCACTGTGTACATACATTACTTATCCTGTACTGATCCTGAGTTACATCCTGTATTATACTCCAGAGCTGCACTCACTATTCTGCTGGTGCAGTCACTGTGTACATACATTACATTACTTATCCTGTACTGATCCTGAGTTACATCCTGTATTATACTCCAGAGCTGCACTCGCTATTCTGCTGGTGCAGTCACTGTGTACATACAATTCTTATCCTGTACTGATCCTGAGTTACATCCTGTATTATACTCCAGAGCTGCACTCACTATTCTGCTGGTGCAGTCACTGTGTACATACATTACATTACTCATCCTGTACTGATCCTGAGTTGCATCCTGTATTATACTCCAGAGCTGCACTCACTATTCTGCTGGTGCAGTCACTGTGTACATACATTACATTACTTATCCTGTACTGATCCTGAGTTACATCCTGTATTATACTCCAGAGCTGCACTCACTATTCTGCTGGTGCAGTCACTGTGTACATACATTACAATACTTATCCTGTACTGATCCTCAGTTACATCCTGTATTATACTCCAGAGCTGCACTCACTATTCTGCTGGTGGAGTCACTGTGTACATACATTACATTACTTATCCGGGACTGATCCTGAGTTACATCCTATATTATACTCCAGAGCTGCACTCACTATTCTGCTGGTGCAGTCACTGTGTACATACATTACATTACTTATCCTGTACTGATCCTGAGTTACATCCTGTATTATACTCCAGAGCTGCACTCATTATTCTGCTGGTAAAGTCACTGTGTACCTACATTACATTACTTATCCTGTACTGATCCTGAGTTACATCCTGTATTATACACCAGAGCTGCACTCACTATTCTGCTGGTGCAGTCACTGTGTACATACATTACTTATCCTGTACTGATCCTGAGTTACATCCTGCATTATACTCCAGAGCTGCACTCACTATTCTGCTGGTGCAGTCACTGTGTACATACATTACTTATCCTGTACTGATCCTGAGTTACATCCTGTATTATACTCCAGAGCTGCACTCACTATTCTGCTGGTGCAGTCACTGTGTACATACATTACATTACTTATCCTGTATTGATCCTGAGTTACATCCTGTATTATACTCCAGAGCTGCACTCACTATTCTGCTGGTGGAGTCACTGTGTACATACATTACATTACTTATCCTGTACTGATCCTGAGTTACATCCTGTATTATACTCCAGAGCTGCACTCACTATTCTGCTGGTGCAGTCACTGTGTACATACATTACATTACTTATCCTGTACTGATCCTGAGTTACATCCTGTATTATACTCCAGAGCTGCACTCTCTATCTCCATCCCCTACGCACACAGAAGTATGTGTATCTTTAGTGGGCTATAGATAGGGCTCCACAGGCTTCTGCGTACTTCCTCTTATTTCCTTCTATGACTTAATTTATTATTTACCAAAAGTGTTGAACAAGTGGAGTTTTTGGAGGAGAATTACCGCAGACATCAGCTGAGCCTTGTGACTGGACCTGGTCTGTCTTGTCATACGGCTCCTGACCTGCAGATGGCAGTGTGTCTCCACGAGGTCAATTATTGTCAATGCTGTCTAGCGTCGTGTGATTCCACTCCCGGCCTGCAGATGGCAGTGTCCCCGCTGTTGCCGCCTGGTGTACTATCCTTAGCTCTGCGGCGGTTGGTCTTACGTCACTTCCGGTTGGTGAGCCGGGCAGGAAGCGGACCGTTGTTGAGATTCCGGTGAGTGCACGGGAGAACCGGGTGGTTGTCATGGTAACTGCTGAGGCTACCAGAAGGCCGCCTTGTCTAAACCGGCGCCTGGAGCACCACAAGTGCCAGCATGTCCGTCTGGGACTTGCGGGCAATGCGGTGTCTGCTGTCATTATCACAGTGTATCACCTCATGTATCTAAGCTCCCAGTCAGAGCTGAGCTTTCATGTCTCCAGCGCTGGCTCAGGGATGTAATCCGGCCTGTGATTCCATAGGGTTCTTCTTCGAGTTCAACATCTCTGCTTCATGTCAGTGAACAGGAGGGTTCATACTGGCAGCTTGCTGGTCCCCGTCCTGAAGGGCAGCGCTGACACATTGTAACAAACCCAGCAGCTGGGTGACGTCAGGACAGGGTGACGATCTCTGAGCCATGCCCGTTGGTTTCGGCGATCGATTAACACGCCTGTGAGGTCTATGACATATCAGACTTCGAGGGTCTGTCCACCTGGTGCTGGGGTATCGCCCGTGGTGATGCGGGGCGGGTGAGATTGTCGAAAATCACAGGGGAAAAAAATCTGCCTAGTAAAGTGACCGGAGGAGACGGGCGGGTAAGTCTGGAGGTAGGTCCTCAGCGGCGGTCAGGTCTGACTCTGGGACCCCCGCCAATCGGCTGCTTGGAGCGATGATGTCACTGGAAGAGGTCAGAACGCCGCGGCCTCTTCCGTCAGCTGATCGGATCCCCTCCTGTTAATAGGGTCTCCTGCGCCGGACGACCTCAGCTGTGAAGGGTCCACAAGCGCCACGAGACCCCCCTCCCCCAGTGACGTACCGCCTGCGGACATCGCACCGCCGCAGGGTTGATTCGATTCCGATACCATAAAAAAGTATTGCGATACTCGATACCAAAAAAAGAAAACACCAAAAAAGCCGCGTGCATTCCGCATAAAAAAAATTGTGAATCGCGCTGTTTTATTATTATTTTTTCTGTACCGGCAAACGGACAGCATTTGTAGACTGTTGCCGATCCGTCTCACAAATGCATTGCAATACTGGATCCGTCTGTCCGTTTGTCATACGGACAAACGGATCTGTTTCTATATAATTTTTTTTTTACATTTTTCCTGGTCTGCGCATGCGCCGACTGGAAGGACGGATCTGGCACTAATACATTCCTATGGGGGAAAAAATGCCATGGTAACCGATCGGAGCCCCAGGATTACACTGCTGGGGCTCCGATCAGAAGCTGCCACGGCCACCAATGAAGAGCAGGGGATAGGACCCTGTGGCCACAGCCACCAATGAAGAGGAGGGGATAGGACCCTGTGGCCACGACCACCAATGACTTTAATACTTTTCTCCTCACCTCACACTGCGCACACGCAGATTGTTAAATCTCCTTACCCTCACAAGGGTTGGGTTTAGGGTTATGCCCCCCAAGATGGCTGTATCAATACCGGGACCAAAGTATTGATTGGGTATCTATATTTCGATACCCGCAGCAACCCTACACCGCCGAGGCCAGTCATTGGCTGCAACGGCGCACGTGACCCTGTCCATGTGGAGGTTGTCAGGTGAAGGGGACCACAGAGCGGCGGGGAATGTAAGTATAGATCTCATCACAAGTACAGGGTGTATATATATATAGCAAAACTCCTGGACAGTCCCTTTAAGGACCGTGCTTAGAGCATTCCCCCATCATTCATTACTTCGCTGATGACTTACCGTCTGTGAGACATTAACCATTGATGAGCCAGTGACTTGTGTTTCCTCCCGCAGTTGTTGTTCTTCCGCTGGGTCACGTGAGTGGAGGCGCAGTCCTCAGGGGGGCGCCATGGTGTTCTACTTCACTAGCAGTGGTAAGTGACTGGGGTGTTGTGTCATCGGTGGCTCTACCAGTAACACCAGCTCATGCGCTGCTTCGGTATCACCACACCCCCTTATCATTTGCTTCCCAGTCCGCCAGGGCCAGCACTTCGCTTCCCAGTCCGCCGGGGCCAGCACTTCGCTTCCCAGTCCGCCGGGGCCAGCACTTCGCTTCCCAGTCCGCCGGGGCCAGCACTTCGCTTCCCAGTCCGCCGGGGCCAGCACTTCGCTTCCCAGTCCGCCCGGGGCCAGCACTTCGCTTCCCAGTCCGCCCGGGGCCAGCACTTCGCTTCCCAGTCCGCCGGGGCCAGCACTTCGCTTCCCAGTCCGCCGGGGCCAGCACTTCGCTTCCCAGTCCGCCGGGGCCAGCACTTCGCTTCCCAGTCCGCCGGGGCCAGCACTTCGCTTCCCAGTCCGCCGGGGCCAGCACTTCGCTTCCCAGTCCGCCGGGGCCAGCACTTCGCTTCCCAGTCCGCCGGGGCCAGCACTTCGCTTCCCAGTCCGCCGGGGCCAGCACTTCGCTTCCCAGTCCGCCGGGGCCAGCACTTCGCTTCCCAGTCCGCCGGGGCCAGCACTTCGCTTCCCAGCCCGACTTAGAGGGCCACAGTTATAAGTCCAGGTCCCTTTCAGTAACCTCATCCTACCCCGATAGGAGCATCGTGATGTCACACCTTGCATCAGTCTCTGATCATTTCTCTGCTTCTCTTGCAGTTGTCTCCCTGCCATATACGATATACATGGGAAAGGACAAGTATGAAAGTAAGTGACCGCCATCACCGGAGGAGGGAAGGGGGGGGGGGGGTATACCGCTGACCAGTAGTGGGGGAGGGGCAATAACTGATCAGTCTGTCACCAGCCAGATCTCCTTATATTAGAGCTTCTATCAGACCACAGAGGAGAAGGAGGCTGTATGTACAGCACCCAGTATATTACCAGTGACCTGCTCCGACCTCAGGACCGACTGCAAGATACATGTAAGGCCTCATTCACACGTCGGTAGTGTGTTTTGCAAATCTGCAAAACACGGAAACCAGCAATGTGCGTTCCGCATTTTGCAGACCGCACATCGCCGGCACTAATAGAATATGCCTATTCTTGTCCGCAATTGCGGAGAAGAATAAGGACATGTTCTATTTTTTTCGGGAATGGAATTGCGGACCTGGAAGTGCGGGTCCGCAATTCCGTATCCGGGCTGCACATCGTGCCGCCCCTTAGAAGTGAATGGGTCCACAATTCCGTTCCGCAAAATGTGGAACAAAATTGCGGACGTGTGAATGGGGCCTAAATAACATGACTGACAGCGCCACCTGCTGATGACATACAGTTTACATTTGATTTTGCTTCTCTTTCAGATGAAGACCTCATAAAATATGGCTGGCTGGAGGATATCTGGTATGTCGTCATTATATTCTTATACATAGGAGCAGTATTATAGTAGTTATATTCTTGTACATAGGAGCAGTATTATAGTAGTTATATTATTGTACATAGGAGCAGTATTATAGTAGTTATATTCTTGTACATAGGAGCAGTATTATAGTAGTTATATTCTTGTACATAGGAGCAGTATTATAGTAGTTATATTCTTGTACATAGGAGCAATATTATAGTAGTTATATTCTTGTACATAGGAGCGTATTATAGTAGTTATATTCTTGTACATAAGAGGCAGTATTATAGTAGTTATATTCTTGTACATAGGAGGCAGTATTATAGTAGTTATATTCTTATACATAGGAGCAGTATTATAGTAGTTATATTCTTGTACATAGGAGCAGTATTATAGTAGTTATATTATTGTACATAGGAGCAGTATTATAGTAGTTATATTCTTGTACATAGGAGCAGTATTATAGTAGTTATATTCTTATACATAGGAGCAGTATTATAGTAGTTATATTCTTGTACATAGGAGCAGTATTATAGCAGTTATATTCTTGTACATAAGAGGCAGTATTATAGTAGTTATAGTCTTGTACATAGGAGCAGTATTATAGTAGTTATATTCTTGTACATAGGAGCAGTATTATAGTAGTTATATTCCTGTACATAGGAGCAGTATTATAGTAGTTATATTCTTGTACATAGGAGCAGTATTATAGTAGTTATATTCTTGTACATAGGAGCAGTATTATAGCAGTTATATTCTTGTACATAGGAGCAGTATTATAGTAGTTATATTCTTGTACATAGGAGGCAGTATTATAGTAGTTATAATCTTGTACATAGGAGACAGTATTATAGTAGTTATATTCTTGTACATAGGAGGCAGTATTATAGTAGTTATATTCTTGTACATAGGAGCAGTATTATAGTAGTTATATTCTTGTACATAGGAGCAGTATTATAGTAGTTATATTCTTGTACTTAGGAGCAGTATTATAGTAGTTATATTCTTGTACATAGGAGGCAGTATTATAGTAGTTATATTCTTGTACATAGGAGCAGTATTATAGTAGTTATATTCTTGTACATAGGAGCAGTATTATAGTAGTTATATTCTTGTACATAGGGGCAGTATTATAGTAGTTATATTCTTGTACATAGGAGCAGTATTATAGTAGTTATATTCTTGTACATAGGAGGCAGTATTATAGTAGTTATATTCTTGTACATAGGAGCAGTATTATAGTAGTTATATTCTTGTACATTGGAGCAGTATTATAGTAGTTATATTCTTGTACATAGGAGGCAGTATTATAGTAGTTATATTCTTGTACATAGGAGCAGTATTATAGTAGTTTTAGTCTTGTACATAGGAGGCAGTATAATAGTAGTTATATTCTTGTACATAGGAGCAGTATTATAGTAGTTATATTCTTGTACATAGGAGCGGTATTATAGTAGTTATATTCTTGTACATAGGAGCAGTATTATAGTAGTTATATTCTTGTACATAGGAGCAGTATTATAGTAGTTATATTCTTGTACATAGGAGCAGTATTATAGTAGTTATATTCTTGTACATAGGAGCAGTATTATAGTAGTTATAGTCTTGTACATAGGGGGCAGTATATAGTAGTTATATTCTTGTACATAGGAGCAGTATTATAGTAGTTATATTCTTGTATAGAGGAGCAGTATTATAGTAGTTATATTCTTGTACATAGAAGCAGTATTATAGTAGTTATATTCTTGTACATAGGAGCAGTATTATAGTAGTTATATTCTTGTACATAGGAGCAGTATTATAGTAGTTATATTCCTGTACATATGGGGCAGTATTATAGTAGTTATATTCTTGTACATATAGGGCAGTATTATAGTAGTTATATTCTTGTACATAGGAGCAGTATTATAGTAGTTATATTCTTGTACATAGGAGGCAGTATTATAGTAGTTATATTCTTGTACATAGGAGCAGTATTATAGTAGTTATATTCTTGTACATAGGAGCAGTATTATAGTAGTTATATTCTTGTACATAGGAGGCAGTATTATAGTATTTATACTTTGTACATAGGAGCAGTATTATAGTAGTTATATTCTTGTACATAGGAGCAGTATTATAGTAGTTATATACTTGTACACAGGAGCAGTATTATAGTAGTTATATTCTTGTACATAGGAGCAGTATTATAGTAGTTATATTCTTGTACATAGGAGGTAGTATTATAGTAGTTATATTCTTGTACATAGGAGGTAGTATTATAGTAGTTATATTCTTGTACATAGGAGCAGTATTATAGTAGTTATATTCTTGTACATAGGAGGCAGTATTATAGTAGTTATATTCTTGTACATAGGAGGCAGTATTATAGTAGTTATATTCTTGTACATAGGAGGCAGTATTATAGTAGTTATATTCTTGTACATAGGAGCAGTATTATAGTAGTTATATTCTTGTACATAGGAGCAGTATTATAGTAGTTATATTCTTGTACATAGGAGCAGTATTATAGTAGTTATATTCTTATACATAGGAGCAGTATTATAGTAGTTATATTCTTGTACATAGGAGCAGTATTATAGTAGTTATATTCTTGTACATAGGAGGCAGTATTATAGTAGTTATATTCTTGTACATAGGAGGCAGTATTATAGTAGTTATATTCTTGTACATAGGAGCAGTATTATAGTAGTTATATTCTTGTACATAGGAGCAGTATTATAGTAGTTATATTCTTGTACATAGGAGCAGTATTATAGCAGTTATATTCTTGTACATAAGAGGCAGTATTATAGTAGTTATATTCTTGTACATAGGAGCAGTATTATAGTAGTTATATTCTTGTACATTGGAGCAGTATTATAGTAGTTATATTCTTGTACATAGGAGGCAGTATTATAGTAGTTATATTCTTGTACATAGGAGCAGTATTATAGTAGTTTTAGTCTTGTACATAGGAGGCAGTATAATAGTAGTTATATTCTTTGTCAATTGTCTTTTTATTGAAAAGCATATCAAAAGAGATGTTTACATACATTGATGCACAAATCAGAGTTATTACAGACAAGTCTAAAGCGTACTTTGACAGTATAGTGCATAGTATACATATGACATATATAAAGTGCATGTCTTCAGAGCAAGGTCATCTAGAACCAACTAATTGACATTTGGTGTGTGACCTGATGTAGGTAGGTCAAACAAACATATAAAAAGGGGGGGGGGGGGATGGGGGATGGGGGGGGGGGTGTCCTTAGAACTGGACAGATACGGTCTGAGGCTGTTAAGATAACCTTTGATGATTCCAAAGGGAGGAAGAAGGTTTAGCACCCTCCATTCTCACTAATGTGTCGTTCCTGTCTGCGGGGACATTTTCAAAGTTGTTTGTCTGTTGAAAATTGTTTAAGATGTTGGTGTACCATTCGCATATCTATATGTAATCCATGGGGCCCATAGCTTTTTGTGCTTCTCATGTGCCCTAAGTTCCCAGCCCGCTAGCTCTTCCATACGATGAACATGATCTAGTTTGCTTAACCACTGAGAGGTGGTGGGGGGTTCTTTACTCAGCCACTTTTGGGGGATAAGTAGACGGGCAGCTTGAATCAAGTGTATAACAAGTTTGTTCCTTGATGGCGATAGTTCTTTTGTTGGAAGCCATAAAAGAACCAACTCTGGGGTTAATGTCAGGTTAGTGTTTAGAATTTCATTAATGGTCCGAGAGACGTCATCCCAGTATCCTCTTATTTTAGAACAGGACCAAAAAATGTGTAGAAGAGTGCCACTCTCTTCCCCACACCTCCAACACCTGTCGTGATCACTCAGACCACTAAGAAATAGTTGTTTAGGGGTGAGGTACCACTGTGTGAGGACCTTATATGAGTGCTCTTGGATCTTCACGCAGCGGGAGAAGCCATGCGAGTGTGCGTGCATACGGAGAATATCTGTCTCCGAAAAGGTAACCTTAAGGTCATTAGCCCAGGTGTGGACATATTGTGGAGTAATGCGACGTTGTGGTGAGATCAAGGCCAAATATATAGTGGATATCAATTTGCGTTGAGGGGAAGGGGGGGTTGCTAATTTTTCAAACCATGTCGGGGTCATTACACATGACTTCTGAGTAGTTAGTTGTTTCCCAGCAGATTTTATAGTTATTAGGTCTAGAAAGTTAAATGTACTCCAGGCTAAGCTAAGGGGATGTTGATCCGGTAAAGTGCCGTTTACCTTTCCTATAAAGTCAGCTGTGGAGAAATCTCTTAATCTGCGCCAAATCTGTGAGACCTGAGATCCTGGAGGCTGAATCGAGTGTGGTATGAGATCTGCTGGCATTATACTAGGGGGGTTCTGTAGGAGCCCATGTGTCTTGTTGAGCTGTTTAATGACCAGGCTAGTGCCCTTTAAGAGGACATGTGAATGGAGTGATGCATTTGCCTGACCCCATAGTGCTGCTTTCTGTGGTTGGGTGAGCTGCATTAGTTCCAGTTCCGTGCCCAATGTGCGGTAGACAGGGGAATAAAGCTGCAACCACCTCCTCAGGTGAATAGCCCTGTAATATGTTTGGACATCCGGCAGTGCTATACCTCCATGACCACGCCCCAGTATCAGCCTCTGGTGAGGAGCCCTAGCCTTCTTGCCGCCCCATAGGTAAGTCATAAAAAGCCTGCGAATCCTTGTAAAATATGAGTTAGGTAAAAATATTGGCAACATCTGTAGTACGTACATAATTTTTGGGAGGACAAACGCTTTTAGTATATTCTTCCTTCCCATCCAAGAGGAATAAGGGAGGTGTAGCGATTGGAGCAGGTTTTGGACCTCTGATATTAGGGGAGTATAATTAAGCCGGAATAAATCTTCCGTGCAGGCGGAAATCTTAACTCCTAGATAGGAAACACAGGAGGACTGCCATTTAAATGGTGTATTTGATTTCAAAATGGCTATGGAGCTCGCCGGAGCATTAACGTTTAAAGCTTCTGACTTGGTATAATTCATTTTGTAGTTTGACAGCCTACCATACTCTTTAAACAATGTCAAAAGATGCGGGAAGGCCTCGACCGGGTTAGAAACCATGATCAGTAGATCGTCAGCATATGCCACGTTAATGTATTCTATGGCGTCATTTTCTGTTTTCACACCACGTATATTTACATGGTCTCTAATGGCCTGAAGAAGGGTCTCCATGACCAATATATATAAGGCAGGAGATAGGGGGCAGCCCTGACGTGTCCCGTTGCGAATAGGGAAGGATGGGGACAATGTGCCATTGACCCTGATTCTAGCACTCGGATCCTTGTACAACGACATGACTGCCTCCTGAAATCTCGTCGGGATTCCAAACCTCAGTAGAGTCCTCCTCATAAAGTCCCAGCTCACCCGGTCGAAGGCCTTCTCCGCATCCACACTGAGCAGCGCCAAGGGGAGGTTTTTCTTTTTGGCCCACTGTATTGCTGTGATTAACCTACAGGAATTATGATTCCCTTCCCTCCCTGGAACAAAGCCAGATTGGTCAGGGTGGATAAGTTTAGGAAGTAGATTTCCCAGACGTGTCGCCAGAAGTTTGGCCCATATTTTTATATCTACGTTAAGTAACGAGATTGGCCTAAAACTACCGCAGAGAAGGGGATCTTTCCCCGGTTTGGGGAGGATGGTTACCGTGGCCTCCAGTGATTGTTTATGAAGGGTTTCACCATTTAGGAGTGCATTGCACCACGTTACCAGGTGGGGTATTAATATATCTGAGAATTTTTTATAATAGCCCACTGGGAAGCCATCTGGGCCAGGACTTTTACCCATGGGCATAGAGGCTAGTAACTTTTTCACTTCTAGTTCGGTGACTGGCTCTAATAATGTGTCACTTTCTTGGGAGGTTATCTGGGGTAGATTGAGGCCTTTTAAAAACAGGTCTGTTGCTTCTGGTATTGATGGATCTGGGTGATTAGGGTCTGACAGGCCGTATAGTTGCTTATAGAATTTTTGAAATTCTTCTGCAATGTCAGCTGTTTTATGCAGCATATTTCCAGTACTGGATTTGATATTGGGTATGAACATGGACTCTTTCCTTTGTTTAATAAGGGAGGATGTCAGTTTAGAACCTTTATCCCCGTGTGAGTAGTGTTTAAATTGGGCATATTGATAGGCCTTTGCGTTTTGAATGTTTAAATGGTCTTTTAGTTGTGATCTTAGCTGGGTCAGTTCAGTCTGGACTTTTATTGCTCTAGACCGTTTATGGACCGCTTCTTTATCTGCTATCTGAACCAAGAGATCGTGTAGGATCTTTTGTTTCTCTTTTTTAACCCTACTACCTAAGGCTATTAACTCTCCCCGGATAACCACCTTGTGCGTCTCCCACAGTGTCGTCTGGGGCATACCTGGTGTCGCATTATCTATAAAGAAGTCCTTTAATTTTTGCTCCAGGATTGAGGTATCTGCTTGTCTATCTAGCAGCGTCTCGTTTAAGCGCCACTGTCTAACTGAGTCAGGCAAGCTGGAAAATCTGAGGGCAGCAGAGACTGGGGCATGGTCAGAGACGGACACAACACCTATGTCAGCCGAGTCCACCATATCCACGGCATTGCTTGACAGTAGGATATAGTCTAATCTTTTATGTGATTTGTGTGGGGCCGAGAAGAAGGTGAAGTCCCTAGTATCTGGGTGGGCTAGTCGCCAGACGTCCAGCAGATTCATGTCTGATATGTACCTATTGATGCACCCCAGTGCTGATTGGGTCAATTGGGAGGAGCCGTCAGAAGCATCAATCAAAGGATTCAGTGTGACATTGAGGTCTCCCCCAATCAATCTAATCCCCTCTGCAAACAGATCTAGTTTACTTAGTGTGATCTTGATCCATTGTTTCTGGCCACGGTTAGGGCTGTACAAACTAGCGAGTGTAACCTTTTGTGTACCTATGAGGCCTTTCACGAAAATGAAGCGGCCCTCAGGGTCCGTCAGGGTAGATATCAATGTAAATGGTACTTTTCTAGAAATTGCAATACCCACTCCTCTTTTTGCTTTCTCAAAGGCACTGAAATACCAGTGTTGGAAGTATGGGTTCTGAATTTTAGGTACATTTGTTTCTCTAAAATGCAGCTCCTGAAAGAAGCAAATATCTGTATTGTTCTTTTTTAGCAGACGGATGACCTGAGAGCGCTTTTGTGGGGTGTTAAAGCCCCTTACATTATACGTTGTACATTTAATTGACGACATCATTGAGAAAATGGGGTGACTTTGGAACCGGAGAACTCCAGTTATTCACATCGACCGTATCTAGGGAGTGAACAAGTAACATCACAACTAAAGTTTCTGTCAACATGACAAGTATAACAGTGCAATGGCTCCCATGCCAGCAACACCGCAGCAGGTCACTTAGCTGCAGTGAAGCGGGCGTGAGCAGCCATTTAATCAGGCACATGTACCAGGTCTGTGCCAAGATAACCCTGGTAGGTAGGGGGGGTACAAAGTGGAACCATATCTTCATAATGGTGTCCACATTGCGCCACCTGCTGAACTGGTGCGGGATAGCACCTTACATATTATGGTCTAGGTTGAATGCAGTAAAATAACATTGCAAAGCAGAATGTCTGCTCTGCAGATTACAACAAGAACGGGAACAATTCAGGACTCATGACAGACAGGTATACTTGCAGACTTAAGATGTGATATAATCAAGTAAGAACCTGTCCCTCTATGATGTCTGTGGAGAACTTCATCTGAGGTAAGATAACTCCTCTGTATAGTCTCTAGGACTTCAAGTGTCTCTAGATCTGTGCTGGTTCCTCTTCTTCTGTGAAGCTTTAAGCCATCCTGAGGCCTCTGGGAGATCTGGCAGCTGTGTTCCAATCTCTGCAGACGGCAGCCATGATGGTACATCTAGTGGATCTGTTTGCAGCAGCTCCCAGGCCGCCTGGAGATCTTGTGGCAGGCGAATGGTGCAGCGCTTCCCATCTACAGCAAAAGTGAGGCCAAAGGGGAATAGCCATTTGTATGGCACCTTGTGATGGCGCAGATGGTCAGTGAGGGGCCGCAGCGCCCTCCTTTTATTCAATGTGGAGGATGCCAGGTCCTGGTAGATGGAGATTTTAGCCCCCTCATATATGATCTCCTTCATATTTCTGGCAGCTTGCATCAGGGCAGCAGTGTCCACATACCTCAGGAGACCGCATACCACGTCCCTGGGGTTCTCTCTCTCTTTTGGCTTCGGCCTGAGCGCTCTGTGGATTCTTTCTATTTGAATCTCGGCCGCTCTGGAGCTTCCCAGGAGCAGGGAGAAGATGGCGCCGGCAGCTTCTGGTAAGCCTTCATGTGGGGTGCTTTCAGGCAGGCCGCGGATCCGGAGGTTTTTCCTCCTATTCCGATTCTCCTGGTCTTCTATGAGGGAGTATGCAGTGTCCAGTGAGGCTGCCAGAGCCATGGTGTGATTGCTTGCAGCTCTGATGTAATTCGAGATGGACGCCTGGTTACTTTCCAGTGTTTCCACCCTCGTGCCGATATGCTTCAGGTCAGCTTTAATCTCCTGCAGATCCTGAACCACTGGGGCCAGGGCTGCTGATAAAGCCTGCTGCAGGAACTGCCTGGATATCGGGGCAGCACTTTGTGATGTGGAGCCTGCTGTGTGCTCTGCAGCAGCTTCATCTTCTCCCTCCGAATCCCTGCCCCAATAGTAGTTATATTCTTGTACATAGGAGCAGTATTATAGTAGTTATATTCTTGTACATAGGAGCGGTATTATAGTAGTTATATTCTTGTACATAGGAGCAGTATTATAGTAGTTATATTCTTGTACATAGGAGCAGTATTATAGTAGTTATATTCTTGTACATAGGAGCAGTATTATAGTAGTTATATTCTTGTACATAGGAGCAGTATTATAGTAGTTATAGTCTTGTACATAGGGGGCAGTATATAGTAGTTATATTCTTGTACATAGGAGCAGTATTATAGTAGTTATATTCTTGTATAGAGGAGCAGTATTATAGTAGTTATATTCTTGTACATAGAAGCAGTATTATAGTAGTTATATTCTTGTACATAGGAGCAGTATTATAGTAGTTATATTCTTGTACATAGGAGCAGTATTATAGTAGTTATATTCCTGTACATATGGGGCAGTATTATAGTAGTTATATTCTTGTACATATAGGGCAGTATTATAGTAGTTATATTCTTGTACATAGGAGCAGTATTATAGTAGTTATATTCTTGTACATAGGAGGCAGTATTATAGTAGTTATATTCTTGTACATAGGAGCAGTATTATAGTAGTTATATTCTTGTACATAGGAGCAGTATTATAGTAGTTATATTCTTGTACATAGGAGGCAGTATTATAGTATTTATACTTTGTACATAGGAGCAGTATTATAGTAGTTATATTCTTGTACATAGGAGCAGTATTATAGTAGTTATATACTTGTACACAGGAGCAGTATTATAGTAGTTATATTCTTGTACATAGGAGCAGTATTATAGTAGTTATATTCTTGTACATAGGAGGTAGTATTATAGTAGTTATATTCTTGTACATAGGAGCAGTATTATAGTAGTTATATTCTTGTACATAGGAGGCAGTATTATAGTAGTTATATTCTTGTACATAGGAGGCAGTATTATAGTAGTTATATTCTTGTACATAGGAGGCAGTATTATAGTAGTTATAGTCTTGTACATAGGAGCAGTATTATAGTAGTTATATTCTTGTACATAGGAGCAGTATTATAGTAGTTATATTCCTGTACATAGGAGCAGTATTATAGTAGTTATATTCTTGTACATAGGAGCAGTATTATAGTAGTTATATTCTTGTACATAGGAGCAGTATTATAGTAGTTATATTCTTGTACATAGGAGCAGTATTATAGTAGTTATATTCTTGTACATAAGAGGCAGTATTATAGTAGTTATATTCTTGTACATAGGAGGCAGTATTATAGTAGTTATAGTCTTGTACATAGGAGCAGTATTATAGCAGTTATATCCCTGTACATAGGAGCAGTATTATAGTAGTTATATTCTTGTACATAGGAGCAGTATTATAGTAGTTATATTCTTGTACATAGGAGCAGTATTATAGCAGTTATATTCTTGTACATAGGAGCAGTATTATAGTAGTTATATTCTTGTACATAGGAGGCAGTATTATAGTAGTTATAATCTTGTACATAGGAGACAGTATTATAGTAGTTATATTCTTGTACATAGGAGGCAGTATTATAGTAGTTATATTCTTGTACATAGGAGCAGTATTATAGTAGTTATATTCTTGTACATAGGAGCAGTATTATAGTAGTTATATTCTTGTACTTAGGAGCAGTATTATAGTAGTTATATTCTTGTACATAGGAGGCAGTATTATAGCAGTTATATTCTTGTACTTAGGAGCAGTATTATAATAGTTATATTCTTGTACATAGGAGCAGTATTATAGTAGTTATATTCTTGTACATAGGAGCAGTATTATAGTAGTTATATTCTTGTACATAGGAGCAGTATTATAGTAGTTATATTCTTGTACATAGGAGCAGTATTATAGTAGTTATAGTCTTGTACATAGGAGCAGTATTATAGTAGTTATATTCTTGTACATTGGAGCAGTATTATAGTAGTTATATTCTTGTACATAGGAGGCAGTATTATAGTAGTTATATTCTTGTACATAGGAGCAGTATTATAGTAGTTTTAGTCTTGTACATAGGAGGCAGTATTATAGTAGTTATATTCTTGTACATAGGAGCAGTATTATAGTAGTTATATTCTTGTACATAGGAGCAGTATTATAGTAGTTATATTCTTGTACATAGGAGCAGTATTATAGTAGTTATATTCTTGTACATAGGAGCAGTATTATAGTAGTTATAGTCTTGTACATAGGGGGCAGTATATAGTAGTTATATTCTTGTACATAGGAGCAGTATTATAGTAGTTATATTCTTGTATAGAGGAGCAGTATTATAGTAGTTATATTCTTGTACATAGAAGCAGTATTATAGTAGTTATATTCTTGTACATAGGAGCAGTATTATAGTAGTTATATTCTTGTACATAGGAGCGGTATTATAGTAGTTATATTCTTGTACATAGGAGCAGTATTATAGTAGTTATATTCTTGTACATAGGAGCAGTATTATAGTAGTTATATTCTTGTACATAGGAGCAGTATTATAGTAGTTATATTCTTGTACATAGGAGCAGTATTATAGTAGTTATAGTCTTGTACATAGGGGGCAGTATATAGTAGTTATATTCTTGTACATAGGAGCAGTATTATAGTAGTTATATTCTTGTATAGAGGAGCAGTATTATAGTAGTTATATTCTTGTACATAGAAGCAGTATTATAGTAGTTATATTCTTGTACATAGGAGCAGTATTATAGTAGTTATATTCTTGTACATAGGAGCAGTATTATAGTAGTTATATTCCTGTACATATGGGGCAGTATTATAGTAGTTATATTCTTGTACATATAGGGCAGTATTATAGTAGTTATATTCTTGTACATAGGAGCAGTATTATAGTAGTTATATTCTTGTACATAGGAGGCAGTATTATAGTAGTTATATTCTTGTACATAGGAGCAGTATTATAGTAGTTATATTCTTGTACATAGGAGCAGTATTATAGTAGTTATATTCTTGTACATAGGAGGCAGTATTATAGTATTTATACTTTGTACATAGGAGCAGTATTATAGTAGTTATATTCTTGTACATAGGAGCAGTATTATAGTAGTTATATACTTGTACACAGGAGCAGTATTATAGTAGTTATATTCTTGTACATAGGAGCAGTATTATAGTAGTTATATTCTTGTACATAGGAGGTAGTATTATAGTAGTTATATTCTTGTACATAGGAGCAGTATTATAGTAGTTATATTCTTGTACATAGGAGGCAGTATTATAGTAGTTATATTCTTGTACATAGGAGGCAGTATTATAGTAGTTATATTCTTGTACATAGGAGGCAGTATTATAGTAGTTATAGTCTTGTACATAGGAGCAGTATTATAGTAGTTATATTCTTGTACATAGGAGCAGTATTATAGTAGTTATATTCCTGTACATAGGAGCAGTATTATAGTAGTTATATTCTTGTACATAGGAGCAGTATTATAGTAGTTATATTCTTGTACATAGGAGCAGTATTATAGTAGTTATATTCTTGTACATAGGAGCAGTATTATAGTAGTTATATTCTTGTACATAAGAGGCAGTATTATAGTAGTTATATTCTTGTACATAGGAGGCAGTATTATAGTAGTTATAGTCTTGTACATAGGAGCAGTATTATAGCAGTTATATCCCTGTACATAGGAGCAGTATTATAGTAGTTATATTCTTGTACATAGGAGCAGTATTATAGTAGTTATATTCTTGTACATAGGAGCAGTATTATAGCAGTTATATTCTTGTACATAGGAGCAGTATTATAGTAGTTATATTCTTGTACATAGGAGGCAGTATTATAGTAGTTATAATCTTGTACATAGGAGACAGTATTATAGTAGTTATATTCTTGTACATAGGAGGCAGTATTATAGTAGTTATATTCTTGTACATAGGAGCAGTATTATAGTAGTTATATTCTTGTACATAGGAGCAGTATTATAGTAGTTATATTCTTGTACTTAGGAGCAGTATTATAGTAGTTATATTCTTGTACATAGGAGGCAGTATTATAGCAGTTATATTCTTGTACTTAGGAGCAGTATTATAATAGTTATATTCTTGTACATAGGAGCAGTATTATAGTAGTTATATTCTTGTACATAGGAGCAGTATTATAGTAGTTATATTCTTGTACATAGGAGCAGTATTATAGTAGTTATATTCTTGTACATAGGAGCAGTATTATAGTAGTTATAGTCTTGTACATAGGAGCAGTATTATAGTAGTTATATTCTTGTACATTGGAGCAGTATTATAGTAGTTATATTCTTGTACATAGGAGGCAGTATTATAGTAGTTATATTCTTGTACATAGGAGCAGTATTATAGTAGTTTTAGTCTTGTACATAGGAGGCAGTATTATAGTAGTTATATTCTTGTACATAGGAGCAGTATTATAGTAGTTATATTCTTGTACATAGGAGCAGTATTATAGTAGTTATATTCTTGTACATAGGAGCAGTATTATAGTAGTTATATTCTTGTACATAGGAGCAGTATTATAGTAGTTATAGTCTTGTACATAGGGGGCAGTATATAGTAGTTATATTCTTGTACATAGGAGCAGTATTATAGTAGTTATATTCTTGTATAGAGGAGCAGTATTATAGTAGTTATATTCTTGTACATAGAAGCAGTATTATAGTAGTTATATTCTTGTACATAGGAGCAGTATTATAGTAGTTATATTCCTGTACATATGGGGCAGTATTATAGTAGTTATATTCTTGTACATATAGGGCAGTATTATAGTAGTTATATTCTTGTACATAGGAGCAGTATTATAGTAGTTATATTCTTGTACATAGGAGGCAGTATTATAGTAGTTATATTCTTGTACATAGGAGCAGTATTATAGTAGTTATATTCTTGTACATAGGAGCAGTATTATAGTAGTTATATTCTTGTACATAGGAGGCAGTATTATAGTATTTATACTTTGTACATAGGAGCAGTATTATAGTAGTTATATTCTTGTACATAGGAGCAGTATTATAGTAGTTATATACTTGTACACAGGAGCAGTATTATAGTAGTTATATTCTTGTACATAGGAGCAGTATTATAGTAGTTATATTCTTGTACATAGGAGGTAGTATTATAGTAGTTATATTCTTGTACATAGGAGCAGTATTATAGTAGTTATATTCTTGTACATAGGAGGCAGTATTATAGTAGTTATATTCTTGTACATAGGAGGCAGTATTATAGTAGTTATATTCCTGTACATAGGAGCAGTATTATAGTAGTTATATTCTTGTACATAGGAGCAGTATTATAGTAGTTATATTCTTGTACATAGGAGCAGTATTATAGTAGTTATATTCTTGTACATAGGAGCAGTATTATAGTAGTTATATTCTTGTACATAGGAGGCAGTATTATAGTATTTATACTTTGTACATAGGAGCAGTATTATAGTAGTTATATTCTTGTACATAGGAGCAGTATTATAGTAGTTATATACTTGTACACAGGAGCAGTATTATAGTAGTTATATTCTTGTACATAGGAGCAGTATTATAGTAGTTATATTCTTGTACATAGGAGCAGTATTATAGTAGTTATATTCTTGTACATAGGAGCAGTATTATAGTAGTTATATTCTTGTACATAGGAGCAGTATTATAGTAGTTATATTCTTGTACATAGGAGGCAGTATTATAGTACTTATATTCTTGTACATAGGAGCAGTATTATAGTAGTTATATTCTTGTACATAGGAGCAGTATTATAGATGATTGTCAGTAACTTCTGAAGGACTCACTCCCAGTATATTTTACATAGTCAGTTATTACATTTCGGTATGAGAGGTCCCAGATCCCTGTGATCAGCCGGCCGCCCCTTCACCTCCATACTGCTGCCTGTGTACGGATACATCACCTTGTGTCTTGTCTCCGCAGGTTCCATGTGGATAAGCTCTCCTCTGCTCACGTTTACCTCCGGCTCCAGAAGGTGAATATTACTGCACTTGAGGAAAGTCACATGTTGTGTCTGTTGTAAAGATATACAGATCTAGCAGAGCCGAGGCTGTCGGTTTCCACACATTACAGGGACGCTCTGTGGGTCACCAGGATTGTAGCCGAATTAGCAGCAGATAACTGGTCGACCTGCCTTTCTCCATGTGACTTTAGACTCTATTTCACCCTTGCTAGAGAAGGTAGCGCGGCTTCGAGGAAAAGGGCGTGAGTACCGCAGTGCACCTGGGTTTTGGTGCAAAAAAATTGGTTTAAAGGGTTTCTATCACTTCATATGACATAATTAGCTGGCAGACACTAGCGATCTGCTAGTGTCTGCTCTGGCCAACCATCCTACTATAATCACTTGTGGGGCAGCGGTTTTGCTAAAAAACTAACTTTTATAAATATGCTAATGAGCCTCTAGGTGCTATGGGGGCGTCATTAGCACCTAGAGGCTCCGTCTACCTTCATACACAGCGGCCGCCCAGCACGTCCCTCCAGCCCGCCCATGTCCTCCTCCGTTTGACGCAGCGGCCGAATTCTCGCGCATGCGCTGTGCGCGGCTGTATTCGGCGCATTAGAGATGTCTGAGCTCGGAGCGGTCAGACATTCAATGCGCATGCACGGCTGTATTCGGCGCATGCGCATTGAATGTCTGACCGCTCCGAGCTCAGACATCTCTAATGCGCCGAATACAGCCGCGCACGGCGCATGCGCGAGAATTCGGCCGCTGCGTCACACGGAGGAGGACATGGGCGGGCTGGAGGGACGTGCTGGGCGGCCGCTGTGTATGAAGGTAGACGGAGCCTCTAGGTGCTAATGACGCCCACATAGCACCTAGAGGCTCATTAGCATATTTAGAAAAAATTAGTTTTTTAGCAAAACCGTTGCCCCACAAGTGATTATAGTAGGATGGTTGGCCAGAGCAGACACTAGCAGATCGCTAGTGTCTGCCAGCTAATTATGTCATATGAAGTGATAGAAACCCTTTAAGATAATCCAACCAAGAGCAGGCTTGGAACTAGAGAAAAATCTCTGAAGACACATCATATTTATAATGCAGCGCGCCCTGTGAGCTGTCTACATTGACGACAGGTTAGTTAATCTGCCTATGAAATTATGTAGCGGTGTGGAAGAAACCTATCCATGCACATTTAACTCTGCTACATCTCTGCTCCTCACCATGTAAAGTGCTGTTTTTAGTTTACAAGGAACAATCTGACAAAAGCTGGGAAGATGCAGGGAAGTCCAAATCTGCTTGTCTTCCCTGCCTTTCCACTATCTCTGCTTGCTGTTCCTCAGACCTAGTGCCGCAATGTTGTGACTGGGATAAAAAGGGGGTAAAATATTTAGGTCAAGTATTTGAGGAAGATAAACTGAAGGATTTTGGCACCTTGGTCATGGAGTTTGGGATCCCCCAAAAGGATATTTATAAATATTTTCAGCTCAAAAATGACGAAGTTAGATAAATATAGAAAGGAACAATCAGAAAGAATAGATAAATTCACTAATGGAAGAGATTAAAGAGGAATAACGGCAAAAGGATACGGGATGTTGATGGAAGGAAAAAAAAGAACGGATTACAATACAATACTTGCCAGAAGAAAATGGGAAAAAGAGCTTCTGTCTCTTACGGAAGAAAAATGGAAAGATGCCCTTAGAAGTTATATTATGGTGTCGGAAAGGGCCTCGCACAAGATGTCTCAGTTCTTTATAGTCCGTAGGCTACACCGATCTCCCTGGGCGTTAAAGAGAATGGGGGTGAGAACTTCTGATAAGTGCCCAAAATGTAGGGGAGAGAAGGCGGGTCTTATACACTGTTTTTGGGGATGTCCTAAACTTTTTAGACATTGCAGAAATTGTATTAGAATTTCTGGGTGTTCAAGTTTTTGAAGAGCCAGTAGTTTGTATATTAGGGGCTACAGAACATTTTAAACCAAAAAAAAAGAGATACGATTGGTTTTAGGTAAAGTATTATTTCAAGCCAGACTTCTCCTACATCGGAAATGGGTAAATGACGATCCCCCTACAGTGGGACAGTGGCAACAAGCCTTAAATTAGAAGGGGTGTCCGAGAGACACAGCGAGAGAGCAGAAAAAATTGATAAAAAAAATGGTTGAACTAGGCCGGATGTGTTTTTTTTTTTTTTTTTTTTTTTTTTTTTTTCCCTCTTTCTCTCTCATATGGTATTGCATTATTGATCTATGTGATATGGATTTTTGTATATGTTTGTTATAGAGTTTCAGTGCATGTCAGGAATAGATTGGCAAATTACTATCCGTCAATCCATGTGAAGCGCGGTGTGATCACAGCTGCTCGCTCCTTTCATGAGTATACGGAGGAGTGGTTGTAATTCCACCTCACCACCGGAGACGACGCGTAGTGTAAAGACCAGGAAGCGCCGCTCATTTGGAGCAGCTGATCAGCAGGGGGCGCCGGGGGTCGGACCTCCGCCCATCAGATATTGACGACCATAGGCCATCAATTTAAATTTCTGCACAACCCCTGTCACCCCTTTTGCGAGTTTCAGAGTTTTATATATTTTTTTTCTCCCCCTGATGAGCACTTGTTTTATGCAGGACAGCATTATTTAAAATTTCCTGCAATGTAATGGAAAGCTGGGAAAAAATTCCACCCGCACTGGTGTTGGGGAAAAACAAACCCGCAATTCCCCCACAGTCTCCTGGGTGTTCCCTATGCAGTAAAGCTGACCTGCTGCCTGCAGTCTCTGGGTCCTTTACGATTAAAGTGATTCCGCATTTGTATAGTTTTTCTTGTGCTTTAATATTCAGAAAAATAATAACTTTGAAAAAAATAATAATAATTTTCCGTCGCCATATTCTGACCTCCATAACTTTTTTTTTTTTATAGTATTTCTACATTTTTGTGGTTTTTATTGATACTATTTTTTGGAGTGTGTGACATTTTGATCACTTTTTATTTAATCTTTTTTGGGAGGTGAATCGACAAAGAAACTGCAGATCAGCATTTTTTTTTTTTGTCCGTTAAGGGTACTTTATTTTTATTTTCCGGCACTGAGTTCCGTCCTAGGGGCTCAATACCGGAAAAGAACTGATCAGTTTTATCCTAATGCATTCTGAATGGAGAGCAATCCGTTCAGGTTGCATCAGGACGTCTTCAGTTCCGTCTTTTTGCCTTTTCAGGACGGAGATAATAACGCAGGATGCTGCGGTTTTATCTCCGGCCACAATCCTGAACACTTGCCGGAATGCCAGCATTTTTCCCTATTGAAATGCGTTAATGCGGCCTCGAGTGTGAAAAAAATTAATGCCGGATCCGTTTTTCTGGATGACACGGGAGAGACGGATCCGGCATTTCAATGCATTTGTCATACAGATCAGGATCCTGATCCGCCTGACAAATGCCATCAGTTTGCATGCGTTTTGACGGACCCAGCAGGCAGTTCCGTTGACCGAACTGCCTGCCGGATTCCTCTGCCGCAAGTGTGAAAGTAGGGGTGGGCGGTATAGGCGATATGCAATATAAATTTGGGCCACGATATGGATTTTCGCCATATCGCCGGACCGCGATATGATCGCGCTCTCTGTGCGCACCATTTTCTCCTGAGCCGGCCGGCACAGTGGAGGGAGAAGGAGGGAGTCCCTCCCTCCCCACTGTGCGCGGCTGCCGCTGAACACCAATGAGGACAGAGTAGGAGGAGGAGGGGAGGGACTGTGGCCACTGCGCCACCAATGAATGTGCCAGCCATATCCCACAGGGTCCCCCCCCCCCCCATCATTGGTGGCAGTGGACAGTTCCGATCGGAGTCCCAGCAGTGTAATGCTGGGGCTCCGATCGGTTACCATGGCAGCCAGGAGTCACGCTACTGAAGTCCTGGCTGCTATGGTATGTTAGTGAGCAGCATTTTACTCACGTGCGCCGTGATCGCCGGACGCTCCTTCTTCTGTCTGTGCTGTGGATTGCTAATGCTTATAGCATTAGCAATGCGCCGCACAGACCTATGAGAAGAAGGAGCGACCGGCGGCCACGGCGCACGTGAGTATAATGCTGCTCACTAACATACCATCGCAGACAGGACTTCAGTAGCGTGACTCCTGGCTGCCATGGTAACCGATCGGAGCCCCAGCATTACACTGCTGGGACTCCGATCGGAACTGTCCACTGCCACCAATGATGGGGAAGGGGGGGGACCCTGTGGCCACTGCCACCAATGATTAATACTGGGGAGGGAGGGAGGGGTGGGTGGGTTTGAGTTACCATAGGGGGCAGATCAGAGGCTGGGGGGGGGGCAGATCAGAGGCTGGGGTGGGGCAGATCAGAGGCTGGGGTGGGGCAGATCAGAGGCTGGGGTGGGGCAGATCAGAGGCGGGGGTGGGGCAGATCAGAGGCTGGGGTGGGGCAGATCAGAGGCTGGGGTGGGGCAGATCAGA
The DNA here is from genome assembly GCF_905171765.1 of Bufo bufo. Classification (NCBI taxonomy): domain Eukaryota; kingdom Metazoa; phylum Chordata; class Amphibia; order Anura; family Bufonidae; genus Bufo; species Bufo bufo. The sequence continues at coordinate 37,035,917 of NC_053392.1, read as the reverse complement.
GGCTGGGGTGGGGCAGATCAGAGGCTGGGGTGGGGCAGATCAGAGGCTGGGGTGGGGCAGATCAGAGGTTGGGGGGGGCAGATCAGATGTTGGGGGGGGCAGATCAGAGGCTGGGGGAGCACATGAGAGGCTGGGGGGGGGGCACATGAGAGGCTGGCTGCCATGGTCAGCTCCCTGCTGTTGTGTGCACAAAGCACAGGGCAGCAGGGAGAGTGTAAAGTCCTATTCACCCTAATAGAGCTCTATTAGGGTGAATATGACAAGGGTTCTAGCCCTTAAGGAGGCTAATAGTTATTAAATAAAAAGTAAAAAAAAAAAAAGTTTAAACACCCCCCAATATAGAAAACAATATATTGCAATATATATCGCATATCGCACATGCTTAAAATTATATCGCAATATACATTTTAGGCCATATCGCCCACCCCTATGTGAAAGTGCCCTAAGCCGTTCACCGCACGGGATGAATACATTTGTGCAAATAGTTTGTGCGTTTTGGCACCCTGCTGTGCTAATTATCTTTATTTTTTTATGTATTTTATAATTTCGAAAAGCATAACTTTTTTTTTTTCCTTTAACCACTTGCCATCTGGGCCCTTTGCCCCCTTCCTGACCAGGCCTAATTTTGCAAAACTGACATATCTCACTTTATGTGGTAATAACTTTGGAACGCCTTTATTTATCCAAGTCATTCAGAGATTGTTTTCTCGTGACACATTGTACTTCATGATAGTCATAAATTTGAGTCAATATATTTCACCTTTATTTATGAAAAAATCACAAATTTACCCAAAAATTTGAAAAATTCGCAATTTTCTAAATTTCAATTTCTCTGCTTTTAAAACAGAAAGTGATACCTCATAAAATATTTATTACTTAACATTCCCCATATGTCTACTTTATGTTGGCATCATTTTGGAAATGTCATTTTATTTTTTTAGGACGTTAGAAGGCTTAGAAGTTTAGAAGCAATTCTTCACATTTTTAAGAAAATTGCCAAAACCCACTTTTTAAGGACCAGTTCAGGTCTGAAGTCACTTTGTGGGGCCTACATAGTGGATACCCCCATAAATGACCCCATTGTAGAAACTACACCCCTCAAGTTACTTAAAACCGATTTTACAAACTTTGTTTACCCTTTAGGCGTTCCACAAGAATTAAAGGAAAATGGAGATCAAATTTTTAAATTTCACTTTTTTGGAAGATTTTACATTTTAATCCAATTTCTTCTTTAACACATCGATGGTTAACAGCCAAACAAAACTCAATATTTATTACCCAGATTCTGCGGTTTACAGAAACACCCCACATGTGGTCATAAACTGCTGTATGGGCACACGGCAGGGCGCAGAAGAAAAGGAACTCCACATGGTTTTTAGATGCCATGTCCCATTTGAAGCCCCCTGATGCACCCTTACAGTAGAAACTCCCAAAAAGTGACCCCATTTTGGAAACTAGGGGATAAGGTGCCAGTTTTATTGGTACTATTTTTGGGTACATATGATTTTTTGATCATTCATTATAACACTTTATGGGGCAAGGTGACCAAAAAAATTGTTGTTTTAGCACAGTTTTTATTTATTTATTTTTACAGCGTTCACTTGAGGGGTTCAGTCAAGTGACATTTTTATAGAGCAGATCGTTACGGACGTGGCGATACCTAATATGTATACTTTTTCTTATTTATTAAAGCTTTACCCAATAATAGCCTTTTTGAAACAAAAAAATTATGTTTTAATGTGTCCATGTTCTGAGAGCTATAGTTTTTTTATTTTTTGAGAGATTTTCTTATGTAGGGGCTCATTTTCTGCGGGATGAGGCGACGGTTTTATTGGTACCATTTTGTGGGACATATGCCTTTTTGATCACTTGGTGTTGCACTTTTTCTGATGTAAAGTGACAAAAATTGCTTACACAGTTTTTATTTTTTAATTTTTACGGTGTTCACCCAAGGGTTTAGTTCATGTGATATTTTTATAGAGCTGTTTTTTACGGACGCGGCAATACCGAATATGTATACTTTTTTTTATTTATTTTACTGTAACACAATAATAGCATTTTTGAAACCCAAAAAATTATGTTTTAATGTGTCCATGTTCTGAGAGCTATAGTTTTTTTATTTTTTGAGAGATTTTCTTATATAGGGGCTAATTTTTTGCGGGATGAGTTGACGGTTTTATTGGTACCATTTTGTGGGACATACGCCTTTTTGATCACTTGGTGTTGCACTTTTTGTGTTGTAAGGTGACAAAAATGGCTTTTTTTGACAGTTATTCGTTTTTATTTTTTATGGTGTTTATTGGACTGGGTCGATTATGTGATATATTTATAGAGCCGACCGTCACGGACACGGCAATACCAAATATGTCTATTTTATTTAATTTTTTCTATATTTAAATTATTTTTTTTATTCCTTATTTGGGGAATTTTTTTTTTTAACATTTTATTTTTATTTTTTTTATTTTACACTTTGCGTCCCCCATAAGGTCATACAAGACCTCTGGGGGACATTTACTTCACTTTTTTTTTTTTTCACTGTTGATTTCTCCTGTCACTGGGGCTGACATAGTAGCCCCAGTTACAGGAGAAATACACCCCCCAGAGAGGCTGTACAGCAGTATACTTTGCTGTACAGCCTCAGTGCAGGGCTGATCAAGGTCTCTGGAGACCTGACAGCTCCTGCACTCACCCGGCTCAGACAGTCACATGTCCTGGAGATCGTGCTGATTAGACTCCAGTGAAAACAGCTGCTGGGTGAGTGTAAATGTTCCGATCTCCCTCTCCTGCCAGCACTAATTAGAGGGAGACGGTACAAGCCTTTCTGAGCGCTGTAACTGCAAATTACAGCACTCCCAACACATGCTCTGGAGACAATGCTGCTGATTTAAAGAAGGAAGGACCGGCACTCGCGATGATGATGAATGTTGCGTTTATTCAGTCACATATTAAGGACATATAGTGACGCGTTTCAGCACAACACGTGCTTTCTTCAGACTATACAATAAACTCCTATCACATCTCTTTTATACACAGAGAGAGGGAGGAGTAACAAAACAAAAGAGAAATGACATCATACTATGTAGCTCCACCCACCTCAGGGCTGACACAGGTGAAGTAATGAAAGGTGCAATAAACCAAAAAGGTCAATGTGGATACATTGATGAAACAATGGAACAGTTGATAACAATTCAGGAATCAAGTCCGCTGAAAGAGACAAATGAAATGTGTATTATTATAATCTAATTCTTATAATAAGAATAATATAGTCAAGAAATAAGTGAAACTGGAAATATTGTACTCGCGATTGAGCCCCCTTGGATCCAAAGTTTGTAACCGATGGATCCAATAAGCCTCACGCTTTAAAAGCAAACTATTCCTGTCGCCGCCACGGCGAGGTAAAGATACGCTCTCAATCACTTGAAACCGCAACTGCGATATCGCATGACGCTTCTCATGGAAATGATGTGGTAGGGGTAACAGCAGATTCTCAGTGCGGATAGTGGACTTATGCTTACTTAATCTATCTTTAATCCGCATTGAGGTTTCCCCTACATAGACCAAACCGCAGGGACATTTCAAAATATAAATGACATTTTTGCTGTCGCATGTGAACATGCCTTTAATGGGAATTTGTTCTCCAGAATGAGGGTGGGTCAGTGTAGAACCTCTAATGACACTCGAGCAGTTGTTACAATTTAAACACGGAAATGTGCCCTGACGCGGAGTAGTCAGTGTGGTTTGTCTGACTATAGGTTTGTTAGTGCCTATGTCTGCTCTAATAATCTTATCACGAATATTATCCGCTCTTTTGAAACACATCATTGGAGAATTTTGAAATATCTCCATATGAGGATATGATCTAGACATAATGTGCCAATGCTTATTGATTATGCCCCTTATTCTCTGTGTCCAAGGATGGTACTTCACTATTAATGGGATACGTGGTGGTTTAATAGTCTTCTGTCCCTGCGGTTGATCTAACTTGTGCTTTTGAGATTGTAATAAGTGTAGGGGATAGCCTCTATTGAGGAACTTTTTCGTCATCTCTTGCAACCTAATTTCACAGGTGTCAGGATCAATCACGATCCTTTTAACCCTCTGGTACTGTGAGAAATGAATCGCTTGCTTTTAAAGCGTGAGGCTTATTGGATCCACCGGTTACAAACTGTGGATCCAAGGGGGCTCAATCGCGAGTACAATATTTCCAGTTTCACTTATTTCTTGACTATATTATTCTTATTATAAGAATTAGATTATAATAATATATATTTCATTTGTCTCTTTCAGCGGACTTGATTCCTGAATTGTTATCAACTGTTCCATTGTTTCATCAATGTATCCACATTGACCTTTTTGGTTTATTGCACCTTTCATTACTTCACCTGTGTCAGCCCTGAGGTGGGTGGAGCTACATAGTATGATGTCATTTCTCTTTTGTTTTGTTACTCCTCCCTCTCTCTGTGTATAAAAGAGATGTGATAGGAGTTTATTGTATAGTCTGAAGAAAGCACGTGTTGTGCTGAAACGCGTCACTATATGTCCTTAATATGTGACTGAATAAACGCAACATTCATCATCATCGCGAGTGCCGGTCCTTCCTTCTTTATTGCAAGTATTGGGACGTCTCCCCACTGACTCGTGCACCGCGTCTATTCCAGCAGTGCCGACCCTTTTCTACATAATAATGCTGCTGATTTGTCTCCAGTGTAAACAGCTGCTGGGGGGATCGCTGCTGGAGTGTGAATGTACCGATCTCCCTCTCCTGCCAGCGCTACAGAGAGGGAGACGGTACAAGCATTTCAGAGCGCTGTAACTGGAAATTACAGCGCTCACATGCCCCGGAGACCATGCTGATCAGTCTCCAGGGCTTACAGTTTAACATTACGATTGCGATGCCTAGTTTAAATACCGATCTCCCTCTCTGACTGGCAGTAATAAGAGAGAGATGGTAGATGCATTTGTGATCGCTCTGACTGCTTGTCAGAGCGATCAAAAGCCCGGAGACCAGCAAAAAAGGTCTGAGGGTAAAGCTCCATGTTCTTGGCTGTGAGGAGGGAGCTTAGTCACGGAGTTTCTATGTACAGGGGCAGAGCACAGGGGGGAAAGCTGCAGGACGTTTTAAAACGTGCTTTCAGAAATAGAGATCCACCTCCCGGACGTTTATAGTCAATGGGCAGACGGGAGGTGGTTAAAAAAAATAAAATATGTAACTTTTGCCTTCATCTGATTGCTTCTCTCATAGACTGCAATGAATCACTCAGGCAGAGCACCAGAGGAACATTGCTGTGGCAGACCTTCAGAAGGCTGACTTGGCAACCTACCAGCTCCTTGGATCGAGGCATGGAGGAGCCTCTCGGGCTCCTGGAGCACAGCGTTACTGGGAAAAGACTGATCAGACTCTGTGGTCACAATTGAGCATGGCATCTGAGGAGTTGAATGTCTGTGATTGGCGTTATCGCCGATTATGGACATTGCCTCCTGTTGTCTGAGCAGGCGTCATGTTTAAAAGCTGGACCTCTGCCGTACATACACATTGTGGGTCTGTTAGGGGTTACATGGGTAGTCCAGCCTTTTTAAGTGATGGCCTATCCTCAGGTCACCTCTGTTTAGCTCAGTTTCCTGGAAGTTGGCACCAAATCTACAGAGCACTGTCAACATCCCAGTAGACAATACTCGCCCATACAGCACTGCTCCTGTAGACATCAGTGGGAGCAGTGTTGTCCACTACAACGTTGACAGTGCTGTACAGTTCCGGCACTGACATTCGGTGATGGAGCTACACCCTAACAGCTCATTGTCGCAGGTGCGTGGGGTGTCACACCCCAACGATCAGCTTGTGAAGGCCTATCTTTTTCTTACCGATCGGCAGGGGTCCTGGGTGTCTGAGAATCGGCACTCGCGGTAGCGCTGCGGCCTTCTCGCTGTTTCCTGCAGTCCAGTGATGTCACAACTATTTCACTGGCCTGGTCACGACCCCACTGAGCCTAGGCCAGTGAAATAGTCGTGATGTCATCGACTCCAGGAAATAGCGAGAAGCCCCCCCCCCCCAAAAAAAAACAACATAGAACCCCTTTAAGGAAGCGGAAAAAGAGACTTACAGAAGTTGTCACTTCAGCAAGTGGCATTTATTCTGTAAAGAAAGTTAATACAAGGCACTTACTAATGTATTGTGATTATCCATATTGCCTCCTTCGCTGGCTAGATTCATTTTCCCATCACATTATACGTGGGTCGTTTCCATGGTTATGACCACCTTGCAACCCATCAGCTGTGGCCGTGCTTGCACACTATAGGAAATAGTGCCGGCCAGGACTGTGGGAGCGCACATAGGCTGCTGCTTTTACCTATATTGTGCAAGCGCGACCACCGCTGCTGGATTGCAGAGTGGTCGTAACCATGGAAACGAGCAGTGTATAATGTAATGGAAAAATGAATCAAGGAAGCAATATGGACAATCACAATACATTAGTAAGTGCCTCGTATTCACTTTCTCTACATGATAAATGCCACTTGCTGAAGTGAGACAACCCCTGTAAGATCCAAGGGGTCATGGGCGCCCCTATTCACTGCTGCTTACAGAATCATGGATAATTTCAGGGTCTTACAGACTGTTGAGGAGATGCCGGGCTGACCACTTGGCCCTTGTATAATAGGAATGTGACTAATTGTGTGTTTTAGGGTCAGACGATAGACGATATCCCAAAAGACGTCCTGACCGACTGCGCCCAGCTGGTGAAGGCCAACAGCATCCAAGGTACCCCCTTATGTCTAAAGTGTTAAAGGGGTTGTCCGGGATTTTACTATGGGTGGTCTCTTCTCAGAATAGGCTGTCCTCATCAGATCCAAGGGGGTGCGGCATTGCTATTACCAGGGAGCTCCTGCTGACCCCTTGGAAGTACCAGTAACAGTCCTTCAAGGGGCTTTCTGAGTTAATTAAAAGCTTTGCAGAAGGTAAAATGATGAGCGGATCCTCACTTGCTGCTTCCGTGACTCCGGTCCTCTTCGCCGTCGTTTGTGTGCAGAGCGGCAGCAGTGACGTAGAGTCATACAGCCGAAAACCACTGCAGCCAATCGCTGGCCTCTGCTTTCTCGTGCTTTGTACAGCTGAGGCCAGTGATTGACATGTGTGAGTATAGGCTCATTATTTTAGAACATTGAGTGGCTTCTGCGCAAGGTCCCCTTTCTCATCGCTTTGTGAATAGTGGATAATTTCACATAACCGGTATACCCCTTTAACCCCTGACTGCGTGACACCGTTAGGGAAAAGTCGTGTGACTCCTGGCTTTCGTGAATGGGGCCTACAGGAGTGAGGATCCATTTAGGGGGTCACGATAATCAAAGGAGAAGACCGGCACTCGCTAAAATAGATGCAATGCTTATTTTTATTGCCACATGGAGGAACCAAGTAAGTGACGCGTTTCGACTCTGTCATCAAGTCAAAGTTTGACAGACTCAATTACAGCGTTGAAACGCGTCACTTACTTGGTTCCTCCATGTGGCAATAAAAAGGAGCCATGCATCTATTTTAGCGAGTGCCGGTCTTCTCCTTTTTGTATCTGCGGGACGCCGACCCTGGACTGAATAGTGGAGCGCTGGCTGTTTCACTTTGTGGTCTCTTACGATAATGTCATGTCGGTGGGCGCCGATGATGACTTGATGTTCTGGAAAAGCCATAATGTCTTTATTTATTTTTTTATCCTCCTTCCAGGCTGCAAAATGAACAACGTCAACGTCGTGTACACCCCATGGGCTAATCTGCGCAAAACCGGAGACATGGACGTCGGTCAGATTGGATTTCACCGGCAGAAAGATGTAATTCCCTCAGAATTGAATGTAGAACTGTCGGTCCCTGTTAGGAGCGATGCAGACTTCGGCAGGCTCCTCGGCCATGTTCAGTAACCACCTGGGCAGATCCTCCTGCTCGCTATGTGTAGTGGCTGGAGCTGCTCGAAGCGCGGTCCTAAGAGCTCCCAGGGAACACGGATTCCATGGGGAGGAAGAGGATGATTTGACTGTGAAGACGTACAGAGCGCAGTGATGAGAAAGCATCAGGGCAGCTTAAAGGGGTTGTCCAGGACTAGAAAGACATTGCTGCCTCCTCCCAGGAGGAGGAGACTTGCTCAACCACATTCATTTCAATGAAACTGAGCTTCAGTAATGGACTCCACCCATGGACGGGTGCTGGGGGTCTTTCTTGAAGGGAAGCATCCCTGTTTTCCTAACCCTGGAAACCCCCTTTTAAAAGTGGCTGTTGCACATTGACTTAACCTACCTTGTGCATTCAGGGCAAATTGAGACGTTCGAGAAGGGTCCGGTGCACTCATCAGATGGGTGGTCTTACAGGCTCGTCAGGTCATTACAAATGATGTGTGGCCCAGTGCAGAAGGAAGCGGTCTTCTGATGAGCGCCAGAGCTTCTCCCACTTCGTTATGCGGCCTCCGTATGTTGAAATCTTCCTTTCCAAGACCCCAGATCGTTTTAACTCCTGATTGGGCAGTATAAAGAGTGACCGTAATATTCCAAGCTGTAGGAAACCTTTTCACATGTATACTGCCATGTGTCCAGCAGATGGCGCCGGGCATCCGCAATGTGAACGCAGCAGTGGGAGTTATAAGGAATTTCAGAGACCGCACCTTCACTGTTGGGGTCCATTCACACGACCTTATTTTTCAGTCCTCATCCAAACTGCCTTATTTGCGGATCGGATGTGGACTTATTTATTTCAATGGGGCCGCAAAAGATCCAGACAGCACACCGTGTGCTATCCGCATCCGTATGTCCGTAAAAAGATAGAGCATATCCTTGTCTTGTCTGTTTGAGGACAAGAATAGGCGTTTCCAACATAAGGTGGAAGGTGCAGTACCAGAAAATGGTTACGATGGTGTGAATGGACACTAATCCAGTAATACATGAGGGTCTCGCCAGTTCTGCACTCAGACCGCTGACCTTCCTAGCGCAGACTGACCATTTTACATTTGATGTTATGGACCCGTTGGACGGCTGGAGCCGCGTTTCACGACTGGTGCTGCTGGGTTAGCCGTAGTAAGTGCGCACACCGACAGACCTCTTCCGTCAGGGTAGATGAATCCAAAACTAGTTCTGCCCCTGGTGCACTGTCCCGCTGGTCTGATCTGGAGGAGCCGGCCCAGGTTACAAGCGCTTGGTGCATTTTTGCAGCAAAAACTGAAAATGACCAGCCATGAGGAAATCAGGTGGAAGCTGGTAAATGTGACGCCAGCACCTGCACCATTTTCACCTTCCCCTCCCCGCAAGGCCGTGATGTAGTTTTAAAGGGTTTCTCCATTTTCACAACCTTTTTTTTTTTCTCTCACTTCATTTAAAATGAAAAACAAAGCAACTTTGCTATGGGTGTTAAAGGGGTCCTCAAACTTCCGCAAATAGCATTTATCATGTAGAGAAAGTTAATACAAGGCATTTACTAAGGTATAGTGATTCTCCATATTGCTTCCTTTGCTGGCTGGATTCCTTTTTCCATCACATTATACACTGCTCTTTTCCAGGGGTCACAACCACCTTGCAATCCAGCAGTGGCGGTCGTGCTTGCACACTATAGGAAAAAGTGCCGGTCTTTCTGGTGGCCGGGACTGTGGGAGCGCACATAGGCAGCTACCGTCTCGGCCAACTCGTATCTCCGCAGCAGCGGTGGCTGTAACCTCTGGACATGAACAGTGTATAGCAGGGCTACTCAACTGGCAGACCGCGGTCCGAATCCGGCCCCAGGTGCCGGCTCTCAGGGGGTGCCAGAGTCCAGAAGAAATGAGCGCTTCCATCAATACAGATGGAAGCGCTAATTGCTGGAGCACAGGAAGCTGCGGTCCTGTCACTCACCGCTCAGCTCCCTGCGCTCCTTCCCCGGAAATCTGCATAAGCTCCGCCCACATCGTGCTGCAGCGCGATCTGTGTCTGCAGGGGTGAGAGGACTGTGAGCTTCAGGAACGGGACAAGGTGAGTAGTTACTGTTTTTTTGTTTGTTTTTTAACACAGATGGGGCACAGTGGGCATTGCTAATGTGAAGGGGGCACAATGGGCATTACTACTATTAAGGGGACACAGTGGGGATTATTACTGTGAAGGGCACAATGGGCATTATTATGGTGAAGGGGGCACAATGGGGATTATTACGGTGAAGGGGGCACAATGGGGATTATTACTGTGAATGGGGCACAATGGGGATTATTACTGTGAAGGGGGCACAGTGGGGATCATTACTGTGAAGGGGGCACAATGGGGATCATTACTGTGAAGGGGGCACAATGGGGATCATTACTGTGAAGGGGGCACAATGGGGATTATTACGGTGAATGGGGCACAATGGGGATTATTACTGTGAAGGGGGCACAGTGGGGATCATTACTGTGAAGGGGGCACAATGGGGATCATTACTGTGAAGGTGGCACAATGGGGATCATTACTGTGAAGGGGGCACAATGGGGATCATTACTGTGAAGGGGCACAATGGGGATCATTACTGTGAAGGTGGCACAATGGGGATCATTACTGTGAAGGGGGCACAATGGGGATCATTACTGTGAAGGGGGCACAATGGGGATCATTACTGTGAAGGGGGCACAATGGGGATCATTACTGTGAAGGGGGCACAATGGGGATCATTACTGTGAAGGGGGCACAATGGGGATCATTACTGTGAAGGGGGCACAATGGGGATCATTACTGTGAAGGTGGCACAATGGGGATCATTACTGTGAAGGGGGCACAATGGGGATCATTACTGTGAAGGTGGCACAATGGGGATTATTACTGTGAAGGGGGCACAAAGAGGGGATTATTACTCTGTGGGGAGGAACTAAGGAGGCATCACAATGTGTGAGGGGCACTAAGGGATCACCCTGCTGTGAGGGGCACTAAGGGATCACCCTGCTGTGAGGGTGCACTTAGGGGTATCATACTCTGTGGAGCACTAAAGGGATATCATACTGTCTAAGGGGCATCATTATTGTTAGGGGGCACTGAAAGGACGTCCTTGCTGTTTGGTCAGCAGAAAGGAGATTAGGTGGGCTTGGAGGACTGGATTATTGTAAAAAAAAATAATACAGCGCTAAACGCCACTGGTGTCCCTCCTCATTTTTTTTTGGGTTTGCAGCTCGGACCTTCATCCTACAGCAGACTCAGGTATGTGGTCCTTTACAAAAAGTACTTGAGTACCCCTGGTGTATAGTGTGATGGAAAGATGAAGGAAGTGTTTTTTTTATTTTTATTAATGCTATTTGCTGAAGTGAGACAGCCCATATAGTTACAAATTTCCTACTGTTTTGTGTTTACAGACTGCGTCTCCATGGTAACAGACTACAAAAATGTATGTTGGCACAAAGTTGGGAACACATGGAAGAACGTCCGTTTGTAGTCTATTTCCATGGAGATGCATTATCTATATAGGAGCCGTAGAATTATAGCAAATTGGGTTGTGAAGGTTGACATATCCTTTAAAGGGGTAGGGGCATTTACAGTTTAAAGGGGTTGTCCCAGTTTAGGTTCTCCACCCTTTTGTTACCCTGTATGTATGGAGCTGAGGTTGAGCATGCTCGCTGCCACTGATTCATTCTCATGGGACAGCTGTGTACAGATCTTGGCTATCCTCAGCCTCGGAGAGAATGATGCCGTATCACACGTGCTCATCCTCCGCTCCTTTCATTCACTGATCTTGTATCCCTCATACTCCTGATCGGCCGGGTTCCCATCGATCTGTGGCTGGGGGATCAGTTAATATCTCGGTGCAGCCCCTTTGAGGATTTCATAGACCTCACTCCTTGTCCGTTTCAGGTGAAAAGTATAAACGTCGAGAAGAAAGCCAATGAGATCCTCAATCGGCTGGAGAAAACGAAAGATGAGCGCTTCCCCGACCTGGCGGCAGAGAAGGAATCTCGAGACCGGGAAGAGAGGAACGAGAAGAAGGCTCAGATCCAGGAGGTTAAGAAGAAAGAGAAGGACGAAGTGAAGAAGAAGAAAGAGATGGAAGAGCTCAGGTGACGTGACCACCATGGTTACAAATCTAGTAATGAACGCCTCCCCGCCTCGGGGACATTATTCTGAACATGGAGTCGTGAGGTGAAAGGAGGATGATAGATGTTACTCTACACCTCGTAGACTTTCCTGGTGTTCGGACCAGGTCCGTCCGCCGGGGATCGTGACTGTGTCATACTACTAATGCGCGGGGGAGTGCAGTGTGTGTTCTGGAAGAGGTCACAGTCATAAACCGAATGAAGTCCTTACAGGCCGAGTCAAATCAAAGGGGAGTCCAGTCTGAGTGTGCGAAATCTTAACCCCTTCCTGCACCTTCAGAGGACCTAGCAAGATGATCGACTGGGTACTGCCCATGTGATCGCTGGTGTAATACTCAGCCATAATTTCTACCCCAGCAGTTAAAGGGTTAGGACTGTGAACCACGTGTGTTATCACCCATTGATCGCTGAGTCCAACTGCTGGGATCCTAACCAGTCATTACAACAGGAGGCGTCCGACTGCCTGTGCTAGTGGAGCAGTAATGGACTGAATGCAGTACTCTGCAGTCCCGTAGACAAATACCCTGCTGCTTCTTTCACACAGGTACCCCATGTTTTACCAGTCCTGTGGTTAGGGGGTGACCTGCCCACCCCTTTAACCCTCACAGTACCGCAGCCAAGCCTGATCACGGCAATGTACCAAAGAGGGAACCCCCTTTGTTCCTTGATTCCCAACATTGAGGACATATTTCTGTGCACAGTCACAATATACTGAGTACGCCAAGTACCAGTACGCCAAGAAAAGAAAAGTCACTATAAATGAACACCCCCCTCCTCAGAAAAAAATAAAAATATTAGACAATAAAAAATGAGGTCAGCGATGTAAACATGGTGGAATGTACATGGAGAAGAAAACGGAAACTAATCTATATATATATATATATATAAAGAAGGACATATATATGTGTGTGTATGTTCCGTAGTCACTCAAAAACGCAACCATCGATTTCAACGAAACTTGGTATACACATCCCTTGCTACCTGGAAATAAATCTTGTGGGGGTCTCCGCTCTCTAGGACGGACCGTTCCTGAGATATTCCCAAAAAAGGACCTGCATTAGCCAATGGAAGCCTGCAAGTCTTTCTCTTCATATCCCAACTGCCATACACGCGGTCACATGTCCCTTATCAGCCAATAGAAGCTCGCAGGCTCTTAGTCTCCACATACACACGGTTTTACTCCAGGTTTCCATAACAACCCAGCCATTTTTCTTCACTGCCGTAGGTCAGCTTTAGGCTACGGCTACACGATGACAATAAGTCGCACGACACATAGGGCAAAATTACACTGCAAATTTTTTTTATAATGATAGTCTATGGTGTCGCATGTGACATGCTGCGAGTGCGACATGACAGTCGCAGAAAAATTCATCTTGGATGGATTTTTCTTCGACTGTCGCAGTCGCAGCATGTGCAGTGCGACACCATAGACCAGTGATGGTGAACCTTTTAGAGACCGAGTGCCCAAACTGCAACCCTACCACCCACTTATTTATCGCAAAGTGCCAACACTGCAATGGCAATGAATACCAATATAGTATGTCTTCAATGTAATTTATCTATAATAACCTGCCTACATTCAATGCGCTGCCTGTGCCATTCATAGCGCGCCCTACGCTGATGAATGACAGGAAAAGTCTAAGGCATATTGGTACACCATAGACTTTTCCCAGGGCGCGGGTGCCCACAGAGAGGGCTCTGAGTGCCGCCTCTGGCACCCGTGCCATAGGTTCGCCACCACTGCCATAGACTATCATTATAGAAATTGTTGAGACAAAATGTTGCGCGACACATATAGCAATGTAGTTGTGCCCTATGTGTCGTGTGACTTATTGTCCGCGACACATGTCACATGTAGCCCTAGCATTAAAGGGGCAGGGCGCTGTGGAGGTCACTGTTAAGGCAGCGGGGTACTGTGAGGTCACTGTTAAGGCAGCGGGGTACTGTGGAGGTCACTGTTAAGGCAGCGGGGTACTGTGGAGGTCACTGTTAAGGCAGCGGGGTACTGTGAGGTCACTGTTAAGGCAGCGGGGTACTGTGAGGTCACTGTTAAGGCAGCGGGGTACTGTGGAGGTCACTGTTAAGGCAGCGGGGTACTGTGAGGTCACTGTTAAGGCAGCGGGGTACTGTGAGGTCACTGTTAAGGCAGCGGGGTACTGTGAGGTCACTGTTAAGGCAGCGGGGTACTGTGAGGTCACTGTTAAGGCAGCGGGGTACTGTGAGGTCACTGTTAAGGCAGCGGGGTACTGTGGAGGTCACTGTTAAGGCAGCGGGGTACTGTGGAGGTCACTTAAGGCAGCGGGGTACTGTGGAGGTCACTGTTAAGGCAGCGGGGTACTGTGAGGTCACTGTTAAGGCAGCGGGGTACTGTGGAGGTCACTGTTAAGGCAGCGGGGTACTGTGGAGGTCACTGTTAAGGCAGCGGGGTACTGTGGAGGTCACTGTTAAGGCAGCGGGGTACTGTGGAGGTCACTTAAGGCAGCGGGGTACTGTGGAGGTCACTGTTAAGGCAGCGGGGTACTGTGAGGTCACTGTTAAGGCAGCGGGGTACTGTGGAGGTCACTGTTAAGGCAGCGGGGTACTGTGGAGGTCACTGTTAAGGCAGCGGGGTACTGTGGAGGTCACTGTTAAGGCAGCGGGGTACTGTGGAGGTCACTGTTAAGGCAGCGGGGTACTGTGGAGGTCACTGTTAAGGCAGCGGGGTACTGTGGAGGTCACTGTTAAGGCAGCGGGGTACTGTGGAGGTCACTGTTAAGGCAGCGGGGTACTGTGGAGGTCACTGTTAAGGCAGCGGGGTACTGTGGAGGTCACTGTTAAGGCAGCGGGGTACTGTGGAGGTCACTGTTAAGGCAGCGGGGTACTGTGGAGGTCACTGTTAAGGCAGCGGGGTACTGTGGAGGTCACTGTTAAGGCAGCGGGGTACTGTGGAGGTCACTGTTAAGGCAGCGGGGTACTGTGGAGGTCACTGTTAAGGCAGCGGGGTACTGTGGAGGTCACTGTTAAGGCAGCGGGGTACTGTGGAGGTCACTGTTAAGGCAGCGGGGTACTGTGGAGGTCACTGTTAAGGCAGCGGGGTACTGTGGAGGTCACTGTTAAGGCAGCGGGGTACTGTGGAGGTCACTGTTAAGGGAAGCGGGGTACTGTGGAGGTCACTGTTAAGGCAGCGGGGTACTGTGGAGGTCACTGTTAAGGCAGCGGGGTACTGTGGAGGTCACTGTTAAGGCAGCGGGGTACTGTGGAGGTCACTGTTAAGGCAGCGGGGTACTGTGGAGGTCACTGTTAAAGGGGCGGGCTGCTGTAAAGGTCAACGTTAAGGAGATGGGTTGCTGTGGAGGTCCCATTTTAAAGTGGCGGGGCACTGTGGGGGGCTGTAGTGTTCATTGTTATGGGGGATACTGTCGATATCTTTTAACGACACACACAAACATTAAATGAAATATACCCGTGCGAAGCCGGGTCCTTCTGCTAGTTACTTTATATTTTTGCATCAAACGCTGTTTTCTTCTTTATGGCGAGTGATGAAAAATTCTGAAAGACATATATGGCTCGGCGTTACAGGGTTTGAAGAGACTGTCCACTTTGGACAATCCCTTTGTTGTTAGAAGTGCTCTTCCTACTACAACGGGTATCACAAGGTGTCCGGCTGCTGGAAACCCCAGAGATCAGCTGTAATCTTAAAGGGGTTATTCAAAGTGTAAAACATGGCCCCTTATATAAGTTATACTTACCCCGCGTTGCTCCTGATCTCCGCATGGCCGCCACTCTATCTGCCCGTCGTGTGGATCAAAACATCCGGTAAGGGGGGCAAATAGCAGGCCGCGACGGGGACCAGCCTCCCTGGAACTGTGGGTGACGCAGCGGTAGCCGTGCGGGGATCAGGGGCGATGTGGGTGTCGGGGAGTCGCGTAAGTATAATCAATATAAGGGGCCCGGGCATTGGGGGGCATGTTTTAACTGATGATCAGAAGGATATAGGACCATAGTGGAGGGGCAATCACTAGAACAGCAGCAACTGATCATATTCTTAGTATCCTTCTGTGTAATGCTGGAGAGAAGATGGAGGTGGTAGTCACCTGATGGTTGTCATGACTAACGTCCAACAGGGTGTAGTGTTCTGTCTGCTGTATACATCCCTGTCCATTATATACTCCCCGTGTACATCCCTGTCCGTTATATACTCCCCGTATACATCCCTGTCCGTTATATACTCCCCGTGTACATCCCTGTCCGTTATATACTCCCCGTGTACATCCCTGTCCGTTATATACTCCCCGTGTACATCCCTGTCCGTTATATACTCCCCGTGTACATCCCTGTCCGTTATATACTCCCCGTGTACATCCCTGTCCGTTATATACTCCCCGTGTACATCCCTGTCCGTTATATACTCCCCGTGTACATCCCTGTCCGTTATATACTCCCCGTGTACATCCCTGTCCGTTATATACTCCCCGTGTACATCCCTGTCCGTTATATACTCCCCGTATACATCCCTGTCCGTTATATACTCCCCGTATACATCCCTGTCCGTTATATACTCCCCGTATACATCCCTGTCCGTTATATACTCCCCTTATACATCCCTGTCCGTTATATACTCCCCGTATACATCCCTGTCCGTTATATACTCCCCGTATACATCCCTGTCCGTTATATACTCCCCGTATACATCCCTGTCCGTTATATACTCCCCGTATACATCCCTGTCCGTTATATACTCCCCGTATACATCCCTGTCCGTTATATACTCCCCGTATACATCCCTGTCCGTTATATACTCCCCGTATACATCCCTGTCCGTTATATACTCCCCGTATACATCCCTGTCCGTTATATACTCCCCGTATACATCCCTGTCCGTTATATACTCCCCGTATACATCCCTGTCCGTTATATACTCCCCGTATACATCCCTGTCCGTTATATACTCCCCGTATACATCCCTGTCCGTTATATACTCCCCGTATACATCCCTGTCCGTTATATACTCCCCGTATACATCCCTGTCCGTTATATACTCCCCGTATACATCCCTGTCCGTTATATACTCCCCGTATACATCCCTGTCCGTTATATACTCCCCGTATACATCCCTGTCCGTTATATACTCCCCGTATACATCCCTGTCCGTTATATACTCCCCGTATACATCCCTGTCCGTTATATACTCCCCGTATACATCCCTGTCCGTTATATACTCCCCGTATACATCCCTGTCCGTTATATACTCCCCGTATACATCCCTGTCCGTTATATACTCCCCGTATACATCCCTGTCCGTTATATACTCCCCGTATACATCCCTGTCCGTTATATACTCCCCGTATACATCCCTGTCCGTTATATACTCCCCGTATACATCCCTGTCCGTTATATACTCCCCGTATACATCCCTGTCCGTTATATACTCCCCGTATACATCCCTGTCCGTTATATACTCCCCGTATACATCCCTGTCCGTTATATACTCCCCGTATACATCCCTGTCCGTTATATACTCCCCGTGTACATCCCTGTCCGTTATATACTCCCCGTGTACATCCTGTGTAGTGTCATGCTATGTATACCTGTCCATTATATACTCCTGTATGCTAACACTATGTATTTTCTGTCACCAGGAATTACACCTCATTGATGAAAACAGAGAATATGTCTACAAATCAGGTAGGTCCTGGACCTTTCTAATAGACATTCCATTCATGAAGATCTCCGCTTGCTGCCAGTGAATGGCAAAGTCTGAGAACCGCTCGTCATCTCTTCCCGCTCACACCGCTGCTTGGCTTGTTACAGTGTAAGGCTACTTTCACACTTGCGTTCAGAGCGGGTCCGTCTGGGGTCTGCACAGACGGATCCGCTCCTATAATGCAGACTTTGGATCCGTTCAGAACGGATCCGTCTGCATTTTATTGTAGAAAAAATTCTAAGTGTGAAAGTAGCTTCAGACGGATCCGTCCAGACTTTACATTGAAAGTCAATGGGGGACGGATCCGTTTGAAAATTGAGCCATACTGTGTCAAATTCAAACGGATCCGTCCCCATTGACTTACATTGTAAGTCTGGACGGATCCGCTTGCCTCCGCACAGCCAGGCGGACACCCGAACGCTGCAAGCTGCGTTCAGGTGTCCGCTTGCTGAGCGGAGCGGAGGCTGAACGCTGGCAGACTGATGCATTCTCAGCGGATCCGCGTCCACTCAAAATGCATTGGTAGCTGGACGGATGCGTTCGGGGCCGCTTGTGAGAACCTTCAAACGGAGCTCACGAGCGGAGCCCCGAACGCTAGTGTGAAAGTAGCCTAAGAGTTAGAGCGTAGGCTAACACACTGTAACAAGTACTTCAGCTTTGTAATGTGGCTTCTTTATGTCCAGAATGTAATTATGAAGATTTAGGCCTTTTGTTAAAACGAGAAAAAACTATTAAACAGTAAGAATGGGAAAAATGTAAAAAATAAAGAAGAGAACCCCCCCTAAAAAACACTTAAAGGGGTTATCCAATACTATAGAAATGTCCCCCATATGCCGGGCCCCTCAAACTGATTCTACCTACCTGGCTCCCCGCTCCCTGTGCTGCTCCTGGTTCCCGCACCGCTACTTCTGCTTCTCCCCGTGCGAGGATGAAAACATCCAGTGTCAGGGGGGATTGGGGGGAGCAGCCAATGGCAGGCGGGGACGAGCCTCCCTAGCGTCACCCGCTATTATTGGATAACCCCTTTAAGATGCTTTTATTGGGGCATGTCTGTGGTCTCCACCCCACTATCCACCATTAGTTCCTTTCCTGTTTGTATTGTCCCCGACAGATAGCATATTCCTTCTTCCCAATCCTCTTCCTCTTGGACAAACCCAGTTTGCCATGCCCCGCCCCCGAGGATCCTGTTTTCTTTACATCAGCCCTACTACTATCACAGTGCACCATGTTAATGGGAAACGGTTATCAGTCTGGCTATTTTGGCAATGGTAACATTCTGGCATTTGGTCTTCCCACAGGACGGCAATGACTCCGACGACTTCATGTAAAGCGGACAGCGCCAGTGGTCGCAGATATATGGACTATTTTACATTGGTCTGGGGACCGTCTACTCAATGCCAAAATAAAGAGAGCCTCTGCATTCAGTACCTGCTTTACTTCTCCAGCCTGACTCCATCAATCCCTCCAGGGAGGGTGGGTTTGGCTGGGCTGGTGCCATCTTCATGTATCATGGAGAGCTTTGGGGGTGAAGGAGTTTCCTAAGACGAGGGGTTTGTCCTATGCATATAATGGGAGCTGGCAGGCTCCTGCAGACCGCCCATGCCTGTAGCCTCCACAGACTCCATATACCCTGACGCGACTTCATAAGATGTCCACTGCCACACGTTGTGAACTCGACCGCCCGTTGGCAGCTGCCGGAAGCAAGACTTTAACAATTTTTATTTTTTCTCGACAGCTGACTGACATCAGAAAGTGAAATCTTATTTTTTTTTAGATGTCTCTTCCGATGCCTACAGTCTTATTTTTGTTTGGTCTTTTGGATGTAGTCCCTGGACATCACTGACAATATCGGCCTCTTCGTGCTGCACGTCTCGGTTTGGATGCATGGAATGAGAGAGTTGGCAAATAAAGTGCTGGCCTTAGTACGGGTCGCTTCTCTGTGTACTGCTAAGGTATCCACTGTGCACTCATGTACAGACCTAATGGAGAAACGTCATGCCCCTGGTGGTCCAGTAGGAGGCACCGTGACTTATATTTTCTGATATCCATTGAGTTGAGTAGGTCACGTTTAGGTGGTCTAGAGCTTAGCGGGTGGCAGGAAGGTTATGTAGGAGTACGTAGATGATTATATTCCTGGTGTCTAAGACTAGTTTCACAGTAGCGTTCGGAAGATCTGGCAGGCTGTTCCGGCAAGGACCATCCTGCTGGATCTCTCTGTATCCGACATTGCTGGACGCTACATGAATGCCATCCGGCATTAAAGAGTCTGCACTAAGGGTACAGATGGCTGTTAACCAGTTGGGGTGTGTCTGACAATGGCAGCACTGATTGGATAGAGTCACACTGTGCAGGGACACCACCCCAAATGGTAACACCCCTCTGTACTCTTACTGCAGACTGCTAGCATTTCATTCATACACTCCTAGTAGAAATAATAGAGGAACGGTACAAGGTACAGCCATAAGGCTAGATGCAGAATTGTTATTACATGGGGAATGCAAGTAATTACTAAGGGTCCATTCACACATCCGTGTGTGTTTTGCGGATCCGCAAAACACGGACACCGGCAATGTGCATTTTGCAGACCGCAACATCACCGACACTTAATAGAAAATGCCTATTCTTGTCCGCAATTGCGGACAAGAATAGAACATGTTCTATTTTTTTCGGGATCGGAATTGCAGACCTGGAAGTGCGGGTCCGCATTTCCGAATCCGGGCCGCACATCGTGCGGCACCATAGAAATGAATGGGTCTGCAAATCCGGAATTGAGGACGTGTGAATGGAGCCTTAAAGAGACATGTCAGGAGAGGGGACGGGTCCTCTGTAATGTAGCTTCTGGCAATGCCGGACACAGAGCGGGCAAGGCCGTTCCTTCCCAGAACTGCCTTCCAGATCTCCCTAATGTGGGCGTCATATTGCCTTTTGTTCTATGGCATGGTTGCAAAGATAGGTTCTATTCTTTTTGTGGATGGAGAGGTAAGTTATGCTTTCATTCTTTTGTGTTACCTGTGTTCAGGTGGTTAGGAGAATCTGGTGTCTAGTGGTTGGCTGCTGTGCCATATTGTCCCTGTCCACTTGTAGCTTTAGGACCTAGTACTTTGCAAGAGAGGGAACAGACCCAGGGCACCTCGAGCAGAAGGACTGCAGATCTGTGCCGTATGGACGGTTTTTTTGTCATGGGCCCAATGCTGGACGTGACTACCTGCGACATCCACACCTAGCCTTATCTATGAATCTCTGTGTGATTTCAGTCTGGTAAAAAAATAAAAAATCAAACTCACATGGATCCAGAGATCTCTTCTGTCATTGCTCCACATGCCCTGCTAGAGTCATATCCAGCTGGCATCTCGAGGAGTGTCCTTTCTGCTGCAGCTCAGGGGTGATGTTCTCTCTGCTGCTGCTGCAGCTCTCTCCCTATCACAGCTCAGGAGGCTGTTGAAGGCTGAAACTGAGCATGTGGACAGAGACGTACGAAAAAGAACAAACAGCGGGTGGCGCCATACAGATACATTATACTGAATTAGACCACCCCTTGAATTAAATCAAAAGAATTGCGGGACTGTCACTTCACCGCACTGAGGTTGCTCACTCACTACATTTGGTAACCATTGTGTGCAGTTTACTCTCCTGTAGTTCCTTCATCATCCACTAGGAGTCCTCACATGACTGTAGGAGCTTATCTGTGAGTACTCCTCGCACTATCATCCCCTACATGTAGGGGGCAGTATTCACTCATTCACTTAATGTTGTTTGGTTCTGACTTCTGCAGGATGGCTGATTGCGCAAGCTCTGTAGTTGCATGGTCCCCAAAGTTGCCGAAGACCCATATTGCACATCAGAAGGCATCAGCATAGTGACCTGTGACAATTGGGGCAGGCCAGGTACAGATTTGGCGTAAGGGGCCAGGAGTTTCTTACACCTGAGTCAGGGTCTAGCCTTGCGTCCTAATGCTATGCCAAAAAAAAACTGGAGAAATCCCTAAAGTCGAGAAGACCTTCCAAAGCATTTTGTGGTAACAGTCTTTGTAGCAACTGCCCTGAACTTGTGGTGCAGCAAGAAGGAGCATATAGTATGGGTCTATGAGTGTGACACTTTTACCACAAGAAATTAATTTCATTCTTGCATAGGTGCCATGGATGCAGCCATGTGGTCCTCCCAGTGTGGAGGGCACCTTCTCTAGAGTTCACAGAGGTCTTCAGACTGTGATAGCGCTCTCCATTGGAACATTGAGCTGGTGGATGTACCAGTGGTCAGACCACCACTCAGTAGTAAACCAAAGCTCCGTGGTAGTCTCTGAAACCTACTCTCCACTGGACATCCTACCATGGGTTACTCCAAAAAAAGTCAGGAACCTTCAGGTGCTCCAACAGCCTTCTTGCCTGTGGACAGGTTTTGTCCATGTCAGGTTTTATTTGCTGATGCTCAGACTACATGGACTATCGAATCCCACTTCATAGTCCTCGTGACTCTAGGTTCTCATGTTTTGCCGCTCCCAGAGATGAAGCAACCTGAAACTAAACGGATGATTCCAAGCCTATTTTTTTTGTACCTCTTTGACCTGATCTTTAGATCAAGGCAGCGCCCCCAGGAGGGAGCTCAGGGTCATTAATCCTAACGAAGTTTTTGGAGAGAGCTTCACATCCCTTTCCAAGCCATATCTATGTATGGCTTTCCTGGACTATTAGTTTTCATTCCATGACACAAGGGTTAAAGCTCGACCCCAGGGCCTTCTCTTAAGATGTGCCAAGGCTTTAGATGTAACCCTCCCAGGTCACCCTCTCTTCTCTGCGCTGGAGGGCTCATATTAATATTCTGGGCTCGGTCTGTTTTTGTTTTTTTGGTTGCTTTGTCATGTGCGGTACATTTTCACTCGTTCCTGCCCATGTACACATGGTGTCTCACTGAAGTGCTATTTCCTTGTCTTTGTATCCTGAGGCAGCGCAGAAAATTAGAAGCAGATGAATGGAGAGTGATCCAGTGATGCAGCCAGAGAGCAGAGCTCGTAGCCAGCGTATAATTACTGAGTGAGGTTGTACATGTGAACACAGGAAACTTTATATCTTCTTGCGGGGTTAGCGTCATCTTCTAGCAGCCTGTTGTACCCCTTTATTATCGGATCTCTTTTCAAGCGCACAGGCTTCCTCAGTCTCCACATATACTGGCCTAGAGGGATCTAGGAAAGGACTGGGAGGAGGGGGATGCAGCTGCAGGTTGTCTCCTTCAGCATCTGTGAGAGGGGAGGAGGAGCAGCATGAAACTGAATTCTCATTGGTCAAATACCACCTGTGACATCACATCAGTTAGTCTACTCTCTCAGCAAGCATGTATATTGTAAAGATGTATTATCAAAAACAGAGAGATATGAAAAATGACCGAAGTACTTCAGATTACGTGCAACACTTCTGGCTTCATCTGGTACTTACAGTGGCATGCAAAAGTTTGGGCACCCTTGGTCAAAATTACTGGAACTGTGAACAGTTGAACAAGTTGAAGATACAATGTTCTCCAAAAGGCATAAAGTTAAAGATGATTTAAGCAAAAACATTTTTTTTTCATCTTTTACATTTTCAAAATAACACAAAAGGACCCCAAAGCATAATTTGGGCACCCTGCATGGTTAGTACCTAGTAGCACCCCCTTTGGCAAGTATCACAGCTTGTAAACACCTTTTGTATCCAGCCAAGCGTATTTCAATTCTTGTTTGAGGTATTTTTATCCATTATTGCTTACTAAAGTCTTCCAGTTCTGTGAGATACCGGGCCGCCTTACATGTGCTGCTCTTTTGAGGTTTATCCACAGATTGTCAAAGATATTCAGATCAGGGGACTGTGAACGCTGTGGTAAAACCTTCAGCTTGTGCCTTTTGAGGTTGTCTATTGTAGGTTTTCAGATTAGTTTAGGATCTGAAGCCATCCCATTTTCCATGTCAGCTTTTTTACAGTCGGTGTTATGTTTGCTTCCATAATTTACTGGAATTTCATTGAATCATTTCTTCCCTCTACCCGTGAAATGTTCCCCGTGCCATTTGCTGCATCACAACCCCAAAGCATGATTGACCCAACCAAACGCTGAATGGTTGGAGAGGTGTTCTTTTTATGAAATCCTGTTCCTTTTTTCTCCAAACATACCTTTGCTCATTGTGACCAAAAATTTCTATTTTACCCTCATCGGCCCACAAGACTTGTTTCCAAAATGCATGAGGCTTGTTTAGATGTTCTTTTGCAAACTTCTGATCCAGAATTTTGTGTCGAAGACACAGGAAAGGTTTTCTTCTGATAACTCTTCTATGAAGGCCATATTTGTGCTTGTGTTACTGAACAGTAGAACAATGTAACATAACTCCAGAGTCTGCTAAGTCTTCCTGAAGGTCTTTTGCAGTCAAGAGAGGGTTCTAATTTGCCTTTCTAGCAATCCTACAATCCCAGAGCAGCTGTCTCTGAAACTGTTCTTGGTCTTCCAGACCTTCTCTTGATCTGCACTGTTCTTGTTAACCACCATTTCTTAATTACATTTCCAACTGACAAAACCTCAGGCTACCTCAAAAGGCACAAGCTGAAGGTTTAACCATGGCCTTCACAGTCCTATGATTTGAACATCATTGAAAGTCTGTGGATGGACCTCATAAGAGCAGTGCATGCAAGACGGTCCAAAAATCTCACAGAGATGCAAGATTTCTGCAAGGAAGAATGGATGACAATCCCTCAAACAAGAAATGAAAGACTCTTGGCTGGCTACAAAAAGTTAATTGTGATACTTGCCTAAGGGGGTGCTACTAGGTGGTAACTATGTAGTGTGCTCAAACTTTTGCTTCAGGCCCATTTCCTTTTTTGTTATTTAGAAAATGTAAAAAATAAAAGCAAAAAAATATATATTTTTCCTTAAAATACTAAGGCAATGAGTCATTTTCAACTTGTTCACAGTAATAGTAATTGTGACCAGGCGTGTCCAAACTTTTGCATGCCAATGTATCTACAGGTGCTTAAGCAGAGAGATACTGAGTGTGCACAATGACCACTCCCGCAGAATAGTGAGTGCAGCTCTGGAGTATAATACAGGATGTAACTCAGGATCAGTTCAGGATTGTTATTACCAGCGGGTGAGAACCTGCTGCCCCACGTGACCAACTCCCTCTGAGGGCGATGTCTGAGCACTCCCCTCGTTCTTTACACAATACATCTGATGGGGAGGAAAGACTTTCCCGAGGGGTGTACTAGGTGCTACCTCAGAGGGGAATTGGAACATGAAGGAATTGAGACCAGAGTGTGAACCCACTGGACTGACCTCCAGGTGACACAATATACCCAGTGGATGCTGGGAGGCCAGAGGCTGATCAGACGGAGGCATAGTCAGGGTACGAAGACAGAAGTCATGGCAGGAAGCAGTCAAAGTCACTAAACGTGTAGGTCAGGGCAGGCAGCAATCATGCAATGTCCGTAAAACGTAATCCAAAGTCTGGTACGCAGAATTATAGGAAACAGCAGGACACCTTAGCTCAAACAGGAAACTATACTAGCTAGGAAGCTAATTGCTCAGGTGCTGCCCGGTTAAAGGAGGCGCCTTTAAATGCACATTGCAGGCTGCGGAAGATAGAGGGCGTGCGCATGCTGCCTCACAAAAGGAGCAGAGATATGCCCTCGCACGCCATAACAAACAGTACAGGAGACTGAGCCGGTGTGCAAGCTTCGCACAAAGCTGGAAGGTGGATGCCAAAGACTACATAACTGCACCCGTGCCAGCAAGGAAACAAGAGCCAGCACGGGGCGCATACAACAGTTAAGCTTCCCGCGCTTGTCAGCGCGGCAGCAGGAGGAAGTGGAGATGTACGCCTGTGCCTGCGTGTAGGGGCAGCAGCGCAGGCACGGAGCACTGGGCTAACAAGAATAAGTAAAGTAATGTATATACACAGTGACTGCACCAGCAGAATAGTGAGTGCAGCTCTGGAGTATAATACAGGATGTAACTCAGGATCAGTACAGGATAAGTAATGTATGTACACAGTGACTGCATCAGCAGAATAGTGAGTGCAGCTCTGGAGTATAATACAGGATGTAACTCAGGATCAGTACAGGATAAGTAATGTATGTACACAGCGACTCCACCAGCAGAATAGTGAGTGCAGCTCTGGAGTATAATACAGGATGTAACTCAGGATCAGTACAGGATAAGTAATGTATGTACACAGCGACTCCACCAGCAGAATAGTGAGTGCAGCTCTGGAGGCTACCTGCACACATTGTGGATTATGTGTGAATTTTCCGTGCCAAAAAATGCTGAGTAATACAGTGTATGAGATTAGATAACTCATGTACATTTTGCTTTTTTTCCATGAGGAAATTGTCCTGCCGGTCTGTTTTTTTTCAAATCTGCCCCATGTCAATTGATTTTATTTTATTTTTTTTGTTTACCCTTTGCAATGTTAGGGGGAGATCTGCAACAAAAACTACAAGTAACACATAGAGCTTTTGGTGCATTTTTCTTGGCAGATTTCCGTTAGCTTGTAAATCAGTATGCGGTGTGTTGTCCATTAGGATACGCTGATTATCCTCCCATTGTCCTCTACGGACTGGCAAGCTAATTTATGAATAGGACATAAAAGAGAAATAATTTGCTCATTCATATCTCACACGGAGAGGGGACTTCAGAAGTCCTGCAGGTTAGACAGCAGCGTCTACTAAATGTGGAACTCTACTGATGTTATAAATAGTCATATTCCCACTAGAACTTCTGCTCCTGGTCATGAGGGAAATATACAGAAAAGACAAAACCACCATCAAAATAAAAAGAAATCCTTATGTTAGGGGATCTGGCCTCATCCTGTGGGTTCGGGGAACCTTTTCCAACCCTTTTGTACTGGAAAATTCTTTCCTAATCTCACAGGATGGGTCATTGGCTCTAAATACACAGCTTTTGTATATCCCTCTGATGGTGAAACCTTTCCTCTAGGTGTGGTGGATGTCCCCAAGTCATTTTTTTTTTGCCTAAACTTCTTTTTTCCGCCCAAGGCTGGAGAATTTATGACATACTCTTCAAAGCTGCCCGATTGCCTCTCTGGCAGCCACTGCTTATGGAGGCATACTGTGGTAGGCACTGACTGATTCTGTTTGATGCGAGCACTCTTTCTGGCACCATTTTAATGGCACCTTCTGGCTGAGACTACGTATAGGGGCATATTTAAAGCAGAGGCCCCTATACGCACCCGTCTCCTACCGCTGTCTCCCAGCCAGGCTCTGTCATGCAGGCCGCATAGGGTGCTCTCTCTCCCAGGTTCTAAAAGGGCCAATCTTCACTAGCTAATGGCTGACAACCACGGTGTATTTCATGCAACTTTCCCAGTAGAAGTGTGCCTGAGCAATAGTTTGCCAAGCGTGCTGTTCCGTTGTGCCCTTGCACCGACCTCTACCTGGCTATGACCCTCTGCTGCCTTCCCCGACCTCTACCTGACTACCGTATTGATCCTTTGGTCGCCTGACCTGACAGCAGATATAAAATTTTTTCCGGAATCGCACATACTCTGCCCGTTATTGGCTGCAAATTTTGCCTGACCTTTGTGTTTCACACCAGTGTCTTTGACCCCTACGGGTCAGCTGTCACCCACACATGGACTTCACCAGGAGGTAACGGCCTGATGGCTCTGCTGCAGCGAAGTCCAGATCCCTGTATAGAGGTTAAAGAGTGAAAACCAGGGAACTGCCAGGATAACGCTCTTAGGATTAGCTAAGTCAAACCTCTTGGTTGACACAGTGGTTCCACACCTACTGATCTTTCCATGCATTTTCTGGCTGATACTGTTCTGCACTTCTTATAGGGGAACTCTGGGTGAGACTGATAAAATAAGCTCTGGTCGGAACTGCTTAACCACCTCCGGACCGCCTAACGCAGGATCGCGTTCCGGAGCTGGCAGCGCTGCGCAGAGTCACGCATATACGCGTCATCTCGCGAGACGCGAGATTTCCTGTGAACGCGCGCACACAGGCGCGCGCGCTCACAGGAACGGAAGGTAAGAGAGTTGATCTCCAGCCTGCCAGCGGCGATCGTTCGCTGGCAGGCTGGAGATGTGATTTTTTTAACCCCTAACAGGTATATTAGACGCTGTTTTGATAACAGCGTCTAATATACCTGCTACCTGGTCCTCTGGTGGTCCCCTTTGTTTGGATCGACCACCAGAGGACACAGGTAGCTCAGTAAAGTAGCACCAAGCACCACTACACTACACCCCCCCCCCCCCGTCACTTATTAGCCCCTGATCACCCCATATAGACTCCCTGATCACCCCCCTGTCATTGATTACCCCCCTGTCATTGATCAACCCCCTGTAAAGCTCCATTCAGATGTCCGCATGATTTTTATGGATCCACTGATAGATGGATCGGATCCGCAAAACGCATACGGACGTCTGAATGAAGCCTTACAGGGGCATGATCAATGACTGTGGTTATCACCCCATATAGACTCCCTGATCACCCCCCTGTCATTGATTACACCCCTGTCATTGATCAACCCCCTGTAAAGCTCCATTCAGATGTCCGCATGATTTTTACGGATCCACTGATAGATGGATCGGATCCGCAAAACACATACAGGCGTCTCCCTGGAGCCTTCCAGGGGGGGTGATCACCCCATATAGACTCCCTGATCACCCCCATGTCATTGATCACCCCCCTGTCAGGCTGCATTCAGATGTCCGTATGATTTTTACGGATCCACGGATACATGGATCGGATCCGCAAAACAAATACGGACATCTGAATGGAGCCTTACAGGGGGGTGATCAATGACAGGGGGGTGATCACCCCATATAGACTCTCTGATCACCCCCCTATCATTAATCACCACCCCTGTCATTGATCACCCCCCCTGTCATTGATCACCCCCCTATAAGGCTCCATTCAGACATTTTTTTGGCCCAAGTTAGCGGAATTATTATTTTTTTTTCTTACAAAGTCTCATATTCCACTAACTTGTGTCAAAAAATAAAATCTCACATGAACTCACCATACCCCTCACGGAATCCAAATGCGTAAAATTTTTTAGACATTTATATTCCAGACTTCTTCTCACGCTTTAGGGCCCCTAGAATGCCAGGGCAGTATAAATACCCCACATGTGACCCCATTTCGGAAAGAAGACACCCCCAGGTATTCCGTGAGGGGCATATTGAGTCCATGAAAGATTGAAATTTTTGTCCCAAGTTAGCGGAACGGGAGACTTTGTGAGAAAAAAATAAAAAATATCAATTTCCACTAACTTGTGCCAAAAAAAAAATTTTTCTATCAACTCGCCATGCCCCTCATTGAATACCTTGGGGTGTCTTCTTTCCAAAATGGGGTCACATGTGGGGTATTTATACTGCCCTGGCATTCTAGGGGCCCCAAAGCGTGAGAAGTCTGGTATCCAAATGTCTAAAAATGCCCTCCTAAAAGGAATTTGGGCACCTTTGCCCACCTAGGCTGCAAAAAAGTGTCACACATCTGGTATCGCCGTACTCAGGAGAAGTTGCGGAATGTGTTTTGGGGTGTCATTTTACATATACCCATGCTGGGTGAGAGAAATATCTTGGTCAAATGCCAACTTTGTATAAAAAAAATGGGAAAAGTTGTCTTTTGCCAAGATATTTCTCTCACCCAGCATGGGTATATGTAAAATGACACCCCAAAACACATTCCCCAACTTCTGCTGAATACGGCGATACCACATGTGTGACACTTTTTTGCAGCCTAGGTGGACAAAGGGGCCCACATTCCAAAGAGCACCTTTAGGATTTCACAGGTCATTTACCTACTTACCACACATTTGGGCCCCTGGAAAATGCCAGGGCAGTATAACTACCCCACAAGTGACCCCATTTTGGAAAGAAGACACCCCAAGGTATTCCGTGAGGGGCATGGCGAGTTCCTAGAATTTTTTATTTTTTGTCAAGTTAGTGGAAAATGATGATTTTTTTTTCTTTATTTTTTTTCTTACAAAGTCTCATATTCCACTAACTTGTGACAAAAAATAAAAACTTCCATGAACTCACTATGCCCATCAGCGAATACCTTGGGGTGTCTTCTTTCCAAAATGGGGTCACTTGTGGGGTAGTTATACTGCCCTGGCATTCTAGGGGCCCAAATGTGTGGTAAGGAGTTTGAAATCAAATTCTGTAAAAAATGACCTGTGAAATCCGAAAGGTGCTCTTTGGAATATGGGCCCCTTTGCCCACCTAGGCTGCAAAAAAGTGTCACACATCTGGTATCTCCGTATTCAGGAGAAGTTGGGGAATGTGTTTTGGGGTGTCATTTTACACATACCCATGCTGGGTGAGAGAAATATCTTGGCAAAAGACAACTTTTCCCATTTTTTTATACAAAGTTGTCTTTTGCCAAGATATTTCTCTCACCCAGCATGGGTATATCTAAAATGACACCCCAAAACACATTCCCCAACTTCTCCTGAGTACGGAGATACCAGATGTGTGACACTTTTTTGCAGCCTAGGTGGGCAAAGGGGCCCATATTCCAAAGAGCACCTTTCGGATTTCACTGGCCATTTTTTACAGAATTTGATTTCAAACTCCTTACCACACATTTGGGCCCCTAGAATGCCAGGGCAGTATAACTACCCCACAAGAGACCCCATTTTGGAAAGAAGACATCCCAAGGTATTCGCTGATGGGCATAGTGAGTTCATGGAAGTTTTTATTTTTTGTCACAAGTTAGTGGAATATGAGACTTTGTAAGAAAAATATTTTTTAAAAAATCATCATTTTCCGCTAACTTGTGACAAAAAATAAAAAGTTCTATGAACTCACTATGCCCATCAGCGAATACCTTAGGGTGTCTACTTTCCGAAATGGGGTAATTTTTGGGGTGTTTGTACTGTCTGGGCATTGTAGAACCTCAGGAAACATGACAGGTGCTCAGAAAGTCAGAGCTGCTTCAAAAAGCGGAAATTTACATTTTTGTACCATAGTTTGTAAACGCTATAACTTTTACCCAAACCATTTTTTTTTTACCCAAACATTTTTTTTTTATCAAAGACATGTAGAACAATAAATTTAGAGCAAAATTTATGTATGGATCTCGTTTTTTTTGCAAAATTTTACAACTGAAAGTGAAAAATGTCATTTTTTTGCAAAAAAAATCGTTAAATTTCGATTAATAACAAAAAAAGTAAAAATGTCAGCAGCAATGAAATACCACCAAATGAAAGCTCTATTAGTGAGAAGAAAAGGAGGTAAAATTCATTTGGGTGGTAAGTTGCATGACCGAGCAATAAATGGTGAAAGTAGTGTAGGTCAGAAGTGTAAAAAGTGGCCTGGTCTTTCAGGGTGTTTAAGCTAAGGGGGCTGAGGTGGTTAAAGGACCCCCTGGCCGGTGTGTTTAAGCACTGCTTATGTGCACAGGTTTTTCCCTGCCACACAGTGATTCTCAAAAGTTTAAGCTAAAGTGTCTTAGCTGCTCTTCCCAAAACATGCATAATAATTAGGGGAGCGGGAATGCTAACCACCATTAGCATCATGTCTGTAGCCTCCTTATTTGCTAGGAGTTTGTTCCTATGACCTGTGCAGCTGCAGAATGTCACTGGAAAAGCTGTAATCTGCAGGACTTTGCTGTTCTGTTTAGACAATCAATGTAAATATGAAATAAATCCAGGAATGTGCAGACGGTGGGGAAATGTGGCTTATCCACTAAGGTTTTGTGAGTTTGTTACATAAGTTGAAGCAATAACTGGAGAGTGATTTCTACTGTAGTAGAGGACAAGTCCAGAGACTAATAGAAGGGCCATACTGGGCTCCAGTTGGGTGCTAGAAGAATCAGAAGTCCAATGAGTGATACTACAAGACGACAATTCGGAGCACGAGAGAAAGCCCACCTCAAAATGAGGGAAAGAAAATGAAGATCACAGTCCTGACCTGAACCTCATCAAGGTTCTGTGGAAGAACGTTCAAAGGGCTGGAAAGCCTCCAATGTGGCCCATTGAAAGCAATTTTGTACAGAAGAATAGACAGTAATTCCTCTATAGCAGGGGTCTCAAACACGTGGCCACTGAGCCAATTATCTGCATCTCACGATACCTCAAGTGAGGGGCCACCATTATATTATCTAGTAAAAGCTTCCATGTAGAAGCACGCATTAGTACAGGACAGGAGGCCCCAGAGAGCGGTGAGTATGGCACTACTAGCGCTGCACCGGCATTACTCACCGCTCCCCACTCCTTGTCTCCGGGTGCCGACACAGCCCTATGTACTGAAAGGGTAAAGCGTTTGACCTGACGATGTGCAACGTCAGGACACAGTGTTGTGGTGCATGAAGAGCCAGGGTCATGGCAGCACCGGAGAGGAGAGTTTTTTTTTTTTTTTGTTCTCTGCTCTCTGGAATGGGCTCAGTACAGTGGTAGATGTGGTGGAATGGCCTCTGTACAGTGGTAGATATAGCAGAATGGTCTCTGTACAGTGGTAGATATAGCAGAATGGTCTCTGTACAGTGGTAGATATAGCAGAATGGTCTCTGTACAGTGGTAGATATAGCAGAATGGTCTCTGTACAGTGGTAGATATAGCAGAATGGTCTCTGTACAGTGGTAGATATAGCAGAATGGTCTCTGTACAGTGGTGGAATGGTCTCTGTACAGTGACGGATGTGGTGGAATGGTCTCTGTACAGTGACGGATGTGGTGGAATAGTCTCTGTACAGTGACTGATGTGGTGGAATGGTCTCTGTACAGTGATGGATCTGGTGGTATAGTCTCTGTACAGTAGTAGATTTGGTGGTATGGTCTCTGTACAGTAGTAGATTTGGTGGTATGGTCTCTGTACAGTAGTAGATTTGGTGGTATGGTCTCTTTACAGTGGTGGATATGATGGAATGGGCTCAGTACAGCGGTAGATGTGTTGGAATGGTCTCTGTACAGTGGTGGATATAGCAGAATTGTCTCTGTACAGTGGTGGATATAGCAGAATGGTCTCTGTACAGTGGTAGATATGGTGGAATGGGCTCAGTACAGTGGTGGAATAGTCTCTACAGCGGTATATATAGTGGTATGGTCTCTGTGCAGTGATATATATGGTGGAATGGGCTCAGTACAGCGGTAGATGTGTTGGAATGGTCTCTGTACAGTGGTGGATATAGCAGAATGGTCTCTACAGTGGTGGATATAGCAGAATAGTCTCTGAACATCGGTAGATATGGTGGAATGGGCTCAGTACAGCGGTAGATGTGTTGGAATGGTCTCTGTACATTGGTGGATATAGCAGAATGGTCTCTGTACAGTGGTGGATATAGCAGAATGGTCTCTGAACATCGGTAGATATGGTGGAATGGTCTCTGTATAGCGATAGATATGGTGGAATGGTCAGTACAGCGGTATATATAGTGGTATGGTCTCTGTGCAGTGATATATATGGTGGAATGGGCTCAGTACAGTACTGTAGATCTAGGCAGGTGGTCTGGGCTTGTACCCTGTACATGGTAGATACCTTAGATGTTTATTTTGGAGACACTGGTGCTACTGAATGTTTTTTTTTTTGCCATCGTTTCAGGAATTTTTCCCACAGTTCCTCGGCTATTGTGGTCGTCTGTGTGGAATTTCTTCTCTTACAGTACAGTTGGCTGGATCTCCTTTCATGGCTGCTTCTGGAACCACATGGATGATGATTATGCAAGAAAATTGTAAAACCACCAAATTATATACCTTACTGTACATCTCTGGCTATGATGGTTATAGGCTTGGGACTTGTCTACGGAGAGTGTAGGGTAAGACCGGCCCCTGTGCTGCACCAATGATGTGTCTGCAGTGAGGGCCTGACTAACGCAGCCTTACATCTCGGACTTTTGAACTCAGGACATTTGGTATTTGTGCTATAAGCTATAGATGAGCATCAGCTTGTGGTCCTCCATAGCTCCATACATGGTGAGCACAGTCCACGGGAGCTGCTTGTGTATGGCATGGCCGTGGATGTAATCTTTCATATAGCAGATTATGTAATCCTGATCTACATCAGCACATATGATACACACAGATTACTGATACTGTACACCGGGGATTATCACACTCATCATTGTATCCACATATATAGACAATATCGTTACGATAACAACTTCATTACAGAGCACATATAAAGTAGTCTACGATGGATGCAGCAGATTTAAGCTTGTGATTTGGTCCAACACATGGAGATATCAGGTTATCTGTGTTGTTACATAGGACTGCAGGTGATATCCACTACATTATCTGTACTCAGAGTTATTCCTGTTATCTGTGGTGTTACATAGGACTGCAGGTGATATCCACTACATTATCTGTACACAGAGAGTTATTCCTGTTATCTGTGGTGTTACATAGGACTGCAGGTGACATCTACTACATGATCTGTACTCAGAGAGTTATTCCTGTTATCTGTGGTGTTACATAGGACTGCAGGTGACATCTACTACATTATCTGTACTCAGAGAGCTATCACTGTGTTATCTGTGGTGTTACATAGGACTGCAGGTGACATCTACTACATTATCTGTACAAGAGATGAGCGAAGTTATCAAAAATTTGTTTTGTTACGAATTACTACTAGTAAATAGCGGGCGCAATGACGGGGAATGAAGATCGCGCTGCCCCCGTCATTGAACCCCTGAGGTGCTGCATTCAGCGCTGATCGCGGCATCTCACATTACAGCCTTTCAGGGGTTAATCAAGGGTTAAAAAAAAATACCTCATCTATTTACTCGCGGTGGTGCCGTCGTGGCCATCTTGATTAAAAAAAAAAAAACTCGCCAGATCACCACGTCATCACACTGGGAGGACACCTTTTCTTCAATCAAAATGGCCGGGACGGCACCTCCATGAGCAAATGGATGAGATGAGTATGTTTTGTTTTTGTTTTTGTTTTGTTTTTACCGACATTTCAGGAAAAATGGATTCGTTACCACGAAGCCCCCAAGAAATTTGGCTTTGTGGCGAATCAAATTTTACCTGAAATTCGGATCAAAGTCAATTCGTTTAGCTTCGATTCGTTCAACACTAGTCTGTACTCAAAATTACTGCAACCCCTTCACTGCCATAGACCACCAGTGATGTTATCATTAACCCATTACAGCCCTAGTCCTTCAGTGGTGTGATATCAATCTTTTCCCTACTCTAGAACACCAGGGATGTTATTAACCTCTTGACTACATTGACCACCAGGGATGGCGTCAATAACCCCTTGGAGATGTTCAAAGCCCTTAAAATCAGTGGTAAAGTCTTCCCTATTGAGTGGTTGTGGATATTTACAGATATCATAGTCTTTATGGTTTCTATATCTGATATAGGGCACATTAATGTGTCTGTCAGGGCATGAAGGGCCCCCGCGCTGTTCGTGCACAGCAGCCCTCAGTGGTAAGTGATCATCCCTGTATAGGGTTAAATAGCAATAGACGGCAGATGACTCAGATGTAAGAGGAAATCATCAGATTTCTCCACAGCAGGGCGTCAGCCGTGTGCCCAGCTGCAGACCCACAGTCAGCACTTCAGTCCCATGATAGGTCTGCTTAGCTCAGTACAGAACCAGGTTCCCCACCACCATCCGTGAAATCAGCAGCAGGTTTTATCCCTGACACCTGACACCCAGGAGCATACAGCAGGCGAGGTGTGCACCCTCATCACTATCCCCTTAGTAGACCCAGCAATTACAGTCATAGCTGAAATTTTTCCAGAAAATGAAGTATTTCTCCCAGAAAATTATTGCAATTGCACTTGTTTTGTTATACACATGTTTATTTCCTTTCTGTGTTTTGGAACAACACAAAAAAATAAAAAAGCCCAAAATAATATCATTTCACACAAAAATGAGCCAGACAAATTTACTGGCACCCTCAACTTAATATTTTTGATGCACACCCTTTGGAAGAATTAACTGAAATGAATCGCTTCCTATAACCATCAACCAGCTTCTTACACCCCTCAACTGGAATTTGGGACCACTCTTCTTTGGCAAACTGCTCCAGGTCTCTCATATTTGAAGGCTGCCTTCTCCCAACAGCAATTTTAAGATCTCTCCACAGGTGTTTAATGGGATTTAGATCTGGCCTCATTACTGGCCACTTCAGAACTCTCCAGCGCTTTGTTCCCATCCATTTCTGGGAGCTTCATAAAGTATGTTTCGGGTCATTGTCCCTGCTGGAAGACCCATGACCTAGGACGGAAACCCAGCTTTCTGACACTGGGCCCTACATTGTGACCCAAAATCCTTTGGTAATCTTCAGATTTCATGTCAAGGCACCCGTTGCCAGAGGCAGCCAAACAACCCCAAAATATCTTTGAACCTCCACCATATTTGACTGTAGGTACTGTGTTCTTTTCTTGGTAGGCCTCAGTCTGTTTTCGGTAAACAGTAGAATGATGTGCCTTACCAAAAAGCTCTATTTTGGTCTCATCTGTCCACAAGACCTTTTGGCTTACTCACATACATTTTGGCAAACTGCAGTCCAGCTTTTTAATGTCTCTGTGGTCAGCAGTGGGGTCCTCCTGGGTCTCCTGCTATAGCGTTTCATTTCATTCAAATGTCGACAAATAGTTCACACTGACACTGATGCTCCCTGAGCCTGCAGGACAGCTTGAATTTCTTTGGAACTTGATTGGGGCTGCTTATCCAACATCCGGACAATCCTGCGTTGCAACCTTTCATCAGTTTTTCTCCATCGTCCAGGTTAGCTACAGTGCCATGGTTTGTAACCTTCTTGATTATGTTGCACACCGTGGACAAAGGAACATCAAGATCTCTGGAGATGGATTTTATCACAATTTTGGTTCTCAAGTCCTCAGGCAGTTCTCTTCTCCTCTTTCTGTTCCTTGCTTAGTGTTGCACACAGACACACCATGCACAGATTGAGTCACCACCTCCCCTTTTTATCTGGTTTCAGGTGTGATTCTAATATTGCCCACATCTGTTACTTGCCACAGGTGAGTCTGAACGAGCTTAAAACAAATTTGTTTACTCACAATTTTGAAAAGGTGCCAACAATTTTTTCTGGCCCGTTTTTGGAGTTTTGAGTGAAATGATGTCCAATTTGCCTTTTTTTCTCATTTTTTTTTTGTGTTGTAGACTCAAAGGAAATAAACATGTGTAAATGCAAAAATTTTCTGTGAGAAATACTTCATTTTCTGGAAAAATGTCAGGGGTGCCAACACTCTCAGCCATGACTGCATATCTTGAACTACATCTCCTGGATATTCCAGTTCTATAATCTGTTTATCACATGTCAGACAGCTGCAGTTTGTGCTCCAGAGCTGCTCCTCCTACTGGAAGTGTGGACATTGGCACTCATTTTGGAGACTCGTGTAAGTGGTCTTTTGTCATCCAGTCCCAGGAGCTAAATGGAAGTATGAAACTTTTTTCTCCATGTCTTTGGCTGTTGGGCATGTTGCTCCCATAGTCATCATTTCGCTATACTGTCTGTACCGCTTGGATTTGTACACGGTGAGAAGGCAAGGTAGGATAGCCATCATGGCAGCCCACGTGCACTCTGGGAGTTAGGGAAGCAAAATCTTCAGTTCCAGCTGCTGAAGAGACTAATGGTGTCTAGCCGACTTGACATCTCTGCTCTCCTAGGCTTCACAGCAGCGCAAGTTATATCAGTAATGACTGGCAAAATGGATAGGCTGCATTCTCAGTGATGTCACCGCTGATCTGTAGTGAATGGATTGGCTGCATTCTCAGTGATGTCACCACTGATCTCTAATGAATGGATAGGCTGCATTCTTAGCAATGTCAATAAACCTGTGTTTTCATTATGGGGTCTTTGAAGGTAAATTATGGGTCACATATAAAATATTCATTTTCTTCTTTTACTTTCTTTGTACTGTGATTTTTATTTTGATCTAATTACACTCAGTGTAACCTCTG
Organism: Bufo bufo; assembly: GCF_905171765.1. Lineage (NCBI taxonomy): Eukaryota > Metazoa > Chordata > Amphibia > Anura > Bufonidae > Bufo > Bufo bufo. The sequence goes on along the minus strand of NC_053392.1, from coordinate 36,998,339 downwards.
TTTACTTTACATCTCCTGCTTTGCGGACTGTGGCTCAGGCCTTGGGGAGCTCCTTAGGGAGGTTTCTTCACAAGTTCCCTATGATGTTGTCCTACTTTCGCCTTAGTTTTGTATGTAACATGATCCATCCATTGGTACCTGGATCCTGAAAAGGAAAAAGCCTGTTGTATTTCAGTGTGGTAGAGACTGTTTACATCTGGCCTGGTGTTTCTCATGAGACATGGTTGGTCTGGCACTAGTATGGAGGTTGATGAGCTGCTCTTTCCTTGGAACATTCTTCACTCAGACTTTTAAACCCCCTGGAGGACTACTAGGCTGCATTCAAGACAGCAGTGCATAGAAAGCCAATCTTGGGAAACCACTTAGAAATAAGCAAGAGGCTATTAATGTTCCTACACAAGTAGTAAATAAAGATCTGCAATGAGCTGAGGATGGTTCACTGTGGTCTGTTACCACAAGAAAACCTAAAAGATGTACTGTATAAAACCTGACAATGTGTTGTAGGTATCATGGGTCTTACAGGAGTAGTGGATCCTTAAAACTCCAGGGGTAGATAGGAAAACAAATATCCCTCACCTTTTAAAATGCTTTCCGTTTCAGCGCCACAGATCCCAGCAGTCCCTGCTGGACCAGAAGTGATGGAGACCCATTCTTGGTCACCAGACCACTGCATTGGACTCAGTGGTCCCATATAAGGTTGAACGAACCCGAACTGCAAAGTTCGGGTTCGTTCCGAACTTTGCGAGTTCGGGTACCCCGACCCGAACCCAGACTTTTTCACTGAAGTTCGGTGTTTGGGCGATTAAATTATTTTCCATTATAACATGGTTATAAAGGAAAATAATAGCATTCTTAAGACAGAATGCTAAATAAAATGGCCATTGAGGGTTTAAAAAAACCTCACCTCATCCACTTGATTGCACAGCCGGTATCCTCTTCTTTCTGCAGGACCTGCAAAAATGACCCGCGATGAGTTCACCGCGCTCACCATGTGGTGAGTGTGGTGACGTCATCGCAGGTCCTGCAGATAAAAGAAAGAAGAGGATACCGGCTGTGCAATCAAGTGGATGAGGTGAGTTTTTTAATTTTTTTATTATTATTATTATTTTTAACCCGTCAATGGCCATTTTATTTAGCATTCTGTCTTAAGAATGCTATTATTTTCCTTTAGAACAATGTTATAACGGAAAATAATAAAGTGAAGTTCGGGTCCCCATTGACTTTAACCCCTTAGGGTCCCATGACATACCGGTACGGCATGGTTCTCGAGTCCTTAAGGACCCATGACGTACCGGTACGTCATGTATAATTCCGGTCACCGCCGCCCAGCGGGCGGTGATCGGAACCCGGTGCCTGCTCAAATCATTGAGCAGGCACCTTGGCTAAATGCGCTAACCCGTGATCCCCCCCCCCCCCCCCGTGTCGGCGATCGCCGCAAACCGCAGGTCAATTCAGACCTGCGGTTTGTGGCTTTTACCTGGTGCGGCGGCGGTGGTGCCATCGGGTCCCCATGGGGCTGTAGGGGAAACCCGATGGCATGGAAGGCAGCACGATGCCTTCCGGTGACGAGCCTGTGAGATCCAGCCCCCTGGATCTCACAGGCCGGAAGCTGTATGAGTAATACACACAGTATTACTCATACAGCCAATTCATTCCTATACAGAAGTATTGGAATGCATTGTAAAGGGATTAGACCCCCAAAAGTTCAAGTCCCAAAGTGGGACAAAAAATAAAGTGAAAAAATAAGGTTTTCCCCCCCAAAAATTTAAAGTTTCAAGTAAAAATAAACAAAAACGTCATTTTCCCAAAATAAAGTAAAAAGAAATTGGTAAAAAATAGGGTGGATAAAAAAAAAAGGTATACATATTAGGTATCGCCGCGTCCGTATCGACCGGCTCTATAAACATATCACATGACCTAACCCCTCAGATGATAAAAACTGTGCTAAATAAACAATTTTTTTGTCACCTTACATCACAAAAAGTACAACAGCAAGCGATCAAAAAGGCGTTTGCCCACCAAAATAGTACCAATCTAATCGTCACCTCATCCCGCAAAAAATGAGCCCCTACCTAAGACAATCGCCCAAAAAATAAAAAAACTGTAGCTCAGAATATGGAGACACTAAAACATATTTTTTTTTGTTTAAAAAAAGCTGTTATTGTGTAAAACTTACATAAATAAATAAAAAGTATACATATTTGGTATCGCCGGGTTCATATCGATCGGCTCTATAAAAATTATCACATGACCTAACCCCTCAGATGAACACCGTAAAAAATAAAAACTGTGCTAAATGAACCATTTTTTGTCACCTTACATCACAAAAAGTGTAATAGCAAGCGATCAAAAAGTCACACGCACCCCAAAATAGTGCCAATAAAACTGTCATCTCATCCCGCAAAAATCATACCCTACCCAAGGTAATCGCCCAAAAACTGAAAAAATTATGGCTTTTAGACTATGGAAACACTAAAACATGATTTTTTTTGCTTCAAAAAAGAAATCATTGTGTAACCTGTCAGATGAATATTGTAAATAACAAAAAATAAAAACTGTGCCAAAACAGCTATTTCTGTTTTTCTTGCCTCACAAAAAGTGTAATATAGAGCAACCAAAAATCATATGTACCGTAAACTAGTACCAACAAAACTGCCACCCTATCCCGTAGTTTCTAAAATGGGGCCACTTTTTTGGAGTTTCTACTCTAGGGGGCATCAGGGGGGCTTCAAATGGGACATGGTGTAAAAAAAACAGTCTAGCAAAATCTGCCTTCAAAAAACCGTATGGCATTTCTTTCCTTCTGTGCCCTGCCGTGTGCCCATACAATAGTTTACGACCACATATGGGGTGTTTCTGTTAACGATAGAATCAGGGCCATAAATATTGAGTTTGGTTTGGCTGTTAACCCTTGCTTTGTAACTGGAAAAAAATTATTAAAATGGAAAATCTGCCAAAAAAGTGAAATTTTGAAATTGTATCTCTATTTTCCAATAATTCTTGTGGAACACCTAAAGGGTTAACAAAGTTTGTAAAATCAGTTTTGAATACCTTGAGGGGTGTAGTTTATAGAATGGGGTCATTTTTGGGTGGTTTCTATTATGTAAGCCTCGCAAAGTGACTTCAGACCTGAACTGGTCCCTAAAAATGTTTTTTTTTTTTTAATTTCTGAAAATTTTCAAGATTTGCTTCTAAACTTCTAAAAATAAAAAATCATTCCCAAAATGATCCAAACATGAAGTAGACATATGGGGAATGTAAAGTAATAACTATTTTTGGAGGTATTACTATGTATTATAGAAGTAGAGAAATTGAAACTGCAATTTTTTATAAATATTTGGTAAATTTGGTATTTTTTGATAAATAAAAATGAATTTTTTTGACTTCATTTTACCAGTGTCATGAAGTACAATATGTGACGAAAAAAAAAATCTCAGAATGGCCTGGATAAGTCAAAGCGTTTTAAAATTATCAGCACTTAAAGTGACACTGGTCAGATTTGCAAAAAATTGCCAAGTCCTTAAGGTGAAATAGGGCCGAGTCCTTAAGGGGTTAATGGGGTCTGGGTTCGGGGTCAAGTTCAGGTACCTTTCACGGGTTCGCTCATCCCTAGTCACATATGCCTGAACGGCACATCACTGCTGAGGTTCAGCAATGATTTACTATTCTTGCATGTAACCACTTAGACCAGCAATTTGCTTCAGCGGTCTCATGCAGTTAAAGGGGTTGTCAGGTCATAAGTCTGTGTTGACACTTCCACTAAAGTTTCCATATTTCTGCTCAATCACAGCAGCAGAGAAATCAAAATGACCAAATGCTGAATAAATCCTGTGATAGACCCAAATGGAGCCCGACGTTCCTTGCTGACTTGGGGATCCTTCAGGTTTCTGTTATAGTTTAAAAAAATTGGCAAAGAATAGCTGCTACTTTTCCCATCAAATTGGGAGGAATTTCCAACGGAGGATGAACAGAGCCTGAGATATTGTCCAAATATTCACCCTAGAACCCCTGCAAAGAAGTAAGGCCTTTCCTAGTTGGAATCCCAAGTTACAGTCCTCAGAAAATTCATCAGTTGGTGATGAGTTGGGTACAGAGTTGTCTTGAACAGTGTGAAGTCAAAGGGAAGCAAGGGGTTGTCGTTGAAATCAGTCAGGAAGCAACAAACCAGAGAGATATATGAAAAGATACCTAGATCATGGCCCAAGGGTCAAAACCAAGAGGTTGAAGTACTATGCAACGAGTCCGAAGGAGCAAAACTGAGTCAAAATCCAGAGGCTAGGGTAAAAGACAGACAGGGTCAAAACATTGGTAAACAACTAATTTAAAAACAATAAAGCTTACACACAGACTGGGTTATCCAGCCAGATATTCAATTTCAAAACTGCCACCTCATGACATCATCAGAGCAGTCAGGTGTAGACCCAACATAGACAACTGCAGAAAGGGGGGGACATCGACACAATTCTAACATTTTTGCCTCTATACACCACCACAATGGATTTGAAATGAAACAAACAAGATGTGCTTTACCTGCAGACTGTCAGCTTTAATTTGAGGGTATTTACATCCAAATCAGGTGAACGTGTAGGAATTGCAACAGTTTGCATATGTGCCTCCCACTTGTTAAGGGACCAAAAGTAATGGGACAGAATAATAATCATAAATCAAACTTTAACTTTTTAATACTTGGTTGCCCACGCCATGACACTACCACCACCATGCTTCACTGATGAGGTGGTATGCTTATGATCATGAGCAGTTCCTTTCCTTCTCCATACTCTTCCCATCACTCTGGTACAAGTTGATCTTGGTCTCATTTGTCCATAGGGTGTGTTGATCCAGAACTGTGAAGGCTTTTTTAGATGTCGTTTGGCAAACTCTAATCTGGCCTTCCTGTTGAAGTCTTCTCTTGATCGTTGACTTTGACACACATACACCTACCTCCTGGAGAGTGTTCTTGATCTGGCCAACTGTTGTGAAGGGTGTTTTCTTTACCAGGAAAAGAATTCTTCGGTCATCCACCACAGTTGTTTTCTTTGGTCTTCCGGATCTTTTGGTGTTGCTGAGCTCACCGATGCGTTCCTTCTTTTTAAGAAGGCCACACCTAATGTTTTTGCTATCTCTATGATGGGTTTGTTGTGTTTTTTCAGCCTAATGATGGCTTGCTTCACTGATAGTGACAGCTCTTTGTATCTCATCTTGAGAGTTGACAGCAACAGATTCTAAATGCACATAGCAAACTTGAAAAGAACTCTGGACCTTTTATCTGCTCATTGTAATTGGGATAATATAGAAACATAGAATGTGTCGGCAGATAAGAACCATTTGGCCCATCTAGTCTGCCCAATATATCTGAATCCTATGAATAGTCCCTGGCCCTATCTTATATGAAGGATAGCCTTATGCCTATCCCATGCATGCTTAAACCCCTTCACTGTATTTGCAGCTACCACTTCTGCAGGAAGGCTATTCCATGCATCCACTACTCTCTCAGTAAAGTAATACTTCCTTATATTACTTTTAAACCTTTGCCCCTCTAATTTAAAACTGTGTCCTCTTGTGGTAGTTTTTCTTCTTTTAAATATGCTCTCCTCCTTTACCGAGTTGATTCCCTTTATGTATTTAAAAGTTTCTATCATATCCCCTCTGTCTCTTCTTTCTTCCAAGCTATACATATTAAGGTCCTTTAACCTTTCCTGGTAAGTTTTATCCTGCAATCCATGTACTAGTTTAGTAGCTCTTCTCTGAACTCTCTCTAGAGTATCTATATCCTTCTGGAGATATGGCCTCCAGTACTGCGCACAATACTCCAAGTGAGGTCTCACCAGTGTTCTGTACAGCGGCATAAGCACTTCACTCTTTCTACTGCTTATACCTCTCCCTATACATCCAAGCATTCTGCTGGCATTTCGTGCTGCTCTATTACATTGTCTTCCCACCTTTAAGTCTTCTGAAATAATTACTCCTAAATCTCTTTCCTCAGATACTGAGGTCAGGACTGTGTCAAATATTCTATATTCTGCCCTTGGGTTTTTACGCCCCAGGTGCATTATCTTGCACTTATCCACATTAAATTTCAGTTGCCAGAGTTCTGACCATTCTTCTAGTTTTCCTAAATCCTTTTCCATTTGTCGTTTCCCTCCAGGAACATCAACCCTGTTACATATCTTTGTGTCATCAGCAAAAAGACAAACCTTACCATCGAGGCCTTTTGCAATATCACTTATGAAGATATTAAACAAAATTGGTCCCAGTACAGATCCCTGTGGAACCCCACTGGTAACATGACCTTGTTTTGAATGTTCTCCATTGACTACAACCCTCTGTTGTCTGTCACTCAGCCACTGCCTAATCCACTCAACAATATGGGAGTCCATGCTCAATGACTGCAGTTTATTGATAAGTCTTCTATGTGGGACAGTGTCAAAAGCCTTGCTAAAATCTAGATATGCGATGTCTACTGCACCTCCACCGTCTATTATTTTAGTCACCCAGTCAAAAAAATCTATAAGATTTGTTTGACATGATCTCCCTGAAGTAAACCCATGTTGTTTTTCATCTTGCAATCCATGGGATTTTAGATGTTCCACAATCCTATCCTTTAATAGGGTTTCCATTAATTTGCCTACTATTGATGTCAGACTCACTGGTCTATAGTTGCTCGATTCCTCCCTACTGAGGGAGGATGAGGGAATAACACACACCTGGCCATGGAACAGCTGAGAAGCCAATTGTCCCATTTCTTTTGGTCACTTAACAAGTGGGAGGCACATATGCGAACTGTTGTAATTCCTGCACCGTTCACCTGATTTGGATGTAAATACCCTCAAATTAAAGCTGACAGTCTGCAGTTAAAGCTTTCATTTCAAATCCATTGTGGTGGTGTTAGAATTGTGTCAATGTCCCAATATTTATGGACCTGACTGTATATATTCTTATTATTATAGCCAAATTTACCACTCTACTTCCTCAAACAGTTTTTACACTACATAGACAGTAATATACCGAAACGTGCGGATTGTTCCCGATTGGTGTGCTATTACTTTGTGGAACGTTTCGCCGAATGGTTCAAAAAATATCGGCGTTTTTGTGGTGAAATTGGTCCCATAGGAATGAATGGCGGAATGTTCAAAACTAGAGTGTGAGCTGACAAAAGCTAGAGTGTGAGCTCAAAAATCAGGACATGATTTCTAAACTGCCACCACCCCCTCATTTTCAAGCCCACCTACACAAATCTTATATCAAAACGTTCAGCTATCCCTGCTGCCACTAAAAAATGTCCACGGCTAAGCCCTAGTCCTGTTAGTTTTCACAATATGACCATTTGTTTGCAACTTATGCAGCCCATTGACATTCATTGAAATTCCACTCTAGCCACCTCAAATTTGAAGGGCAATTTCTGAACTGCGACTGTGCTTTCATTTTTAAAATTTCAGAGACATACTATGCATCAAAATGTAGGTCTGGGTCTTGTGTATCTCACAATATAAAGCTCTTCGGTGTAGGATTGCCAGTGAAGTGAGCAAGTTGGAGCAGTTTGTTTTTAACCGCTCTTCTCTGCCCTTGGTGTAGAGTGAGTTGCCATAGGAACCCAGCTGTGTGAGCAGCCAGCAGAGTGACAAAAGCTAGAGTGTGAGCTGAAAAATCAGGACATGATTTCTAAACTGCCACCACTCCCTCATTTTCAAGCCCACCTACACAAATCGGCTGCTAATGTTTTTATAAATGTATGTTTTAATGTAACTGTGAAGCACTTCTGGCAACAACATTGCAATTAAATGTGCTATATAAATAAATAAAAGTTGAAATGCATTTCTCACTCTATCAAGCTTGCCATGTGCACTTTTTAAATTTGATCAATCAATTGGTTAGTGTAATGTTTACTATCTTTACTCACTTCAAACACTCCACACAGTTACTCTGCCCACTCCATAAAGTTACTCTACCTACTCCATAAAGTTACTCTGCCCAGTCCAACCTTTCCACAGTTACTCCAGCCACTCCGACCACACAACAGTTACTCCGCCCACTCCAGTTGTAGACTACTGGTGGAGGCAAGAACACTTCACACAATTTCCCCAGAAATTGTAGCTTTTCTAGTTCTAATAAACCTGCTTACTTTCATGTATGTACAGCAGAAGCAATGTGTGGACCAGAAAAACTCAATTTGATCAAGACGCAACCCCTTCAAGAAAACCTAGTGCTATAGCAATAGGTTTGTCTTGTTGCCCCCTTTTTTGTTCATGTCATTTCTTCTAGCTCAGATGGAAAACTTTGACTTTTCATGATTTTGTTGACCCATTCTTTGTGGGATCTGTGAACTATTTTTCCTTCAGTCACAAGTGTTGAGTCATGACCACAGAATTCCTCATCCAACCCATTATGGTGCTACTACTGTGTAAGCAACCCTACATGTAGAAGAATTCTGTCATTAGACATTGGATGTGATCCCTACTGACTGTTCATGTCTTCAGTAAAGGCTAAGTATGATAATTCAGCTAATAAGGTTTGACATGGTTAGAAGGGATGGACAACTCCTACTTATGGGTTGTATGTGTAACGCAAGACAGGACAGGTCCACCAGAGCGAGACATGCCAGGATGCCTATCCATATCAAAAGCTAATAATTTTCAAAAAAAATTGAGGACATTTTTGGAAGGGACTGCTGGATGATGGCAGAAAAAAAAACTTTTAGGCATGTTTTGTACAATGACCTGTTGAAAGCTTGTGCTAGTCTTTATTAAAGATTTCCATCAGTAGTAGTAGTTACTAAGACATGTCAGGAGAGGTGGCAGATCTGCAGTATAAAGCACAGATGATGAAGAAGCAGACAGGAGGTGGATTAATTTACTATTCTAAAATAGTAAAGCTAAAGAAAAAGCCGCCAACACTGAAAGTGCAGGGACTTGTATGATATCATCCTGGGGCCACATT